>NC_092131.1:36182687-36485718 GCF_043159975.1 Macaca nemestrina | reverse complement strand
TGAGGTTGAACATATTTTCATATGCTTATTTGCCATTTGTATATCTTTTTTGATGAAGCATCTGTTCAAGTTTTTAAATAACCACTTTTTAAATTGGGTTATTTCTTGGTTGAGTTTTCAGTTTTATTTTGTTTTTATGTATTCTGGATGCAAATTATTTGTTGCATATGTGATTTGCAAATATTTTTCCAAGTCTATATCTTATTTTTTCATTTGCTTAATAGTGGCTTTCTCTGAACAAGAATTTTTAATTTTGAAGAAGTACAGTTTATCATTTTTTTAAAGTACAGTGTGGGTGATTTTCAAGAACTCTTTAAAGGTTATGAAGATTTTATGTTTTCTCATAGAAGTTTTATAGTTTTACATTTAGATAGATATGATTTATTTTGAATTAATATTTGTATAAGATCTGTTTTAGGTCAGGTTTCCTTTTATGGATATGGATGTCTAATTATTCCAGCGTCTTTGTTGAAAAGACAGTCTTTCTCCATTGAATTGCCATTGCACCTTTACCAAGAATCAATGGGTTATATTTGTGTGAATCTATTCCTCCATGACTTCCTTCTTCCCTGGGGTTCCCCTTTTTACTTTTGCAGCCACAGAGATGAGACATTAGAATAGGACAGTGTACTTCCTGTGACTGCTTGCATTTTGGGCCAAGAGGCAGGAAGACAGAGGAAAAAAGCAGCAGATGTTTGCTCCTACATCTTGGGATCATAGCTCCTCTGATCAGAGAGGAAGGTTCCTTTCCCTCAGAGTTTACGTGACTGTTGTCCCTGCTGCCCACCACCACCTTGGAATTGCCTTGGATTGGGAAGCAAGAGAATGAAAAAAAAAGAGAAGAAAGAAAAATGGAGTGTTGCTCCCATTCTCTCCAGGTTTAGGAATCGCCTTTTCTGCTCCTCTGGCTAAAACTCAGTTTGTTCCCTCTGTCCACATCCTGGTATGCCATGTCCGGCTGCCTTGAGTCCAGGCTGGTGATGTGTTACGAAAAAAATGGGAAGCTCATTGCCAGTTTGGTAGTACCTTGAGATTCATTCTTCTTCCCTAATCAGCCTGCTATCGTTTACTTTTCAGACCCCTCAAATAGCTGCTTATAATCTTTCCGGGTATTATAACTGCATTCAGTGGAGAAGTGAGATGGAGTGTCCTTGCTTCATCCTACCCAGGACCAGTACCCCTCTTTTTCTATGTATGTATGTATTCGTTCGCTCATTCATTCATTCATTCATTCATTCATTTCTAGAGACAGGGTCTTGCTCTGTCACCCAGGCTGGAATGTAGTGGCACAATTATAGCTAACTGGAGCCTCGACCTTCTGGGTTCAAGAGATCCTCTTGCGTCAGCCTCCTGAGTAGCTGGGACTACAGCATGTGCCGTGATGCAGGGCCAATTTTTTTTTTTATTTTAAATAGAGACAAGGTCTCACTATATTGCCCTGGCTGCTCTTGAACTCTTAAGCTCATGCATTCCTCCTGCCTGGGCCTCCCAAAGTTAGGAGATTACAGACATGAACCAACACACCTGTCTAAACCCCTGTTTTGCTTTGTTTTGCTTTGTTTTGTTTTAAGACAGGTCTGCCTCTGTCACCCAGGCTGGAGTGCAGTGTTGTGACCATGGCTTACTGCAGCCTTGACCTCCCAGACTAAAGGTATCTTCTTGTCTCAGCCTCCCTAGTAGCTGGGACCACAGGCAGATGCTACCATGCTGGACTAATTTTTTTATTTATCTATTTTTATTTTTAGTGGAGACAAGTGCTCACTGTGTTGTCCAGGATGATCTTGAACTCCTGGGCTCAAGGGATCCTCCAGCCTCAGCTTCCCAAAATGCTGGGATTACAGGCATGAGCCATTACATGCAGTTCTCCTCTTTTTAAATACAAAGTTTAGACTAGTGGTTTTCATTTTATTTGTTTGTTTGTTTGTTTATTTATTTATTTATTTATTTTTGAGTTGGAGTCTTGCTCTGTTGCCCAGGCTAGAGTGCAGTTGTGTGATCTTGGCTCACTGCAACATCCACTTTCCAGGTTGAAGCGATTCTCCTGCCTCAGCCTCCCAAGTAGCTGGGATTACAGGCGTTTGCCACCATGCCCAGCTAATTGTTTTGTATTTTTAGTAGAGATGGGTTTTTGCCATGTTGGCCAGGCCAGTCTTGAACTCCTGAGTCACCTCAGGTGATCTGCCCACCTTGGCCTCCCAAAGTGTTGGGATTATAGGCATGAGCAACCATGCCTGGCCAGACTAGTGTTTTTCACAAATTGCACACATTTTAAAATAATAGTCATTTTGTTTCTCTTAGACTTAAAAAAAAAAAAAAAAAAAAAAAAAAAAAAAAAAAAAGTCGACTGTACACAGTGGCTAACGCCTATAATCCCAGCATTTTGGGAGTTCTAGTTGGGCAGATCACCTGAGGTCAGGAGTTCGAAACCAGCCTGGCCAACATGGTGAGACCCCATCTCTACTGAAAATACAAAAATTCACTGGGCTTGGTGATGGGTACCTGTAATCCCAGCTACTCGGGATGCTGAGGCAGGAGAATCACTTGAACCTAGGAGGCGGAAGTTGTAGTGACCTGAGATTGCACCGCTGCATTCCAGTCTGGGTGACAGAGGAAGACTCCGTTTCAAAAATAAAAAACAAACAAAAAAACAAAGGTCATATTATCTTGGCTGAATTAACATATATTGTGTAAAATACAAGAACAAAGTAGAAACCTTTCAGTTTTGTGGAAATTCTATGCTAGGATCACAGTGGACTCTTTTCTTGCTTTTCCTTTCTACTAAAAAAATTAACAATTTGAAGTGAGCATTTTAATACCATATGTAAATTTACATTTAGTGGTATTTGGTTTTAGGTGCAGAAATGCACCCAGGACACCTGTAGTCATTCACTATCCTGTTTATGTTGTGGTTCTCATCTTTTGTTACATTAAAAAATGTCTGATTTTAAGTCTTTTATATCCAATTATTGAGTTGCCTCTGAGATGTGAGTTTGATATGTTTTCATTCTGAACCCCTTGCATAAGTTAAGGCAAATTAGAGAACGTAGGGAAGTCCAGGCTGGGAGTGGTGACTCATGCCTGTAACCCTAGCACTTTGGGAACCTGAGATGGGTGGATGGTTTGAGCTCATGAGTTCAAGACGAGCCTGGGCAACATGGCAAAACCCTACCTCTACAAAAAATATAAAAATCAGCCGGACATGGTAGTACATGCCTGTGATCCCAGCTACTTGGGAGGCTGAGGTGGGAGGATGGCTTCAGCCTGGAAGGCAAAGGTTGCGGTGAGCTGAGATGGCTCCGTTGCATACCAGTTGCACTCTAGCCTGGGTGATAGCCAGTGTTAAAAACAACGACAACAACAAGAAGCCATAGAGATGTCCAAAAAAAAAAAAGAGAGGCTAATGATTAACATATTCATTCTCTACTTTTTAAAAACATGGACTAAATATAATTATCCAGACAGCTGGTGAAAAACAAATATAGTTCAGTGGATTCCTAGCGAAAACAACTACATGGTCTAAAAATTAGCTAATTTATTTTAAGTCATTATTTATCAGTAGAAAACCATTAAAAATTTGTGGGGGGGGAATTAACTGTAGGTGATCATAAATCTCTTGAAGTCCACCTCAGGAGGCCATGTTAATGGAGTCACAGCAGGATATAGGAGTAGACAATTAAGAAGGCGAAGTTTAAGGTAATTAAGAATAACTCACGTGGCATTTTAATTATAGAAAAAGATAATAAAATATAAAGATGGAAGATAGTTGGATAATCCTATGACATCCCTTTATAGATATATTATAATGGTAACTGATAGGTATTTTTATGCTTTTAGTATTTATTTGCCACCAAATGATAAGTGGCACAGGGCTGAACACTGCCCTCCTAAGTGTTTGCCTTGCTTTTGTTACTTAAGACTAATGAGACCATTGGGACCCTTTATGGAGCTCTGTGCCAGGCCCTGTGCTGAGCAGCTCACATGGCTTATGCCGTGTCATCCTCAGGAGAACCCTGAGAAGCTGGTCCTGATGGGCAGGAGAGGAAACAGGCACAGAGAGTAGGTAAGTACTAAGGATTCGAATCTACAGGGTCTGGCTATACAGCCTTTGCTCTTCAGCTTTTAGCTATAGGATCCCCTAGTTAAATGGCGTGAAAGACTGAGAGGGAAGGGATTGGGAAAACCAAATGAAATAGTGAAAGATATTTTGACCAGAGGTGTAGAAGCTTCAAAATCAAGTGCTGGATTTAAGTAATTACCCAGTCTCGACCAAGGAAAGAATGGGAACAGTCTCAGTTCGAGGATTCATTATGCCACCAGAACATTTCTTCTGCCAATTTTTCCCAAGTCAGTATGGTGTAAGTAGCCACTTTTTGTTGCCACTCTTTCCCTGAGTACATCTCTGTCAGTAAAAGTGTGTGGCAATGCGCCTCATTAAACCTGTGCCAGGGGACCAAATCCAAAGAAAGACTTAGACAGGATTAGGTTCAAGGAGAGAAGAATTTAGTACTTTTTTCATAGGGATGAATTAAGGCTCTGATGTATTTAACCTCTTAAGCTTTCTGAATGATCTTATGGAGATGAGTCCTTGTTTGGGTTCAAAGAATTGACCCCTTTCCACCTTGTCTCCCTCTCATCCAAATTGAAGTGCTTTTAACCAGTTGGTAGATTTTATACTTCTGGAAGAGAATAGGACTGTAAGGAATTGAGGAATGGTGTTAACATCCTGTCCAGATGGATATTTGTGCCTGGATGTTCATGTTTATACACATTTTTGTGTGTATGTGAATGCACAGGCAGCAGCCAACTCATAGTCAGCCAGACAACTTGTGTGGTATTCTTCCTTTTTACGAACAATTTCAGCCGACAGCTAAGCGCAGATATGATCCTTTATGATATCCAGAGATTTGTTTTACTGTCTCTTTTTGATAAGTGACTTCATACTTGCAGGCCAAAGACATTCAAGTCTTTGGGGGGAGAAAAGTCTTAAAGGTGGTCAGAATTTGAGGGCTATTAGAATTTTATTCTTTACCTAAATATAAATATTTGTTTTAGATGATAGTTTACCCACACCATGCAGAAAACTTATAGATGTTTGGGGTACAGTTTTTCTTTTGTTAATAACAGATGATTATAATTAGAGGTATTTGAGCATGAAACTGGTAGTGGGCAACATACTCTGTGGTGTTTTAGGGTGAAGTTGCACGTTGCTCTTTGTGCGCACATTGCTCTTCATGAAAATGTCTCCTAATTCATCTTTCATGTACAGTGTTGCTTACAACATTGTATCATGCATCATGAGACTTCAAAACTAGACCACTTGATTCTATTCTTCTGGAGCCATTGATAATTGTTGGGAGATTACATTTTGTATAAAACCTCTGCAGAAATCAAGGGAGGCCTAGCTTTATTGTAATTTTAACAATTTGGGCAAATTTAAAATGGCGAGTTACATTTCTGTAGCCTTATTCTGACCTAGACTACTGGTTTACCATCCCATCCCACCCATTTCATTTTCTGCATTGCCACCAGAGTTTCTATACAGAAAGCATGTCTAACCATGTCACTCTCCTGCTTAAAACATTTCCAAAGCTCCTCACAGCTCACTGGAGAAAGTTCAGGAGTCTTCATGTGGCCTTCAAGCGCTGTGATGGGAACCTTGCTCAACCATATCATCTATCACTTCCTGTTTGGAACTAGGCCCTTATGATACACTGTGCTCTCTGTTACCTGTAAGATTTTTCTCCTTCCCTCTGACATCGCTAGGTTGGGCTGCATGCCCCACCTGTGCACTCTGTAGCACCCTGTGTTCGCCTCTTTGGTTGCTCATGTCTGTACTGTGTTTGTTCATATGAGGAAGCTGTGGATTCCTCAAAAGCAAGGGGCTGTGTCATCATTGTTTGTGTTCCTCTAGCCTGGTGCAGAAATGGACACATACAATAGTCACTAGCCTCCGTATGTCTTAATGCAGCCTTGAATGAATGGTGGAGTTGCCCTTTGAGCTCGTGAGTTCCCATCACTACAGGTGTTTCAGGCAGCAGCTGAGAGGACACTGTTGCTTAAAAGTCACTCTGCCTCTCTTTTTGTTATTTTGTTTGATGCTTTTAGTTGGACAGCTTTTTTTTTTTTTTTTTAACTTTCTCATCTTTTTTTTTCGTTTTTTAACTTTTTCATCTTTTATCTTTGATACTCAAATAAATAGCTACTTAAATATTTAAAACACCTTTAGTAATTAGCATCATATTAACAATTATAAAATGCCCATTATGTGTCAAACATTTTGCTAGGTTCTGTATATATATTAACACTAATGTTTCCAAAAATGTTAGAAGGGGAATGATTTCATAGTGTATCAGAAGGGCCAAGCATTATTTTCATTTTATGATTTTTTAGGAACTGGGGCCCAAGAGAGGGAAATTAATCTGCAAGGTTTTACCTGCAGTTGGTGATTATTAGAATCAGGTTTGAAGTCTAGGTTTGAATCTGGACATGATACTCATTTTGCTATCCCAGAAAACTGATGTTTGTGTAACAACTTACCATACAGTAGGAATTCAACAGTTGTCAGGTAGCAGAGACTTGACAGTAGACTTATTGTTAGTTTGGCAACCAATATTTGAAATAGGAATAATCATTTTTTAAAAAAGTGAACAGACTGAAAATGGAAATGGAATATCTTTGCTTAATGCCTCCATTTGGATTTTGTTTCTAGCTTTAAACAAAACCTATACTTAAGAGTTAAGTTAGAGTAGAGAACATGATCCTGACTCTTCTGCAGTCAGTAGACGTCTGATTTTGCACAAAGACAGGAATTCCCCTTCCCTTACTTCATCCCAGCCCTGTGGAATTAGTATGTTTAGATGAGTGTAATTCATTGCCCATAATCCTTTAGGTATTTTGGAGGGTGGGGGTAGAGAAAGAGGTACAATAATGTTTCCACAAAAACCAAATAAAATAATGTGTCTCACTTATCAGGTGAGTTGCCATAAAGCAGTTCTACCTTTTAAAAATAAAATGACAGAATATCAGTAGAAGAAGAATACTATTACAGTTAAGTCCATGAAATCCTGTGATGATGGGCAGTGGCAACCAGATACTCATTTAGAGAAGGGGTCCCCAACCCCTGAACCACGGACTGGTACTTGCTGTGGCCTGTTAGGAACTGGGCTGCACAGCAGGAGGTGAGCAGTGAGCAGGCAAGTGAAGCTTCATCTGTATTTACAGCTTCTCCCCATTGCCCATTACCACCTGAGCTCCGCCTCTTGTCAGATCAGTGGTGGCATTAGATTCTTATAGGAGTGCAAACTCTATTGCGAACTGTGCATGTGAGGGATCTAGGTTGTGTGCTCCTTAGGAGAATCCAATGCCTGATGATCTGTCACTGTCTCCCATCACCCCCAGATGGGACATTCTAGTTGCAGGAAAACCTGCTTAGGGCTCCCACTGACTCTACATTATGGTGAGTTGTATAATGATTTTATTATGTATTATAATGTAATAATAATAAAAATAAAGTGCATGATAAATGTAATGCACTTGAATTATCCTGAAACGGTTCCCTGCTGCCTCCAGAGTGTGGAAAAATTGTCTTCCACGAAACCAGTCTCTGCTGCCAAAAAGATTGGGGACCGCTGGTTTAGGGCATAGACCCCCAAACTGATTCTTATCTGACAGTTCACCTGGCTTGTAAAAACACAAGGAAACTTTTGTAAATTGCTTGCATTTGTTGTTGTTGATGTTTAACTTCCATTTTCCCCCACATTGCCCATACACCCTCTCTCCAGAGATCTTTCTGTTGGCCCTGCTCACTCTCCCTAATTCAGCACCCAGAGTAGATCAGATGTTTCAAGAACTGGATGTCTTTCCTGCCCAAAGAAAACATTGGAAAACATTTATTTTGATTTAAAAAGATGTTTCATAATCATACGGATGTGCGATTTAGACAGAAAAAGATAGTGAATCATGAAATATTTTTAATACCCTAAATGTATTTGCAACAGTTTTTTTGCCAAATCTTACCATGTGTACTTTAAATATTCTCCAGCATCTGCAATGAAATTTCTGTTTGACTAGTAGGAACAGGTATCTGACTATACAGGGTTTGATTTTCTGTTGGGAAACCACTTCGGGTGGTGGTTCTGTCCAGTCATCAGGAAGGGACCCAGGATCCTGGCTTTCAGCCTTTTCAGTGTAAAGCCTTTGTCCGCAAATCCACAGGAGCTGCAGCCTAGTTGTCTGCAAGAAGAGGGGAAAGGAAAACAGGCAAATGAGACTTTCTGGAATCTCTACCCATTGACTTCTAGTTGAAACTCCTTGGCCACTGATGTCTTCAAGGGAGGCTCAAATGTGGTGTTTAAATGGGCACTTTGCCAGCCCAAATAAAATCAGGGGAGGGGAGTGGAAATTGAGTTTGAAAAAGTTGACTTTCTGCCATCAAATACAACTTTTATTTTTTAAGTCGTGAATCTGCCTAACCATCTTGCCAAAATTTAGAGTGAAGGGTGTTACTTAAGAGTATTTTAAAGAAATATTTGTGCTTTGGACAAATTATTTCCCAGGTTATTTCTGTGCTTTCGTAAAATTCTTAATGCGCCGTTATTACTCTCCAGTAAGTAATCTTTTAAATCTATAAATATTATTTGGGGTTTAAAAATAGAACAAGATTGATATTACATGCTACAAATTAATAAATTTGTGCATATTAAGAACTGCTTTGGGTAGCTATACTCTCATCCAGTACCAAATTCTGCCATGATCTTCTGATGGCGTAGTGGTCTTTCTTCCCTCTGGATTTTCTGCCTGGTAAGTTCTCTACATGAAAAGTTCTGCTTACTCCCCTTCAACCGGGAAACTTCTGTTGATCCTTCAGGTTTCACGTCTTCTGCTCAACCTTCTTTTCACGTACATGCTATTTTCCCTCCCCTCCTCATCACCTTCTGACTGGTTTAGTGGCTCAGGTGCTCCTGGCTGGTTTAGTGGCTTAGGTGTTCCTACTGAATGTTCCCTGGTCTCTGCCTACCGCATCACAGGAAGTTCAGCAGTGGTGATATGGAGAAAATGAGATAGTTCCTGTAACTACTCCAAACAGTGCCTGACTTCTCATAGGAAGCATGCATTCTGTATATCCATAATTTTTGCACATTGCATTGCAGTAACTTCTCTGCTTTTCTCAGTGATAAATTCTTGGAGGGCAGTTTCTATGGTGTGTTAGAGCTATTCCTGGCATCCATGCATGGTGTGTAGGGCATGGTAGGTACCCATTAAATATGTAATGAATGAGTGTGCATGGGTGAGCAGGAAGAGGAGAAAGGAAGACTACCTAGAGCTCTCCAGTGTCCACTTTCACTCTGCTCAGCCACTGGGGACATGAGGAAGTTAGATCTGCGGATCCCAGAGGTAAAGAATGAGGTGAGGAACAGCAGTTTTCCACCGTGCTTTGTTATATTGAATGAGCTGGACTTCATGCGGATACCAGGGCATAACTGAGAACTCTAACTATCTGTCATTGGAAGACTGAGTGTAGGAGATCTGTATTCAATTGCTCAAGTTGTTCATTTAACACTTGAATATCTGCTATGTGCTGGGTTCTAGAGCTGCAAAAGAGAACAAGAGTAGTCTTTACCTTTAGGATTTTCCGGGGAAGTGAAGGAGACAGACAGATACATACACATACACCCCATCCACAGTGTGTTAGGACCATGATGAAATCAAGGCTTTTGATGCAGATGCTATGCTTTCACTTTTCATGGTCGACACTTTTTGAATCTTAAAGTTTGATGGTTCAGATATCTAGAAAAGGAGATGTCTGTCTTTGCTCTGCCCTGACTCACTGTTTGGTTTATCTTTAGGCGCGGTGGAGGGGGCCAGAACTGCAGGCTAATGAGAGAAGGCAGACCTTGTTAGTGATATGTTCAAATGGGCATATCTGCTATTTTCACTTTCATTACTGATTATTAATAGTTTATCAAATGGAGTTTACTGAATTACTATTATTTTGGCTTAAATATATGTATAATTTATGTAGTTCTATATTTATAGATGTGTTTTCAGAGGTGTATTTGTTTTAGCATTTCACTCTGTCCTGGAAGTGATTTTTTTCAAATGTGGATATTAAAATTGATAGTACATAATTTCCCAAGTAGTACGGTAGACTAGTGCCAACCTTATACCACTGTTGTAGTACCCTTGAAAAATAATTTTTAAAAAGCTGTAAAAGTTCCCAGTGCTTTGAGGCTTCTTCAAAATTGAGAACGATGAAAATTTTCAAAATTATCAGTTGGTGCCATAATCATCTCTAAGAGATGTTATAATAGGAAATTCATGGTTTTCCTTTATTTTCCTGTTTCTGAACGCAAAATTCAAAAGAAAACTTTCTTCATTGTCATTGAGACTTTTTTGGTCAGTGTGGGCTGTGAACTTGTACTTTGTGAAGAGAGGAGTACTGTGAAGAAGCTTGAAAATCCTGTAGGTTTTTGTTGGCATCTTCTTCTGGATGGTATTCATGTACTCTGCACGCCATTGAAAATATGCTCTGTTTTTCATAAAACATGCTCATTCTTTTATACTGAGCACTCGGAAATTGGTTTCCCCAGACCATCTTAGTGGAGAATGGCCTGCTTTTATCAGTTATGTGAAGAAGTGAATTCCAGGCTCCTCAGCTGCAGGATGGCTCCTTGTTCACAGCTGCTGCTCTTGCCTCTGTGGAAGACGCCTGCTGCTAAGAGAAGCTTTGTGTGTTGTGTATAAAATGAACTTTGTTTGGACCATTCCGCAAGCAACTTAAACTGCTTAGGAGTCCAGCCAGACATTCCTTCCCAGTTGATCGTTTACATGGAGGTCAAATTTAGAACCGAACTTATATTCGTTTAAAAATAGACATTGCCTTTAGAAAGCTGACCTTTGGTATATTTGGGGCCTAGGGATCTGATAGGCTATCTCTTATGATGCACATCACTCTGTTTTAGACTCTGAAAGGCAGTATGCCTTTGAAGCTAGATGAAGTCAGTGCTTGTAACTTGGGACCCAGTCTGTGTGCTTCTTCAGTGTGCTTCTTCAATCTACTTCTTCAGTCCACGCTCATTACTTCCAGGAAATTCATGAGAAGATGAGAGATTATTCATTATAGAATTGAGTCTGGTTTCTCTACACTAATTTTATTGGATATTTTCCAGTTTGACTAGGAAAGGTTAGAGAACGTGGAAAGAAAAGTTAACAGGTTAATTTTAAGGTAATAAGACCATCGTACTGATATATTCTTCAGTGTGATTTAGGTGAGTCAGGAATTTTTCCTCTGGAGACTGCGTAAATCAGGGATGTGCACTTTTGGCTTCCCTGGGCTACACTGGAAGAATAAGAATTGTCTCCGGCCACACATAAAGTACACTAACACTAATGACAGCTGATTAGCTTTAAAAAAAAAAAAAAGATGAAGAAGAAAAAGAAAAAAAGAGAAATCGCCCAAAAATCTCATAATGTTTTAAGAAGTGTATGAATTTGTGTTGGGCCACATTCAAAGCTGTCTTGGGCTGCATGTGGCCCATGGGCTGTGGGTTGGACAGGCTTGTAAATGTTGTTAAACCTACAGACGAGAAAGGTAAGACTAGTGGCAGCTCTCACAGGGCTGGAAGTCAGCTTATCACACGTTGCAACTTAACATTATTCATTTATGCAAGCAAATAATCAGTTATCAAAACATGGAGGGATTCTTTCAAGCCTCATCACACACAAGTGTAAGGTTTACATAGAGTGTGTTAAACAGATACGTTAATAGGGTAAGATTGGAGTAGAGAAGGTTATTGCTGACTTTTTAATTATCAGAGAAGTGAACATATATTGAGCTTGCATAGATGTAAATTATTGCCTAAAATTTCCACTAAAATTGAAACAAAGTGGTAATAAGTTATTTTCATTTCATTAAAAAAAAACCTTGAAGGACAATTTTTTCTTCTTCATGATTTAACAATGGTACTTAGGCATTTATTTTGATGTAGGAAAACATGTATTTATTTCTGGACACCACTTTTCTTGTAGTCTTAATAATTATTATCTTAACCAACACCTTTGTATAATAGTTTCCTTGAGGCTGATACCTTTTAATGGTGTCAGTGCTTAACATTATGTCTTTTCAGCAACACAAAATTATATATTATTTTGTGACTGTGTCTATAATGTTATTTTTTTACATCAAAATAAGTATTTTTAAAAAAGAAAATGTGGATTTTTAAACTTGTATTTATAAGAGGATATATTGTCCATGTTATTATAATAATTGATGTGTTTCCAACAGAGGACCTCTGTGAATATTTTTGCATTGCCCACACAGGTAATGTGTGAACATCTCCAAGATTGCTGTGCCATTAACTAGCTCCCACAAAGTGTCATACAGCGACATTATTTGAAACACTTGAACATTTTGAAGCATTTATCATTTTTTCTTTGTTGTACACCTGTTTGAACAAAAGCAAAATAATTGCTTGCAATAGTTACTTTTCATAGTAACATAAATGCTGAATCTATAAAAAGTAGAATTTCTTTATTCAGATGACCTTAGGTATTAGCTGCCTAATATTGTACATACATCGTAGAGAACATTTTCAAAGGTAGCAGTTTAATAGGAATGAACATGCTTGTTCCTGATACTGGGAAGTTTGCTTATGTAACTTAGTAGCAATGATATTTATCATATCCTAATTTTTTATAATGCTCTGTATATCACTGAGTGCTTAAGTAGTTACCCTTTTTAATCCTCAGTCCTCCCTTCAAACAGGACATCGATATTTAAAAACAAAAATAAATTAAATCCACCTATTAATATATTTCTAACTTGTTGGAAAGGAAATGTCAACTACTAGTTGATTTTCAGCGGTCTCTTAATTTCAATTTTGTTTTTCCTTCATTATAGCAGAATACTCAAGCAAACTAAATGTGGCTCTCGGAAACTCTGAGCTGTCTTTGGGCACATTTCTCTGAAGTTTAAATTCCAATTGTTCCTTTTGGTGATCATCATTCATTCTTCTTTTTCCCCTTGAGTCCCTTCTATGTGTCAGGCCTAGGCTCTGGGGACACTGTATTTCTCCAAACTGACACTGTACTTATCTTCATGGAACTTAATGGCTTAGTGGAAGAGATATGAAACAAATACGGACATATGAACTGTAATAAGTGCTCTAGAAGCAATATAAGCGATAGTATTAGGGAGCAACCTGATTGTTGTTTTGAGACAGTCTCACTGTGTCGCCTAGACTGGAGTACAGTGGGGCGGGCAATCACGGCTCACTGCAGCCTTGACCTCCTGAGCTCAAGCAATCCTCCCACCTCAACCCCCCAAGTAGCTGGGACAACAGGCATATGCCACCACACCCGGGTAATTTTTGTATTTTTTGTAGAGATGGGGTTTTGCCGTGTTGCCCAGGCCGATCCTGAACTCCTGGGCTCAAGTGCTCAGCCTGCCTTGGCTTCTCAAAGTGCTGAGATTATAGGCGTGAGCCACTGTTTCAGGCCTGATGTTTTATTTCAAACACACACACACACACACACACACACACACACACACACACACACCCTTCTTCCCTCCATGAAGAGTTGGCATTTGTAGGCTACATTTTCAGTAAATTGTAAATGAAGAGAATTATGAGAATTTACCTGATAATCCTCCTTTATTATAGTTCAGGTTGTGTGTGTGGGAAAAATACTCTACTGTTTCTGCTAATCCAAGTCTGTCAGCACCGTCTCCCCTCTGTCACCTAATGATCTGACTATTTGAACCTGTGTAACGGCGGGGCACCATGGCAGCCAGCATTGGCCGAGACGCCTGTCCTTGACAACAAGGTCTTTGTTTGGCTACATTGGGAAATATTGGCTACTGCCAGGGCTGAGTGCAAAGAGGGTGGTATAGTAACTCATTTTTTCGTGCTAGCAGCCTGATGGCACAGTTACAGCAGGATTTGGCAGCAAGGAGCAAGTGTGGATTGCTTGAAGTTTCAAGGGGAGATGAGGCAGGAGAGAATTTAGAACTGTGGTGTTGGTTTTATTAGTTTAGAAGTTTTAATCTTCAATATAGCCATGTTTTTTTCCAGCAGCATAAAGGGTCAACTTGATGCCCTATTAAAAAAGAGCCAGACGTGGGGTTTACAGGTGATAATTTTAGTGTGTTCCTTTTCTTTAAGAAAAATCTTCGACTCTGAAAGAGCTTGACAGAGCTATTTAATAGTGTGGACATCTGTTGAGGCAGATAGCAGTTTTCTGGGATATAGATCATGTTAATATAAACTCTGGATATAAACAACCTCTGCTGTCTGGTTCAGACTTGAAGACTGTATGATAGGACCAGGCCCGTGCATTAGCTCTTTACTGGTCAAAACATTCGTGAGTGAAAGCCACTCTTATTTTTCAGAGTCGGGATCTCACTCTGTCTCCCAGGGCACAGTTGTGGTTCACTGCAGCCTCAATCTCCCAGGCTCAAGCGATCCATCTCAGCTTCCCAAGTAGCTGGGACCATAGGCATGTGCTACCATGCCTGGCCAGATTTTTTTTTTTTTTTAAATGTAGGGATGGGGCCCACTCTATTGCCCAGGCTGGTCTCAAACTCCTGGGCTCAAGCAATTCTGCTACCTTGGCCTCCCAGAGTGCTGGGATTACAGGCGTGAGCCACTGTGCCCAACCAGTAAATGGCATTTTCATATATTTACCTTCTTTTTTGTTGTCCTGGAAGGCAGAATCTGGGATCTCTTTTACTTCTGTAACTGTTCTCCAAATTCCAACTCAATTTATATCAAAAGAATATGTCTGTGGTGACTGCCCCTTTATCCCTCCCCTGAAACATAGATTTTTTTGTTTTAGAGACAGGGTCTTGCTCTGTCACCCAGGCTGGAGTGCAGTGGCGTGACTGTAGCTCTGTAGCTTACTGCAGCCTTGAACTCCTGGGCCCAAGCAATTTTCCTGCCTCAGCCTCCTGAGTAGCTAGCACTACAGGTGCCCAACCCTCCACGCCTCCAATTGTTTTATTTTTTGTAGTGACGGGATTTTGCCATGTTACCCAGGCTGGTCTTGAATCCTGGGCTCAAGTGGTTTTCCCCACTCTCCCTCCCAAAGTGCTGGGATTACAGGTGTGAGCTCCTGCACCTGGCAAAAATAGTTATTGAAGAACTACTAGGGCAGGTGGGAGGTCTTGTTCTACTGCTATGTTTGTGAGCAATACAAATTCAATTATTTTTGTGTATGTGACTTATAGGGACTGGCGAAACAATTAAATTGGTTGACCAGGGTGACTGAGGAGACTTTCATTATGTTTCTCCAAGGACATAATATTAAACAACAAAAAAAGTATTTTGACAAAGTATCATCACCAAAGTATCCCTCATCGTAATATATAGCACAGGCTGGAAACTTGGATTATTGTTTCTTATCTAAAAGCAGTTAGTAGAACAAAGGTTATGCATGTTCTATTAGCAGTGAAGCTGATACTATAAAGCCTATATAATTTTATTCAAATGGATTAAGAAAATTCACATGTGTTTGTATTTGGAACACGTGGTCAGATATTTTATGATGGATAAATTTTAATTCAGCAAATATTTGTTTCTGTTACTCCTTAAATGATAGATTCATCATTTTGTTTGTTTTTTAATATTATGAAGGAACTTTATACTCCTGATACTGATAATGTGGGCAGGCCAGCCTGAAGGGACTCCATGATTCAGTCTTTACCGTACGATAGCACAGGGGCTTTTGCTTTTAAACGCGAGTTCTCTGATTGGGTAGTGCGTGTGTGAGTACTGAAAAATCTCTAGAATTGAGGCTTTGAAAGGTTATCAGTTTTACACCTTCTTGTCCTATTCGGATGCCTTTAATTCTTGTTCCGTTTTATTTTGTTTTGCCTTCTAGCAGCAGTTAGAATCTTCATTGAATTGTTGAATAGAAATGGTGACAGTGGATGTCCTTGTTTTGTTCCTGATGCTAGAGGGAAAGCTTTCAGTCTTTTACTGTTGATATGATGTTCGTTCAGGCTGAGGAAGTTCCCTTATGTTCCTGGTTTACTAAGGCTTTTTTTTTTTTCTTTTTAAATCATTAGTGGTGTTGAATTAAATTTTTCAGATGCCTTGTATATATTGATAAAATTGTGTGGCTTTTTGTCCTTTATTAATATGTTGTATTAATTGACTTTTGGAGGTTATGATAATTGATTTTTGGATGTTAAACCATACTTGCTAGGATGAATCCCATTTGGTCATAGTATCTAATTGAGATCGCCCCGCCCTGCCCCGCCCCGCCCCGCCCTGCCCGAGACAGGGTCTTGCTCTGTCACCCAGGCTGGAGTGCAGTGGTATGATCTTGGCTTATTGTAGCCTCAACCTCCTAGGATGAAATGATCCTCCCACTTCAGCCTCAGTAGTAGCTGGGACTATAGGCACATGCCACCTCATCCAGCCAATTTTTAAAATTTTTTGTAGAGATGGGATCTTACTATGTTGCCCAGGCTGGTTTCTCCTGCATCAGCCTCCCAAGTAGCTGGAACTACAGGCGTGCACCACCATGCCTGGCTAATTTTTGTGTTTTTAATAGAGACGGGGTTTCACTGTGTTTAGCCAGGCTGTTCTCAAACTCCTGACCTCGTGATCTGCCTGCCTGGGCCTTTCAAAGTGCTGGGATGACAGGCATGAGCCACTGTGCCTGGCCCAGGGTGGTCTTGAACTCTTGGGCTCAAATGATCCTCCCACCGTGGCCTCCTAAAAGTGCTAGGATTACAGGTGGGAGCCACTGCACCCAGACAGAGGATTTTTTAATTGAGAATTTTTGTTTGTAAATTCCTGAGGAATATTGGTTCATTGTTTTCTTATTTTGTAATGTTCTTGTTTGGCTTTAGTATTGTAATATAGAATGAGTTGGGAAGTGTTGTCTCTTTCTCTGTTTTCTAGAAGAGTTTGTGAAGAATTGGCATTGTTTCTTTATGTATCTGATAGAATTCCATGGTGAAGCCATGTAGGCCTGGTATTTTCTTTGTGGGAAGATTTTTAATTAGTAATTCAATTTCTTATTTTAGGTATATTGAGATTTTCTATTTCTTCTTGAGTTAGTATTGGTTATTTATGTCTCTCTAGGAATTTGTCCACTTTATCTAATTTGTCTAATTTGATGGCATACCGTTTTTATATTTTCTTTTTATATATTTAAAATATATTTTATACTGTAGGGTCAATAGTGATGCTCCCTCATTTATTCCTGATTTTGGTAATTTGGGGGGGGGTAATTTTCTTTTTTTCTTGGTCAATCTAAGTAAAGGTTTGTCTATTTTATTTACTTTTTCAAAGAACCAGCTTTTGGTTTTATTGACTTTTACTATTTTCCTATTTTCAGTTTCATTGGGTTTTACTCTAAACTTTAACTTCTTTCTTTCAGCTTGCTTGGGGTTACTTTACTGTTCTAGTTTCCTAAAGTGAAGACAGTTGAGATCTTTCTTGTTTTCTAAAATAAGTTTAAGTTTAAAGCTATACAGTTCTCAGCTGTGAGCAGTGTTTCACACCTGTAATCCCAGCATTTTGAGAGGCTAAGGTGGGAGGATCATTTGAGGCCAGGAGTTCGAGACCAGCCTGGGTAACATAGTGAGACTCTGTCTCTACAAAAAAAAAAAAAAAACAAAAAAAAAAAACCAAGAATCAGTTGGGTTTAGTGGCATGTGCCTGTGGCCCCAACTACTTGGGAGGCTGAGTTGGGAGGATTGCTTGCGACTGCTGTAGTTAGCCATGCTACTGCACTCTAGCCTGCAAGACCCTGTCTTAAAAAAAAAAAAAAAAAAAACTATAAAATTGTCTTTAGCCACAGCTTTAGCTGCATCCCATAAATTTTGATGTTTTATTTTTGTTTTTATTCAGTGTAAGATATTTTTAAATTTTTGAGCTGGGTGTGGTGACGTATGCCTATGGTCCCAGCTACTCAGGAAGCTGAAACAGGAGGATCGTTGAGCCGAGGAGTTCAAGGCCAGTCTGGGCAACATAGTGAGGCTCCATGTCTAAAAATAAAAATTATAATAATGATAATAAATATATTTCTTAATTTTGCTTGTGATTTTTTTTCTTTGACCCATGGGTTGTTTGGATGTTATTGTTTGATTTTTAAGTATTTGGAGATTTCTCAAATTTCTTTTGATTGTTAATTTTAATTCTTTGTAATCAGCAAACATATTTTATATTATTTTGATCCTTCTAAATTTGAGACTTGTTTTGTGACATTGCAAATGGTCTAACCTGGACCTTAAAAAGAATGTGTATTCTGCTGTTGTTGGATGAAGTTTTCTATAGATGTCAGTTAAGTCAGTATGGTTAATTATACTGTCTAGTGTTTATACCCTTGCTGATATTTTGTCTGGTTGTTCTATCAATTATTTAGACTGGGATTTTGAAGTCTTCAATTATTGATGAATTGTCTCTCTCCTTCCAGTTCTGTTCGTTTTTGTTTCATTTGTTTTGGTGTTCTGTTGTTAGGTTGCATGTAGGTTTTTAATTGTTATATTTCACTGATGACCCTTTTATCATTATAAATTGTCCCTCTTTTTCTCCATTAATGTTGTTATCTTAAAATAAAAAGAGAATCCTTTAATAATGATCCTGGGCCGGGCACAGTAGCTCACGCCTGTAATCCCAGCACTTTGGGAGGCTGAGGCGGGCGGATCATGAGGTCAGGGGATTGACACCATCCTGGCCAACATGTTGAAACCCACCTCTATTAAAAATACAGAAATTATCTGGGCATGGTGGCGCATGCCTGTAATCCCAGCTACTCAGGAGGCTGAGGCAGGAGAATCGCTTGAATCCAGGAGGCGGAGGTTGCAGTGAGCTGAGATCATGCTACTGCACTCCAGCCTGGGTGACGAGCAAAACTCTGTCTCAAAAAAAACCAAAAAAATCCTACAGTTTTATTTATTTTTATTAAGATGGGGTCTTGCTATATTGCCCAGGCTGGTCTTGAACTCCTAGACTCAAGGAATCCTTCTCCCTTGGCCTCCCAGAGTGCTGGGGATTACAGGTGTGAACCACTACACCTGGCCTATACTGTTCTAAATGATCATATACGTATACAATTCCAGGAATTTAAACACATGTATGGATTTTTGTGACTTTCATTATAATAAAGATTCAGAAGAGTTTTGTAACCCCCTAAAACTCCCTCATGCTATCCCTTTATAGTCACCTCTTTGCCTGCCCATAATCCCTGGCAACCCCTGATCTGCTGTCCATTCCTGTAGTTTTTTCTTTTAAAGAATGTCACTTAACTTAATAAATTGGGATGTTATATAAATGGAACCATACAGTATATAATCTTCCAAGACTAGCTGCTTTCACTAAGCTTGCCTTTGAGATTCATCCAAGCTGTTGCATGTTATCAGTATTTCCTTTTTATTGCAGGATATTCCATTGTGTGGATATACCAATTTGCTTATACAGTCACCTGTTGAAGGACACTTGAGTTGTTTCCAGTTTTGAGTGATTGTGAATAGAGCTGCTATAAACATTTGTGTCCAGATTTTTCTGTTAATGTAAGCTTTCCTTTCTCTAGGATAGATGCCCAGGTGTGTGATTTCTGAGTCATAGGGTAAGTGCTTTATGAGAAACTGCCAAACCACTTTCAAGAGTGACCGCATCATTTTTTGTTCCCACCAGCAATATTGGAGAGTTCCCATTTCCCATTCTTGCCACCACATGGTATTGCCAGTATTTTAAATTTTGGCCATTTTAGTAGGTGTGAGCAGGATCTTCTTATGCCTTTAATTTTCATCTCCCTAATGGCTAATGGTGGTTTCACACATCTTTCATGTATTTGCCATCTTTATACCTCTTTGGTGGAGTTTCCTCTTTAAGCTTTAAATTTTCTATGTTAACCTTTTCTGAGAAATCTTATTTTAGGTACACTTAAAATTACAATCTTTTCTTGATAACAAAGCCATTGTATGAACTGTAATTTTCATATGGGTTTGGAATTACAGGGAAGCTAGCAATGACCATTGAGTGGTGTAAGGCTGCTTACGTCTCTTTCAGGCATTCCGTTTCTGCTGTTAGCATGCCTGATTCTGGCAGTGGTTCCACTTCCATTCCCTTTTTGGTTTATTGCTTTTGTGAAATGATCATGAATAAGGCTATAAGAATCATGTTTGAAAAAAAATAGTGAAGTGCTTCTCAGTAAATTCCCCAAGAGCTCTTCTCTAAGGAAAGTACATAAACTCTGTAACATCTGTTTTAGTGCTCCTCCAAACTGGGGGCCCTGAAATTCATCTGAGGAGTCTGTAAGTGTGAATCTGTGTGTGCAGTGAGCATTGTCTATGAGCTGAATAAACAGTATTCTGTGCAATACATATTCTACTATTTTCAGAATTATATGGATGCTGTGGAACAATCTTGAGTTTGGGTAGTTTTTGTTTTTTCTTCATGTAATTTGCCTACCAACTCTTTTGCTGCTTTTTCTAGTCCATGATGTGGTGAGTAGAATTTTTCAGATGGACCTTTCTTGGTAAGTGAGGTGTTGCTGTTTGTGACTAGTCAGGACAGGATGAAGTAGGCTTTTTGTTTATGCTGTTTAACCATAGGTTATCAAATGTTCTTTACAAGGCTTATATTAATTTATTAATTTTTGATGATGTAGTATTGCATACTTTTGCTGAAAAGCATTTTGGGAAAATTGGGATACTTCAGATTCTTCAAATGATAGGGTTTATATGATTTGTCATTAACACTAACCTAACAAGTGACAAGAAAAGGTATATTCCTCAAGTTGTTATTGCATTAAAAGAAACATTTAAACCATGGTTTGCAGGGTCAATTCTTTCCCACATTCATCAAGTCATTTTGATGCTTTTATTATAAATAAAACTTGATTAGTAGATTGTTGGTTTAATCAAAGATTATAAAAATAGAAAAGGTGGTGGCACATGCCTGTAGCTACCTGGTAGGTTGAGGTGGGAGGATCACCTGAGCCTGGGGAGGTTGAGGCTGTAGTAGGCTGTGATCATGTCACTGCATTCCAGCCTGGTTTGACACAGTGAGACCCTGTCTCAAAAAATATATATATATTTATACAGAGAGAGAAAAGGAAACTGTTCCTATGTATGTAATTTATATAAGCACAACATCTGTTTGTGTATTGTTGACCAGACTTTTTCTGAAGTTTTTAAAGTACTTTGCTGCTTTGCATGCCTCATCCTGTCAAGCAAGTTCTCATTTAAGGAATATATAATTGTATCATAATATGGTAATTTGTTATGCAAATATCATATCTTAAATTATCAATCTAACAGCTTTATTTTCCTCAGTTATTTTTGGTTCTCATTTCAGGATGTGAAATAGGGTAGCAATAGAAATTAGCAAAAGGAAAAAAAAAAAGTAATTGATGTGCTAAATAATCATTGCCCTAATTTTAGTTATGAGATATTCAGGGCTGTAATTTGTTTTAGGGGCCTTTTTTGGTTTGTTTTGTATCACATTTACTTAGATTCTCAATTTCTTCGCGATGTGTCCTACCAGAAACCAGGGATTCAGTTCCTAACCATTTCTCATTAAAATAAGCCCAAAGGTTCTTTTTTATTGAAGAATTATACCAAATTTGTTAGAAATTAAAATCTTTGCATAAACTTTAAAATATCTATTATAAACTTGCTAATACCAGTTGAATTAGTCTAAACAGTCCTTTTTTTGACATTTGGAGGTAGTGTTTGAGTGTCATTGAGGTTAACTAGAAAAAGGAAGACATTGATAAGTTGAACATTAAAATTAAGAATTTCTCTTCAACAAAATAAAAATTAAGAGAAAAAAAGGCAGGCTACAGAGTGGGAGGAAATATTTGCAGCATGTACATCCAACAGAACACTCATAACCACAATACTTAAAGAGCTACAAATCAATAAAAGCCTGACACTCCCTCCCTCTTGCCTTCCCACAGCCAAAGATCTAAGACTTGAAGAAGCAATTCACAAAAGAAGATGCTCATTTGGACAATAAAATAAGCCTCTTAAAAGGCTCTCAAAATCATATGGTGGAAGTGCAAATTAAAGCCACAGTTGTATTATTACATTCTTACCGTTAGAACAAATGAAAAAGATAACCCCAAGTCTAGAGCAACTGGACAACTCTGCTAGTGGAAGTATAAATTGCAATTTATACACCCTGCTAATGGGAGTAAAATTGCTGGAAGTTTTGACCCAGCAGTTCCACCACCAGGTGTATAGATCCAACGGAAACACACACATCTGTGCCCCAAAGAATATGCCAAAAGTGTTTATAGCAGCATTATTTGTGCTTGCATCAAACTAGAATAAAACAAAATGTTCATCAAAAGTTAGAAGGGGGCAGGGTGCGGTGGCTCACTCCTGTAATCCCATCACTTTGGGAGGCCAAGGTGGGCGGGTCACCTGAGGTCGGGAGTTTGAAACCAGCCTGACGAACATGAAGAAACCCCATCTCTACCAAAAATACAAAATTAGCTGGGCGTGGTGGCGCATGCCTATAACCTCAGCTACTCAGGAGGCTGAGGTAGGATAATTGCTTAAACCCGGGAGGCGGAGGTTGTGGTGAGCCGAGATGCGCACAAGAGTGAAACTCCATCTCCAAAAACAAAACAAAACAAAAACATTAAAAGGGGCCGAGTGCAGTGGCTCAGGCCTGTAATCCCAGCACTTTGGGAGGCCAAGGTGAGAGGATTGCTTCAGCTCAGGAGTTTGAACCAGCCTGGGGAACATAGTTAGATGTCATCTCTATAAAACATTTTAAAAATTAGCTGGGTGCAGTGGTGTGAACCTGTGTTCCCAGCTACTTGGGGGGCTGAGGTGGGAGGATCACTTGAGCCCAGGAGGTCAAGGCTACAGTGAGCCATGTTCAAGCCACTGCACTCCAGCCTGGGTGACAGAGCGAGACCCTGCCTCAAAAATAAATAAACAGATAAAAATAAATATATACGAAGAAAAAAGATAAATGGAGAAATTCTGTGTGGTATTTTGCTTTCTATAGCAAAAAAGATGAAGTTCACAATGTGAAACCAAAGAAGACATAAGAAAGTGTACATATTCTATGACCTCATTTAAATAAATTGCTTTTCCCATGTTGTAAAGTGACCATACAGAAACAGGCAGAACTAATCTGTGGTGCTAGAAGTCATAATGGTTGTTAGCATTGGAGGTTACTGAGGACTTATGAGGGTGGCTTCTGAGGTGTTGGTAATGTTCTCTTTCCTGATGAAGTAGTAGTTACAGTGGTAGGTTCAATTTCTGAAAGTTCTAAAAGATGTATATGTAGAATTTATATATTTCAAGTTTTATAAAAGCTTAATTAAAAAATTAATTGCAGGCTGGACACAGTGGCTTCATGCCTGTAATCCCAGCACATTGGCAGGCCAAGGCGGGAGGATTGCTTGATTTCCAGTAGTTTGAGACCAGCCTGGGTCTCAAACCATGGTGAAACGCTGTCTCTGCAAAATGAATGAATGAATGAATGAATGAATAATACAAAAATCAGCTGAGCATGTTGGCATGTGCCTATAGTCCCAACTGTTTGGGAGGCCGAGGTGGGAGGGCCACTTGAATCTGGGAGGTAGAGGCTGCAGTGAACTGCCAGTACACTCTACCCTGGGTGACAGAGTAAGACCCTGTTTCCAAAAAAAAAAAAAAAAAATCAAAAACAAAAACAAAAAACAAAAAAAAAGCACTTCATTGAACATAGCTTTTTTTGTTTTTTTCTTCTGTGTGTCATATTGTAGCCTAGTATGCTAACAAGTAATAGAATTCTTCAGTATTAGCCATGATTGTTCTTAAAAATCATTTTACCTTCATGGACTGATGCATTTATTTGGCTATTTTGGTTTTACTATTATAAGAACCTTTGAGATACTTGAAAAAAAGATATATATATATATTTGAGACAGTGTCTTGCTGTGTTGCCAGGCTGGAGTGCAACCTCCGTCTCCAGGGTTTAAGTGATTCTCATGCCTCAGCCTCCTGAGTAGCTGGGACTACAGGCACATGCCACCATGCCTGGCAATTTTCTTTTTTGTATTTTTAGTAGAGACAGGGTCTCACCATGTTGGCCAGGCTGGTTTCAAACTCCTGGCCTCAAGTGATCCACCCGGCTTGGCCTCCCAAAGTGTTGGCATTACAGGCATAAGCCACAACGCCCAGCCTAGAATCTTGAGTATTTTAAAGGCCCTTTAATGAAGGATCACTTTTGTAGACAAACAAAAATTTTTGGCTCTTAGGGTAGAGTATATTAAATATGAAAACTTGTCAACATTTAAAACATGTTACAGATAACTAAAATAAAATACTTATTCCTAGTGACCCATTTAATCCAGAGAGACTGTTTTTCACCTACATTAGTGCAAATGTAGTTATGGTTTAATATACTTCTCAGTTTTATCATCCTTGTATTCTCATAAGACTCCTCTAACACCATGTTCTGCCACGTGTTAATGAAGTTCTGTGTTTCTTTCCCCTTTATTTTGGTTTTCTTGAGGAAAGGAGCTGCTTTTTAAAAATTCTCCTAGCATAGTGCATTGCTTATATTAAATAATCAGAAAATATCATCTCCATATTTTATACAAGAAGACTTAGTAATAAAATTCCAGAAATTTTGAATTCTTATGCACGTCCCCCCTTGCTGTAGGACAAAGGTAGTTGCAATTCTTGCATGATATGACATGAAATTTTGTAGTCATCATGTCCCTGACCTCTATCGAAAAAATGTGCTTGATATTGTTAGCATGATGAACTTTGTATGTCTAAGTTTAGCTTCAAATGGTGTAGGTAGTATTATTTAAAAATGGGAAGATCTAGAGTTCTTTTATCTAATGGTATAGCTCGTTTTATCCTACGAACAGTGCGCGTGAAAGTAAATTACAAAGTTATACATCTAGAAGGTCATGATGGAATTTTCTGGCATGGTACCTGTTTTGGTTTTGATGCTGATCCCATGTGTATATTCAATCATTTTTAAATGTTCTCTGAGTAAATTGGTGTCCTCATTAAGCTGATTATGCTCAAGAAACATTTTAAGATGCTGATTCATTGACTTGATTATCCTTTACATTTCCAACGGTATTGGAAGAAGTGGAATGCATTTATTGGTTGGCAAATTCAGTTTCCTTATTTGTAAAACATTTAAAAATTTGTAGTGCATCCAGTTCAGAGTGGCTAATTGTGATTATGGTAATTGCCAAAGATGCTTGATGCTGTAAATGTTTCACATATTTTTCTTTAATGTTTCTGGACAACCCATTTGTTGAGATTAAAACACCAAAAAAATTGTCACTGAAATTGTTAATATGTATGTATATATTTACTTTTGTAAACTATGTTGGAATAATTTTATGTTTACAGAAAAGTTGCAAATGTGTTAGTATGTATTGAATTGCCCTGAGTGATAGTTACTTATCTAGTATTTCTCTTAAAAGTTTAATATTTTTATTTTTTTTGAGATAGGGTCTCGCTTTTGTTGCCCAGGCTGGAGTGCAGTGCTGCAATATTGACTGACTGTAACCTCTGCTGGGTTCAAGCAATTCTCGTGCCTCAGCCTCCCAAGTAGCTGGGATTACAGGCATGAGCCATCGCGCCCAGTCCTAAAAGTTTAATATTTTTAATAAAAATATTCTTGCCTCTGATCTTTGTTCAATAGACAAATATTTTAAAGTTTTTGTGTTTAAATGAAAGTATGCGGTTTTCGTCATCCTTTTTCCTTGAACGTCACTTTTCCTGTGCGGTAACATGACCGTTACTCACGTGGAGTGCTGTGAAGTGTGTATATGTAAGATTTATGTTCTGCATTTATGAGCATGAATAAACGTTACGGAATCAGGACCATGGGGATCATTTAGTTGTAGAATCAGAAATCTGATGAAATGTTCACAGTTTCCTATTTTAATAAAACGGAGTAGTTTAAAACTGCATATGCCAGCTTTCCTTTCTCTATTCCCTACCTCCTTTTCTGTTGTAGTTACATAGTAACACATGAGGGCAGTTTGTAAGGACAAAAAGATACCATGTTTTTAAAAATAAAAGATACCTTCCATTGTAAGGCACACCATTTTCTTATGTAGTATTAAGGAAAAAAATTCTCTGTGAGGAATTGAGTTGAATCTGGGAAAATTTTTAAAAAAGAAAAAAATGCAGCCTTCTAAACTATGGTACATTGCTAAGATGCCAGGAAATATAAGATGCGTACTGATTTCAGTGATGTTGAAGTGAAGAAAAATGTGAGTTTTAGATCCATTCCAAATATTCCCAGCTCTAACAAAATTATTTTATTTGGGGTTTAACTGGGGACTTCTATCTTTTTTAGAAGTCAGTAGAGAATCATTCATTTGAGCTCGGGCTTGCTTTTTGCTAAAATACTGTTGGAGACATGTTCTAATCAGTATGTCTGATTTTAAGAAGATATGAAAATTTTTAATGAAGGATCACTTTTGTAGACAAATTTGAGTGCTTTCTGGGAGCAGACAATGAAAAGCCACGTTGTGCTTCATATAACCTGAGTTCTTATGTTATGTGGCCTCCAAGAACCATTTCGTAGTTTTCATTCTCCTTTGCATTTTCAGTGTTTCTCTTTACTGACCATTCACTTTACTTAATATTTTGTAGTTTAAAAAACTTTTCTCAACCTTGATTCTTTTCCAAACTATCACCGTTCTTTCATTCCTCACCCAGGTGATCAACAGTTTATTTTCCCGTATTGCCTACGTCACTCACAGATACTTCCCCACCTCATTTATTTATTAAGCAGTTCTCTGTGTAAGATCTGTGTCTCTGCTGTTTTGCTGAAATGCTTCTCTCTTAGTTCCTTAGTAGTTTTCTAAGTTTCTGAAGCTGGCGACCTCTTTTTAGCTCATTTGTCAAAACTTACCGTTATTGCTGTCTGACACTGGTATCTCACAGCTCTCTCTTTCCTCTTTTTTTAGCACTGTCGCTATAGTTTTTCGTCTCTGTGCCAATCATGTTATCCCATGATGCCTAGATTTTATTTTTTTATCTACTCTATTATTAAAATAATATTGAAATATAAAATGCTCCATAAATGTATCACTCCAATATAATACTTATTTGAACTTTGAGTTTTTCCATCTTTGTCTTGGCCTAGCTTTTCATTCTTTACCTCCTGTACTTTTAATCTTGGTAGGTATATTACAAGTTGAACATCTCTAATCCCAAAATCGAAAATTTGAAGTGCTTTAAAATTTAAAACTTTCTGAGCACCAACATGACGCCACAAGTGGAAATTTCTACACCTGACCTGATGTGACAGTTTGCGCTTCATTGATGTTTCAGTGTACACAAACTTTTGTGCACAAAATTATTGAAGATGTTGTATGAAATTAGCTTCAGGCTATGTGTATAAGGTGTATATGAAACAAATGAATTTTCATATTTAAACTTGTGTCCCATCCTTAAGCTATCTCATTATGGATATGCAGATATACCCCCTTCCCCCACAAAAACATAAATTCTGAAATGCTTCTGGTCCCAAGCATTTTAGATAAGGGATACATCCTGTATTCTATTTTCCACCTTAACGTAGTATCAGTTATTTTTCCAGGTTTGCACATGTTGTCCCATTATTCTCACATGAAAGAACAAAAAATTATAGGTTATAGTTTTGTTGCACCATAATTTTCTATGTATGTCTGTTGTTGGATAATTGACTTGTTTCCAGATTGTGTTTTGCTTCAAAAACATTGTAGTAGAATGTATATTTGTTCCTATAACCTTTTGCTTCTGTTGTATTATTTACATAAGATCCTTTTCTAGGAGTGCTATTAATTACTTGTCCAAGCAAATACTTTTTTTTTTTTTTTTTTGAGGCAGAGTTTTGCTCTTTTTGCCTAGGCTGGAGTGGCAGTGGCACGATCTCAGCTCACTGCGAGCTCTGTCTCACGAGTTCAAGTGATTCTCGTGCCTCAGCCTCCCAAATAGCTGGGATTATAGGTGAATGCCACCTTGCCTGGCTAATTTTTGTATTTTTGGTAGAGACGGGGTTTCACCATGTTGGCCAGGCATGTCTCGAACTCTTGACCTTAGGCGATCCACCCACCTCGACCTCCCAAAATGCTGGGATTACAGGTGTGAGCCACCGTGCCCAGCCAAATGTACAAAATATTATTTTGCTAATTAAGTAGTTGTACATTGATGGTACTTCATTTTTGCTTTAATGTTTTTTTTTATTAATAAGGGTATTTTTACGTTTAATATTGAATTTATATTTCCCTATGAATTCTCTCCATATTATATCTCACATTTATCTATCTTGTAATCTATTTTTTTTTCCTTTTTTTCTTCTTTGACACAGGGTCTCGTCATGTTGCCCAGGGTGGTCTGGAACTCCTGGGCTCAAGCGTTCCACCCACCTCAGTCTCCCAAAGTGCCGGGATTACAGGCGTGAGCCACCTTGCCTGGCCTGTTTTGTAGTCTAATACAAAAGCCATAGCAGAGATACCTATTTTATATTGTAGAATTTCTAAATGATGTTGTTTTTAAGCCAAATGTGCAGAGAGATTATGCTTATTCACAGTGATAACTTTTGTGGTGTGTGGTGTAATGCCTTAAATTCTTATCTTCTAGGTTAAATGGGCCTTTTGCTTTCCTCATGACATAAAAATTTAGAGGAAGACTTGGTAACTTTTTCACTTGATTAACTGACTGTTTTTGTTATTATGACAGCACAATGTACTGTCACACAGTGCCGCAGTTGGAGGGAAATTTTGTTGTTGATTTGTGCCTAATTTGTTTTTCCTGCCTGTTCGTTTCATTTGAAAGTGCTTTTAACATGTAAGATAAAACTTGTCATATGTTAATTCTGGTCAATGAAAAATGTCTTCCAAGACATTGATACAACATTTACATTGACAGTAATTAAGACACTCATCTTTCTGTGTTAACCTTAAATCAATTGATATGTAGTTCAGTTTCGTGGGTAGTTTAGACTTGAATTTGGTTGTTAAGTAGATTACTTTACAGTGGACCACGATCTCTTTCTACGGCTGGAGTGTCACAACTGAATTAATTTTTGCTGTAATCTGTGCACCATCAATTTAACTCATTTTGAAATCTGTCTTGACCATCTCACTCCTTGTACTTCCTTTCCCTTACTGTTACTTACTTACCTACCTTTCAGTTTCTCGTACTGACTTGAATTATGGTTATTTCCTAAAGTTCCTTCATTATTGCCATTTCCTTTTAATATATTATTTTTTGTGAGCTCAATCTTCTTTCATTTTAACATATATCAAGCTCCCCTAAAGCCATAACTCTAGCCCTGTCAGACTTCTCTTACCAGCCAGAGGTCTGTGTTTTCACCTCCTCTCTTGACTCCATCATTCTGCAGCAGACTCACAAACTTAAGTGCCTGCAGGGGCCTGGCCGACAATGGCAATGAGTAAAAGCAGGCCTTGGGGTAAGAGAAAATATTTTTCTACTGTAAGAAAAAAAGAGGGCAAGTGGGACGATAGATGGTAGCCAGCATAAGCTCGAGGTGAGGAAGACAGTCTTGGGAACCTTGGAGAGAGGGGAGGAGAATTCAGGTTTCATGCTGGCTATTTGGCTCCAGCCACCAGTGCTATTTGGGAATGTGGCCTCAAAGCTATCAGATCTACCAGTTTTTCAAGAGAAGCTGTTAATCTGTATTTTCATTTTAAATACATGATTTTTAAAAGTGGGATTGAATTTCTGTAAAACATTCCACGGGCCAAGGAAAATATGCCCATGGACAAAGTTCTATATACAGGCTCTTAATTTGTGATCTCCTCCAGTAAAGGTGACACTTTAAGTTTGGTATGTTATTAACTATCCCTCCCCATTTTTCTCTTGTTTCTTTGTTCATGCAATAGTGAAACCATCCATTCAGCTTTTTAACACCTCCTCACCTCATTACTTTTTTATTTGGAAAAGGGATCTGGGTCATGGGAAAGGCTTTTTCTAATTTAAAGGAAGTTTGTACATGTTTATAAGCCAAAGAGTAAGCCGAAGAAGTGATTTTAGAAAGAGAGAAGATATTAGAATACAGTATGTCCACTGGGGATGGCGTCCAGGGTAGAGAAGCCAGCCACGGACTTCTAGGAGCTGATGCTGAATCACCCTGCATACTTTTATTTCTCAATAATTATGTTTTAACCAAAAAGTTTTATTTTTTCTTTGTATGCATATCATGTTTCCTTGAATTTCCATAAATTTCTTTCCTTGAATTTATTATACTTTAAAAAACATAGTCTTTGTTTTTTTGTATGGCTTTTTTTTTTTTTTTAGGTATTCTTGAGTTCAGTACTCCTTTCCATGTTGCTGATTTTCATGGAATGAGTAGCGATTGTCATAGATTTATTTGTAGTAAGTGTTAGAACTAAAAAGTTGAATTCAGCTTTATTGTAAAGACTCTTATTCACCTGGTAGTGCATGTAGGCTCTTATTACAGAAGCCATGGTGAGTGTACCCTGTTGGGTAGGGTAGATTTTCCTGTAAGATGTGAGGGTTTTAATTCCCTGGCTCACCATCCAAGGCCTGCTGCTTCTCCCAGAATCAGCTGACGTTGTTAGTTATTCCTGGATTCTGCTAGGAAAATTTATTTGAAGGTCCATCTTGTAAGGAGTTACAGTTCTCTTGGCCCTATGGGGTTTGTCCTCATGCTGTTTCCATATGCTTTCTGTTTCTCAGAATTTCTCACTGGTCTGGTCTGCTGGTATCATCTGTATTGGGATTTCCTGTACTTCATGAATTTGTGTTTTTATTTTCCTATTAAGTTGAGATAGGATGGAAAAAAGGTAAATTTGTAGGTTGTATTTAAAAACAAAATCTTAGGCCAGGCGTGGTGGCTCAAGCCTGTAATCCCAGCACTTTGGGAGGCCAAGACGGGCGGATCACAAGGTCAGGAGATTGAGACCATCCTGGCTAACATGGTGAAACTCCGTCTCTACTAAAAAATACAAAAAACTAGCCAGGCGTGGTTGCGGGTGCCTGTAGTCCCAGCTACTCGGGAGGCTGAGGCAGGAGAATGGCGTAAACCCGGGAGGCGGAGCTTGCAGTGAGCTGAGATCCGGCCACTGCACTCCAGCCTGGGCGACAGAGTGAGACTCCGTCTCAAATAAATAAATAAATAAATAAATAAATAAATAAATAAATAAAAACAAAATCTTTCAACAAATTTGAACATCTAATTGGTTTTTATTCATGAACTGGGAAGCATTATGTCTACAAATTTGGAGCTCCATTGTGCATGGCAGAACAGTTGTTTTTTTGTAAGGTAGCTTGAGCAAGATCAAGGAGACAAGCTGGGCACGGTGGCTCACGCCTGTAATCCCAGCACTTTGGGAGGCTAAGGCCGGTGGATTGCCTGAGGTCAGGAGTTCTAGACCAGCCTGGCCAACAGTGAAACCCTGTCTCTACTAAAAATACAAAAAATTAGCTGAGCGTGGTGGCGGGCGCCTGTAATCCCAGCTACTAGGGAGACTGAGGCAGGAGAATTGCTTGAACCTGGGAGGCAGAGGTTGCGGTGAGCCAAGATCGCGCCATTACACTCTAGCCTGGGCAACAAGAGCAAAACTCCATCTCAAAAAAAAAAAGAAAGAAAGAAAGCTCAAGCAAACAGTACAATATAAGAGAGCAGATTTGTTAACATCAGGTTATTTCAGGTTACTCTTCTTGTAAGGGTTAAAGCAGAAGAGACAGGAACTTCTGTATCATGCCAGTTCAGGTTGACTGGGCTCTTTCGAATTGGTTTCTGTGAATCTCCTGGGTTTTTTTTGGAAACACTGGCCTGTTTGGGATTTATCTGTTCTTAAAGTTTCAACTTGACACAAGTGCCTCCACTTTGATTTGGCCTGCTGGAGCCTAATGCAGAAGCTTAGTTCAAAACAGTGGCCTCCCGTAAATTGTATTTAACAGTTCTTGGCAACTTTGAACCAAAACTCTTTTCTCCTTATACAGGTTGCATTTCTGTTTCTGCTTATGCTAGTTCTGTTTCTGCTGTTTATGCTAGTTCCCCTAATCCCCTTTTCTTTTCTTTTTTCTTTTTTCTTTTTTTTCTTTTTGGAGTTTCATTCTTGTTGCCCAGGTTGGAGTGCAGTGGCACGATCTTGGCTCACGGCAACCTCCACCGCCCAGGTTCAAGCAATTCTCCTGCCTCAGCCTCCCAAGTAGCTGGGATTATAGGTGCCCGCCACCACGCCCAGCTAATTTTTTGTATTTTTAGCAGAGATGGGGTTTCATTATGTTGGCTGGGCTGGTCTCAAACTCATGACCTCAGGTGATCCACCCAGCTCGGCCTCCCAAAATGCTGGGATTACAGGTGTGAGCCACTGCGCCTGGCCTAATCACCTTTTTTTATGTACAAATCTCAAACATAATATACCATTTACTTTTAATATGTCTGTGACATTGCTCAGAAGATTATCTGGCATAGAATGTTTTTGCCCTATTGTTTTGCCTGGGAATTACTGCCAGGGGTGCATATAGCTCAGTAACTCAAATCAAGGCCCAGTACCACTTGATAGCTGTGTCACCTTGTGTGAATTATGTCTTTAGCTCCTCCATCCCTCCTGAAAATTATGGATAATGGTAGTATGTGCCAGTTAATGTTGGTATGAACCAATCAGATGAGACAGTCAAAGTAAAACACCTGGGACATAGTCCTGAAACATTATTTGCTTAAAATGACTGGTTGAATAAGTACGGGCCTTGGCAGCTCAGCTCAGGTGTGGCGTTCCGTTTCAGTTTGCCTGATTTTCTTCCAGCCCTCCTCCCCTTTCCCCAGATCCCACATCAGAGCTGATGTTCCCCTGTCTTCTCCTGAAATGTTTTTCATACAGAGAGTGTAGTACACTTACCATTGATCCACTTTTCTTTTAGTTAGTTGGGGATTAGTTCAGTCATGTATGGTCTTTCAGTAAACAGCGGATGCCTTTATTCCCCAGGTGAATTGAAGTGCCTTTTTCCTTGTATGACTTTAGAAACCTTTAAAACTCAGTGTTTCCCATGTTGCCTAGTGTGACATAAGAAGTATATATTTAGTCTCTGACCCGGGGGTTCCTGGCATAGATCTAAAACCTCCAAAACTTCTAAAACTTCTTGACTGATAGGGAATGATAGGCACATTTTTTTCCCCTGTTTCCTTTTGAGACAGGGTCTCACTGTTGCCCAGGCTGTAGTAGAGCGGTGTGAACATGGCTCACTGCTGCGTCTACCTTCTGGACTCAAGCAATTCTCCCGCCTCAGCCTCCCTAGTAGATGAGACTATAGGCGTGGGCCACCATGGCTGGCTAAATTTTTGATTTTTTTTTGCAGAGATGGGGGTCTCACTTTGTTGCCCAGGCTGATCCCGAACTCCTGGGCTCAAGCAATCTGCCCGCTTTTGCATCCCAAAGTGTTGGGATTACAGGCGTGAGCCATTGCTCCTGGCAGGAGCATCTTTTGTTACAGTATTTGGTCTTAGTCCCTGGTTCCTGACACAAGAGCTTTGAAGACTCTTGACCTCTCAGGAGTGATAAGAGTGTCTTTTTGTATATTAATACGATGACCAGTGGTTGAAAGCCCCTGAACCGCTTTAGAATGGGGACTGGTTTCCCGGGTAATCAATCATGTGAGTAGAGGTTTGGAACTTTCAGTCCCATCCCATTAGCTCCATGGAGGAAAGATGGGCCAGAGGTCTAGAGAGTTTTCCGGAACACTGTCTAAAAGGATAGCCTCAGAGAGCTTCTGGGTTGGTGAACATATGTAGGTGCTGTGCCCTGAGAAGGCTTGCCTCCTCCCTGACCCCACGCTATGCATCTTCCATTTGGTTGTTCCTCACTTGTATCTTTGTAACAAACTGGTGAACGGAAGTACCTGTTTTCTGGAGTTTTGTGAGTCCTTCTAGGAAATTCTCAAACTCAAGGAGGGGGTCATGGGAAACTCCCTTACCACTTCCCATGCAATTTATTTTCTGTAGGTAAGAAATACCTGAGGCCTGGACTTGGCGGTTAGCATCTGAAGTAGGAACAGTCTTGTGGGATCTAAGCTATGGGGACTAAACTCTGAACTTTTTGTCTCTTGCCCAAATTCCTATAGGGGTCTGGGGAGTCACTCTCTATAAACCATAAAATCTCACCAGCTGGGTTTTACTTAACCAGCCTGACTCTGGCATAACATCACATGACAGATAAAGGAGGAAATGGAAATATTTTACGTTAAAATATGTTCTTTCACGAAGTCAGGAGAGCGAGACCATCCTGGCTAACACGGTGAAACCCCGTCTCTACTAAAAATACAGAAATTAGCCGGGCGTGGTTGCACGTGCCTGTAATCCCAGCTACTCGGGAGGCTGAGGCAGGAGAATCTCTTGAACCCAGGTGGCAGAGGTTACAGTGAGCTGAGATCGCGCCACTGCACTCCAGCCTGGCAGCAGAGTGAGACTCTGTCTCAAAAAAAAAAAAGAAAAAAAGTTCTTTGCCATATTTTGACATGGCTCTGCAATGCCATCTTGTGTGTGTGTAGGGAAGGGGTGGGAAGGGTGCGAATGTGCATCTATAAAGAATCTCTGTTAACTAGATCTTTCCCCTTCCAGGCCCTCCCAATCCTGAAGACATTAGCTGAGAGTCTAGCACCTTTTAAAGGTCTAATCATCAATTGTCTCTCTGGGCGGCCACCTATGAGACTTCATCTGTGTGATAAGAACCTTTGTCTCCTTAGCCCCTTATCTTAACTCAGACATTCCTTTCTGTTTATTTCGGGTCTTTAGATAATAACTCCTTCAACCAATTGCCAATCACACTTTAAATCCACCTGAGACCCACTTCCTCCAACCCCCTCAAATTGTCCCACCTTTCCAGATCGAACCAATGTATACCTTACATGTATCAACTGATGTTTCATGTCGCCCTAAAACTAAGCTGAAGCCCAACCACCTTGGGCACATATTCTCAAGACCTCCTGAGACCATGCCTCAGGCCATGGTCACTCATATTTGGTTCAGAATAATATTTTCAAGTATTTTACAGAGTTTGGCATTCTTCATCAATAGCCAACTCCAGGTAGACAGTGTCACCATAGAATTGAACTGTAAGACAATCTGGTTGGTGTCTTGGTGTCTGCCAAGAATTGGACACTTGGTTGTTGTGGAACTCCGCATTCCCTATTTGATGATTTGATGTTGGAATTTGTTGGTGTATGTAGAAGAAACATAGTGTTTCTTTTTACCTAGTGTATCAGTCAAGGTTCTCCAGAATGTGTGTTTATAAATACGAATATATTTATATGTGCAAAGAGAGAGACGGACATTGAAATAAATATTGACTGATTTTTGTTTTGTTTTGTTTTAGAGGCAGGGTCTTGCTCTGTTGCCCAGGCTTGCGTGCAGTGGTGCAGTGTTAGCTCACTGTAACCTCAAATTCCTGGGCTCAAGGGATTCATTCTCCTACCGCAGCCTCCCAAGTAGCTGGGACTAAAGGCACGTGCCACCGTGCCTAGCTAATTTTTAAATTTTTCTGTAGAAACGGGGTCTTGCTATGTTGCCTAGGCTGGTCTCAAACACCCAAGTTCTAGTGATCCACCTAGGCTTCCCAAAGGACAGGGGTTACAGGAGTAGGCTACTGAGACTGGCCTGACTGACTGATTTCTAGAAAGAAATTGGCGAGTAAGCCATTTAGGGATGCCAGTTAGGGATGGCAAGTTAGAAATCTGTAGGGCAGGCTAGAAACTCGCAGATGTTGATGCTGCAGTCATGACATACAACTTCTTCCTTGGGAGTCCTCCGTTGTTGCTCTAAAGGCCTTTCATTACTGGCGGCGAATCTATATGGGTCTGCAGCAACCTCAGTTCTTGCCTCCTCAGAAGAAAGAATTTGACTGAGGGGCGTAAGGCGGAAGAAGAGACTGAGGCAAGTTTTAGAGCAGGAGTGAAAGTTTATTAAAAAGCTTTAGAGTGGGAACAAAAGGAAGGAAAGTGCACTTGGAAGTGGCCCAATATCACTTGGAGTGGAGCATGTGCAATGTGTTTACTGGAGTTGTACATACGCTTGCCTGAGGCATTCTTCCCTTACCACAGAATGTCCCTAGAAATTCATCCTCTGCCATTTTGCCTCGTAATGCGCATGCTTGAGGTTATTCGCCCACCCTTTGAGAACTTACTAGGAAGCTGCTGACCACCAGTTTCAGGTGTTTCCTATCTATAGGGAGCCTATCTTTCCCTGGTGCTGGCTGTGACCTATTATTTTAGTGAGGCAGTGTGACAACTGCCTGTCCACCACCTGATGGCTGCCTACCTTTCCCGATGCGGTGTGGAGGGCCCAGTCCTGCCCTGTTTGTGTCTGACTAGCTGCCATCTCTGACTCTCTGATGAGGCCCACCCACATTGTGGAGGATAATCTTCTTCTCTTAAAGCAATTTGTGGTAGATCTTAGTCCCTTCTACAGAATACCTTCACAGCAACACCTAGATTAGCATTCTATTAAGTAACTGAGTGCTATAGACTCTCCACATTAACATATAAAACTAACCATCATACCTAGTGTGCTCTCAGCCAGTGTAAAAGACACCGTGTGCTAAGGATTATATCAATAGATTTTAGACTATAGATGCTGATGTCATCAAACATCCAAATGAATGTTTGTGCTTCAAGTTCTCAAAAACATTTCTATTTTTAGTGACAGGAGAGCATGTATGGTGATGGGGAGTTCTGTGGATGTTTATCCTGCTTGTCTGAGGAGGCTGTCCTCCCCCATTTTGAGTAGTTAAATATGAAAGTTATGATTTGAGCCTGTTTCCTTCATGCTTATGTTTAGTGAAAAGATCTGTATGTTGGCTAAATTCCAAAAATTTCATAAAGAACCTGATTATTTAGAATTCAGGCCAAATACACAGTTGTTACTGTAGAGAGGAAAGCAAACATTGCTTTCTGATTTATTCAGAGTGCTGTGAAGGAGAGAATGGAGAATTCGTGTGGCAAAATTATGGCTTAATAAATTCAATGACTGCTAAGCTGATACACTTAGTACATACCCTTGAGAATGAAAACTAATGGTTTGCTGAAACATATCTCTAGTGTATTCTGTAGCAATTCACTTCTTCTGTTAACCTGTATAATTGCTTCTTACATAAGTAAAGATGTCACCTCTACTTAAAATGAAAATCTCTTCTATGGGCTATGGAATTGCTCATTTTGAAATAGTGCTGTTAGAAAGCAAACACTGAAATAGAGCTGAATCAGCTAGAACTGTCACTTGATGTCTCTATGTAACTTACCATCTGTTTTAAAGATTTTGTAAATACTGGCATCCATATAATGGGGTCCATAATATTCTAAATTCTGAACATTATTATGTGACATTTCTTTTTTTTTGAGACATAGTCTTACTCTGTCGCCCAGGCTCTAGTGCAGTGGCACGATCTCAGCAACTTAAACCTCTTGGATTCAAGCCATTCTCCTGTCTCAGCCTCCCAAGTAGCTGGTACTACATGCACATGTCACCATGCCCAGCTAATTTTTTGTTGTTGTTGTTTAGTAGAGACGGGGTTTTGCCATGTTGGCCAGGCTGGTCTTGAGCTCCTGATGGCCAGGCTGGTCTTGAGCTCCTGATCTCAAGTGATACGCCCTCCTCAGCCTCTCAAAGTGCTGCAATTACAGGTATGAGCCACCATGCCCGACCTATTATATAGCATTTAAACCCAAGAGAAGTAGATAGTTATCGTTGATGCCACATTTAACTGTGTACTTTATGATGTTTTCAGACTGTTAAAATGTGTTGACTTTAAGTGGTATAAAGAACCCTTTGCTTTAAGGGTGGTTACTAGGCCTCTAAGTGCACCTCCCTCTAACTTGGATCAGGTCAGCTTGGCAATGCTGACACCAGTGCTGACTGAAATCGGAGGCATCATGGATAGAACTCTAAGCATTCTGCTCATGTGAGGTGGTTTTTGGTTTTGTTTTAAAATCCAGTTATATTGATTTGAAGAGTTCAATTATTTTGGTTGAAATTATGCTGTTCTTAAATACATATATATTTAATGAATTGATAGTCTACTTGATCTGAGCCTAAGAGAAACAATCTCACCTGTCCCTGTAGCTGACTAATAAAATAGCAGAATTTTTTATTAACCTTTTTTTTTTTTTTTTTTTGAGACAGGGTCTTGCTTTGCTGCCCAGGCTGGAGTGCAGTGACACCATCATAGCTCACTAGAGCCTTGATCTTCTGGGCTCAAGTAATCCTCCCACCTCAGCCTCCTGAGTAACTGAGACTACAGGCATATGTCATCATGCTTGGCTAATTTTAAAATTTTTTGTAGAGATGAGGTCTCCCTGTATTGCCCAGGCTGGGCTCAAGCAGTCCTCCTGCCTCAGCCTCCCAAATTGTTGGGATTATAAGTGTGAGACTTGCTTTTTTTTTAAATACCTTTTTTTTTGGCTGGGTGTGGTGGCTCACACCTGTAATCCCAGCACTTTGGGAGGCTGAGGCAGGCGGATCGCTTGAGGTGAGGAGTTTGAGACCAGCCTGGACAACATGGCAAAACCCCATCTCTACTAAAAATAAAAAATTTAGCCCGGTGTGGTGGCGGGCGCCTGTAATCCCAACTACTCGGGAGGCTGAGGCGGGAGAATTGCTTGAACCCGAGAGGTGGAGGTTGCAGTGAGCCGAGGTCTCATCACTGCACTCCAGCTGGGGCAACAGAACGAGACTTGTCTCAAAACAAACAAACAAACAAACACTTTTTTTTTCTTTTAAAAAAGGTGCTTTCTCAAGAGTTTTAATTGAACTTTGGGAATGTAAGTACTTTCTATAAATAAAAATGACATCTATGGTTTTGTTTTATCTTGTTTAATGTGTGCCATGGACTCACTATCATTTTCAAAACTGGGGGATCATGTTATTATATCTTGGGGGACATAATTGTATATGTCTTGGAAACATCTAGAATACCTAGTGCAAAACTTTTGGGAAGCTTTTAATGACTATTAAGTGATACCGACCCAGCCTTCAGTAAGCTTGTAATGTAATTTAAAAAATTTCTTGGTTTATTACAGATTTGTTTCAGCATAGATGCTGAGGGACATTGTCCCCTTGAGTTTATTCACTTGATGCATTTAACATCATGGTTCACTGATTTTCCTGCAAACAAAACCACATTCTGTTTTCTTATTTTACTGTTGGAATTTGAGTTGTTTGCAGTTTTCTGTGGTTATAAACAATTGCATGTCTCTGGGCGACACGTCTCTCAGTGAACATAAATTTAAGAGTGAAATTGCTGGATGGTAGGATATGCCGTACCATCTGTCTACCTAACATCTTGACTGTCTTTCAAAGTGATTGTACCAATGCACGTTTCCACCAGAGCATCTGAATGTTTCCATTGCCCCACATCTTTGCCACATCCTTGACATTGTTTGACTTTTTAAATTTAGTCAAGCTAGTAGTGTTGAAAGGTGATTTTCATTTATATTTTCCTAATTACTAAGGAAGGAAACTGAACATCATTTTTTGTATTGAAGGACTTTTTGTATTTTCTAACTTTTATATATTTTTCTCTTGGAGTGTTTATCTTATACATTTATAAGAGTTATTCACTCTGGATACTTATATTTTGTTGATGATGTTATTTTTAATTTGTGGCTTGTCTTTTTATTTTCTTCACGGTATCCTTTAATGAACAGAAGTTTTTTATTTTAACATGGAACAAGGCCGGCTGCAGTGGCTGAATGGACACGGTGGCTCACTCCTGTAATCCCTGCTCTTCGGGAGGCTGAGGCGAGTGAACAGGAATTAGAGAACAGCCTGGGCAACATGGCAAAACTTCATCTTTACAAAAAATACAAAAATTAGGTTTGATAGCTCACACCTGTAGTTTCAGTTACTTGGGAAGCTGAGGTGGAAGGATTGCTTGAGCCTGGGAGGCGGAGGTTGCAGTGAGCCAAGATCACACTACTGCACTCCAGCCTGGGCAACAGGGAGACCGTCTCAAAAAAAAATTTTTTTTGCATTTTATTTTTTACATGCAAGTCTTTAGTTAAGTTGGGATTTATTTTATATAGAGAGTAGAACAGGAATCCAGTTTAATTTCCCTCCACATGCTGAACACATTTACAAGTACCATTATTAAAAATTCATCCTTTCTCCATTAACCTGGAAGTCTTACTGTGTTATAATTAATAGTTGGTATGGCAGATCCTCTCATTACTGTTGTCTTCATGTGTAGTATCTTGATCTTTCTTGGGCTTTTTGATTTTTCATGTGAACTTCACATATAGTCAGCTTGTCAAGTTTTTTTCTTTTTCTTTACTTTTTGTTACTAGTATTGGCACCATTGATTGGAATTTGTTGAGTTTTTAAAATGTCTCGTTGGATGTAATGGTTCACGCCTGTAATCCCAGCACTTTGGGAGGCTGACGCTGGCAGATCGCTTGAGCTCAGGAGTTCGGCACCAGTCTGGGCAACGTGGCAAGACACTGTGTATTAGTCCGTTTTCGTACTGCTGATAAAGGCATACCTAGGACTGGGAATAAAAAGAGGTTTAATTGGACTTGCAGTTCTACATGGCTGGGGAGGCCTCAGAATCATGGCAGGAGGCAAAAAGCACTTCTTACATGATGGCAGCAAGAGAAAACGTGGAAGAAGCAAAAGTGGCAACTCCTGATAAACTCATCAGATCTCTTGAGACTTATTCACTATCATGATAATAGCATGGGAAAGACCAGCCCCCATGATTCAATTACCTTCCCCTGGGTGCCTCCCTCAACACGTGGAATTCTGGGAGATACAATTCAAGTTGAGATTTTGGTGGGGACACAGTCAAACCGTATCACCCCATCCCTACAAAAAACTAGAAATATTACCCGGTTGTGGTGGCACGTGCCTGTAGTCCCAGCTACTTGGGAGGCTGTGGTGGGAGGATCACTTGAGCCCAGGAGGTTGATGCTGCAGTAGTGAGCTGTGATTGCACCACTGCACTTCAGCCTGGGCAACAGAGTGAGACCCTGCCTCAAACAAAAACAAAAACCCTCCTAATAAAATCCTATGGATGTAGATATCTGTGTAGATGTATAACACATATGCATTACTATTCCCTAGCACTGCCCATTGACAGTGCCTGGAAATATCCCCCAATCACAATGAACATATCTGGCACCCGAATCTTGATTTTTTTTTTTTTTTTTTTTTTTTTTGAGACGGAGTCTCGCTCTGTCACCCAGGCTGGAGTGCAATGGTGTAATCTTGGCTCACTGCAAGCTCCACCTCCTGGGTTCATGTCATTTTCCTGCCTCAGCCTCCTGAGTAGCTGGGACTACAGGTGCCCGCCACCACACCCGGATACTTTTTGTATTTTTAGTAGAGATGGGGTTTCACCATGTTGGCCAGGATGGTCTCGATCTCTTGACCTTGTGATCTGCCCGCCTCGGCCTTCCAAAATGCTGGGATCACAGGCGGGAGCCACCGCAGCTGGCCTGAATCTTGATTTCTAAATTCTCTAATAAAAGGAACCAGTACTCCTTGAAGAAATGAGACCAAAACATGTGGTTTCAGAAAATGAGGAAATGATTGCCAGATACAGCATCTCACGCTTGTAATCCCAGCTACTTGGGAGGCTAAGGCTGGAAAATTGTTTTAGGCTAGGAGTTTGAGACCAGCCTGGGCAACATAGCAAAACCCTATCTCTAAACAAATAAATTAAAAAAAAAAAAAGTAGCCAGACATGGTGTCACACAGCTGTAGTCCTAGCTACTCAGGAGACTGAGGCAGGATTATTGCTTGAGGCCAGGAGTTTGAGTGAGTTATGATCATACCACTGCACTCCAGCCTGGGTGACAGAGCGAGACCTAGTCTCTTATGGAAAAAAAAGATTGATTGATTGATTGATTGACTGATTGTAGTAGTGATTAATTATAGTAAACAATAATAGTAATGGATTATAACCTACTGAATAAATTAATGAATAACATAAATGTAAGAATGAATAAATGATTAGCTGGGTGTGGTAGCAGCACACACCTATAGTCTTAGCGGCTGAGGACGGGAGGATTGCTTGAGCCCAGGAGATTGAGGCTGCAGTGAACTGTGGTTGCACCACTGCACTCAAGCCTGGGTGACAGAGCAAGACTTTGTCTCAAAAAAATTAAAAAACATATTTTTTTTAAAAAATAATGAAATGCGTTAATTGAAAGCTTGATGAGGTACCAGATATTTACATAGTTTCAGATTACCTCCCTATGAAATACTTACTAATTACAAAGGGAGAAAGAATAAATTACAGTGGTGGAAGCCTGGCAGATACCACCTTAATCAGTTCATCAAAGTGAACATCATTGGTAAGAATACAAATCAAAATTGTTTGTCACTGATAGGATGCCATGAGAATACAGTATTCCTTTCTGTGATATTCTTGCTAGTGTTTTTGCTTATTTAATCTTAAATAAATGTTATTTTGAAGTATGATATACACACAGAGCACAGATTATAAGTGGATAGGTCAATGAATTTCAAAAATTGGACTCATCTATGAAACCAGTCCCGAGATCAAGAAAATGAAGTGTCACTCTAGAAGCTCCTGATGGGACTCCTGTGAGTTATAGCAGTGATTAGTTTTGCCTGGTGTTGAACTTTCTGTAAATGGAATTAGGTAGTATATACTTTTGTATATGGCTTTTTTCTTTCAGCATTATATTCATGATAATTCATGTTACAGGTAGCAATATTTCATTACTTTCATTGTTACAGTATTCTGTTATATGGAATTCCTCAATTATTTTTCTTTCTTTACTATTACTTATTTTATATTTTGTATAAATATCTATACTATTACTTATTTTACTATTACTTATTTATATATTCTGTCACCCAGGCTGGAGTGCAGTGGTGTGATCTCAGCTCAGTGCAGCCTCCATCTCCCAGGCTCAGGTGATCCTCCCACCTCAGCCCCCCGAGTAGCTGGGACTACAGGAATGCATCACCATGTTTTGCTACTTTTTAAATTTTTTTGTATGGACGGGGTTTCGCTGTGTTGCCCAGTCTGGTCTCGAACTCCTGGACTCATGCAGTCTGCCTGCCTCAGCCTCCCAAAGTGCTGGGATTACAGGTGTGAGCCACTGTGCCCAGCCTATCTTTTCTTTCTGCTGTGGATGTACACTGCAGTTGTTTTCAGTTTTGGGCTATTAGGAATTGCACTGCTATGAACATCCTTGTTTATGTTGTAGGGAAGAAAGATTTCTTTTTCTTTCCAATGGCTAGATACATGGCTGACATCCTATCACAAAAGACAGATTAACAAAAGAGAAGCATACGAATTTATTAGTATAAGTTTTATGTGACACAGGAGTCTTCAGGAATTAAGACCCAAAGAAAAAGTGACACTTCTGTATTTTTATACTAAATTTGATGATGAGTGGACAGTTGTGCAGAAGTATGATTGGGCAAAGGGAGTATGAGGCAGTGGTAATAAACTAGGCCTATTTGTTCAGCTGCTCCATGCCCCTGTGTCTTCAGAGATAAGGGCATTCCTTTCCTGTAGGTATAGGGAGGGTATCTTTGGAATGAAGGTCTTATAACCTACTTCAGAGGAAGGCTAGAGAATTCTTTTATGGCCTCCTTCATAGAAGGACAGGAGAAGGTTGCTTCTGTGGTTTTCTCAAATGCTAAGATGCCGTATTTTGAAGTAGCATGTGCTGAACCCCATTAGTGTCTTTTGCTACAAATACGTGTTCATTTATGCTGGCTGTCTACCTAGGTGTGAAATTGGTAAATTACAGCATATTCCTGTGTCCAACTTCAATAGATGCTGCGAGTTTTCCAAAGGAGCCGTATCAGTTAACACTGCTACCCAAGGTGTAAGAGAGTCCCATTTACTCTGCATTCTTAGTGACATGGTTTTAATTTCAGCCATTCCAATGGGTATGTAGTGGTACCACATTGTGGTTTATTTATCATGATGAATGGGGTCAGTCATCTTTCATCTGACTGTTAACCCTTTATTTGGTTGTCATCTTTTGTGTGGTATCACGATTCACCTTTTTAAGTCTGTCATCTGGGATCATTTTCCTGCTGTGCAAAAGTCATATAATTTAGTGTGTGTTTATTGATGGTAAAATCTTGGTTTTGTTTGCCTGAAAATGTTTATTGTTCTAGAAGAAATTATCTCTAGCTATATAATTCTGGGTTGATAGTTCTTTCTCTTAGTTTATTGAAAATAATAGTTCTCTCTCTTGTGGCTTCCATTGTTGCTTTTGAGAAATAAGCCATCATCTTAATTGGTGTACATTTGTAGGTGATTTTCTTTTCTCTGCTGCTTTTAAGACTGCTTTTTTTTTAGTGGTCGGTAGTTTTACTTTTATGTCTCTTGGTATTGATTTTTCACTTGCTTCTTATTTGCTGGCCTTTCTGGATTCAAGGATTGGTGTCATTTATACCAGAGACTCTCTCCATTATCATCTTCTAGTACAGTATGAGTATCCCTGATCTGAAATGCTTGGAACCGGAAGTGTTTTGGATTTTAGGTTTTTTCAGATTTTGGAATATTTATAGTATACTTTCTAGTTGGGCATCCATATCTGAAAATGTGAAAATCTGAGCTCCAGTGAGCATTTCCTTTGAGCATCATGGCAGCACTCAGAAAGTTTCAAGTTTTGAACCGTTTCGGATTTCAGATTTTCCGATTTGGAATGCTCAAGTTGCACTCCTTTTAGGCAGATTTTAGGTCTATTCACTCTATCATCTAAGCTTTTTAATCTCTCTCTCTTTTCTTTCTTTCTTTTTTTTTTTTGAGATGGAGTCTCCCTTTGTTGCCCAGGCTGGAGTGCAGTGACACAATCTCGGCTCACTGCAACCTCTGCCTCTCAGGTTCAAGCGATTCTCCTGTCTCAGCCTCCCGAGTAGTTGGGATTACAGGCTCTGCCACCATGCCCAGCTAATTTTTGTATTTTTAGTTGGGACGAGATTTCACCACATTGGCCAGGCTAGGTGATCCACTTGCCTTGGCCTCCCAAAGTGCTGCAATTACAGGTGTGAGCCATTGCACCAGGCCTTAATCTCTCTTTTAAGGTTTGCATTTTTTTTATTTGTGAAACATTCTGGGTAATTTTTCAAGGTCAGTCTTTCAGTTCACTGATTCACTGTTCATGTGTGTCCATTCTATAATTTATCCACCTAATGAATTTTTTAAAAGTTTAGTTATCACATTTTAAATTTCTCTGCGGTTTGGTTCTCTTTCCATTCTGTTTGGTTATTTACAGTCTCTTATTTGCTCATATTTTCAAACTTCTCATTTATACATATATGCACATATGGGTTTTTTTTAGATATCACACTTGGTCAGCTTTAATATTTGGCAATAGAGAGAAAAAGGCCTGAAACTAGATTTTAGATGAAGGTTATGACTCAGAATCTCTTGTCTATCCATATTTTCCTTTTTTTGCTTTTTATTTTGACATAATCTCGGAATTTTTAAAAAAAGTTAGATATGTCATACAGCTTCCATCTACCCTTCGCCCATGTTTCCCAAATCTTACTATCTTATAAAACTATAGTAAAATTATCTAAATCAGGTAATTAACCTTGATAGAAAACTATTAACTAATCTCTACACTGTATTTGTTTTCTGTCAGCTGTTCCAATAATGTATTTTGTTTGGACTGTGGTCCAATCCAGGATCAAACATTGCATTTAATTATGTTTCCTTATTTCCTTTTATCTGTGGTGTTTGTCAAATGGTGATTTTTCTGCTTCCATTATCCTCTTTGCATGTATTCATTAAAATTTTCCTATAAGAAAGAGTTTGGCCTTCTCTTCCATGTACTTACACATCCAGTTATTTATTTTTTATCACTATGGACTTGTGGATGTTTGTTTTATCCTATGGGTTATAATCCTTTAAATTGTTCAAGATGTGGCCTCTTCAGTTTGGTTCCACTTTCCTTTTAAGAAGTCTCCAGCTTCTTTGAGCACTTCCTTACATTTTGGCACCAGAGGATATTTCAGGCTCACCTAGTATTTTCCCTGTCCCAGTTTTGCAGCCAGACATCTCTCCAAGTAGTCCTGGTTCTTTCTATTGAAGGATGGTGTTTAGAAACCACCGTCTGGGTGCTAATTGTGCTATTAAGATGTGATTATCCTTAGGCTCTCTAAGAGAACAGAGCTAGGAAATGAATATATGTATGCATACACATATCTACATTTATCTGTTCTTGTCTGTCTATTGAAACACATGTTAAAAACCATGATTTTATAGTGATACTGCTGATTCAAATCTAATACCGTGGAATTCATTCTAGCCTTTCTCCTTTCTGTATTTGTTTTGTCTCTAGCTTCAGTGTCTATTATAGTCAAGATACTGGTTTCCACAGTGGTTAGTTCTTCTGCATTTCCTTCAGGGTAGTCATGTGGTTATGTTATGTATTCCTAATGCAGTTTAGTTGTTACTGTTGATGTTTCACTTTCATTAACCCTTATATACTGGTTAATGTTAAGTGTTTGCTTTTTTAATTTTGTCAAACATTACCATGATTCTAAATGTCAAAACTATGTAAAAAGATATATTTTGAGACATGCCACTTCCCCCTCTATGCCTTGTATTCCATTCTCATTCCCCAATTCCCACTCTAATGGTTCCGTAATGCTTATAAGATAAAATTCAAACTTCATTGTGGTTGACAAGTCCCTTCATCATTTGTTTTATTTATTTGTTTATTTTTAAATAGAGATGAGGTCTCACTATGTTGCCGAGGCTGGTCTCAAACTCCTAGGCTCAAGTATCGTCCTGCCTTGGCCTTCCAAAGTGCTGGGATTATAAGCATGTTCAACCACACCTGGCCACATCTCAGTTTTAGCTTATCCTTGTACATCACATTCTGGTTGTCTCAGATTTCTCATTATACCTCAGATATGACTGACTCATTCATGTCTCCATGCATGCATTCTCTTTCTCTGCCTGGAATGATACTTCTCTTCTCCCAACCTCACCTATCTGTAATCATTCAAAACTTATTTCCATTCTTACTTCTATGGGAAGACTTCCTTTCCTTATTTTCTTTTCACTTGCCTTTTACTCTCCCTACATTTAATAATCTTGCTCTGTCACCCAGTCTGGAGTGAAGTGGCATGATCATGGCTCACTGCAGCTCAACCTCCCGGGCTCAAGTGATCCTCTCTCAGCCTCCTGAGTAGCTGGGACTACAGGCTCACATCACCACTCCTGGCTAATTTTTGTATTTTTTCTAGAGATGGGGTTTCGCCATGTAGCCAAGCTGACTTTTTTTTTTTTTTTTTTGATATGGAGTCTCACTCCGTCACCCAGGCTGGAGTGCAGTGGTGCGATCTTGGCTCACTGCAAGCGCTACCTCCTGGGTTCACGCCATTCTCCTGCCTCAGCCTCTTGAGTAGCTGGGACTACAGGTGCCCGCCACCACGCCCGGCTAATTTTTTTGTATTTTTAGTAGAGACGGGGTTTCACGGTGTCAGCCAGTATGGTCTCGATCTCCTGACCTCATGATTTGCCTGCCTCGGTCTGCCAAAGCGCTGGGATTACAGGCATGAGCCACTGCGCCCGGCCTATAGTGACTAGATTTCAATTATTTTCACCTTCTTTTCTTTATTTCTTCTCTCTTCATTTCACTAATGACATAAGCCCATACAATAGAACGTAAATCCTTATAATGTGAAAACATGTAGGCTTAGAAAGTCAAGACTGTATCATTGGCACATTTGCTACTTCACTTGAAAAGTTGAAACTTCCTGCCTATTTAATCTGTTAGTTTGGAAGAAATTGTTGTACCAGAAATAAATCCCTTTTTTAAGAGCTTTAGTAAGCTTTTAAATTGTCATTATTTTTAATGTCCAAAAGGCAAGTTCAGTGGCCTTCCAAATTGTGTTTCTAAGCTGTTTGTTACTTTTTAAATTGTGTATTGCTTACTTAGCAGATTGTGTTAAAATGTAGGGCCTCATTTCTACCAGTCTCTTCACCCATCTGTTACTTTCCTTCCTCCCTCTGTATTGCGTTTACCTCCTGCCACTCCTGTGTATGCTATCTAATCATAGCTTGTTCTCAAGTCCTGCATGAAACTTGGAAGAGGAAGTTTAGTTGCAATGCAGACATCACACTGTAGATGTGAAGGGAGAGCTTCAGGAACTTGCTTTGTGAGGGCACAAGGCTTGCATTGCGTCAGTGTTTGAATCCGGGTATAGCACGCTATGAGAAAGCATCCACTTAATAATGTGTCCCGTATTCTTTATTTATAATAATTACTGAAATATTTTACTTTTTTTATTCAGATTGAAGACAAGTACATTATAAATTTATACCTTAATAAATTTTTCCAAATTGAACATAGTTGTGAAACTACCACTCAAATCAGGGAATCTAATATTATTAGCCCACCAAATTTCCCCCCTTTTCCTTCTCCCAGTCTCTATTTTCCCCGACATCCTACACTCAGTGGAAACTATTATTCTGACTTACATAGTCTTACCTATTACTGAACTTTATAAAACAGAATCATGCAGTATATTCTTTCATGTGTCTGGCTTCTTTGTCTCAACATTATGTTTGTGAGATTTATTAGTGTTCTAGTATTAGTTATGGTTCATTTATATTCATTGCTGTGTAGCAGGCAAAACTAAGGCTGGTGGACTGGCTGTTTTTGTAAATAAAGTTTTATTGGAACACAGCCAAGCCCATATTGTCTATGGCTGCTTTTGTACTCCAAAGGCAGGTTTGAGCAGATGTGATAGGGACAGAGACTTTATGGCCTGCAAAGCCTGAAATATTTACTATTTGGCCCTTTACAGGTTAAAAAAAAAAAAAAAAAGTCCTGATTCCTGTGCTATAGTATTCCATTGTATGAATATTCCACAATTTGTTACTAGGTTTCGGCTATTACGACTAACAGTTAAGGGAAAATTATTGTGTGGGATCTATGTGTGGACATTCCCAGGAGGCATTTACCTAGGCGTGGAATTGCTGGGTTGCAGGGTATATTTATATTCTGCTTTATTGGATACTGCCAAACAGCTTTACAGTTTATATTCCCATCAGCATTGTGTGAGAGTTGAATTGCTGCACATCCTAAGGCTTGGTGTTGTCAGATTTTAACATTTCAACCATTTTCATCATTATGTAATTTTATTTCATTGTAGTTTTAATTTGTATTTCCATGGTGATGCATGAAGTTGAACACCTTTTAATATGCTTATTAGCCATTTTTATATTCTGTTTGGGTGGCTTGTCTTTTTCTTCTTTGTTTTCTCCCCCCAGAGACAGAGTCTTGCTCTGGCTGGGATGTGGTGATGCAATTAGAGCTCACTGCACCCTCGGACTCCTGGGGTCAAGTGATCCATCTGCTTAAGCCTCCCAAATAGCTGGGACTATAGGTGCGCGCCACCGTGCCGGCTAATTTTTTATTTTTATTTATTTTTATTTTTTAAACTGAGGAAGATGTTGAATTTTTTTTTTTTTTTTAATTTTTTTTATAGTGACAGAGTCTTGCTATGTTGCCCAGGCTGTTCTGAAACTCCTGGGCTCGAGCGATCCTCCTGCCTCAGCCTCCCAAAGTGCTGGGATTACAGATACGAGCTTCTGTGCACAGCCCTGTTATTAATTTGTAAGGAGTTCTTTATATTAATTTGTAAGGAGTCCTTTGGTAGATATATGTATTGCAAATATTTCCTTCTGTTTTGAGGCTTCCACTTTTCTTCTTTTAATGCTTTAAAAAAATTTTTTGAAAAGCTTATTAACTATAGTGAATACAGCAACATGGCTGAATCTCACACACACTAAGGCAAGTGATGTTAGGCACTGTATTTGTTGGATACATGGACAGTGATCCTCAGCCTTGTCATAATACTACCTGGAAGCCTCATTGTCTTAAAGCTTAGTTAGACTTTTATGTTTTTCAGTCCCTCTTAATTGAAGGTGTGGTTTGTTATATAGTTATGTGGCCTGAGGTTTGGATAAGGACAGAGTTCTTATCTTTCCCTTTTTTTTGAGACTGAGCCTCACGCTATCACCCAGGCTGGAGGAGTGCAGCAGCACAATCTCAGTGCAACCTCTGGGTTGCACAAGCTCACTGCAACCTCTGCCTCCCAGGTTCAAGCGATTTTCATGCCTGAGCCCCCAGAGTAGCTGGGATTACAGGCGTTAGCCATTGTACTGGCTATTTTCTTTCCCTTTTGAATATTAAAAGCAATTTCAGGGTCTTAAGAATCTCAGGTTATGTGGGTGTGTTTGTTCAGCACTCCATGGTGTGCTGAATATTCATAGATTTTTACTAAGTAAGATGATGCAGTGTCAAATATTGGAATCATATTTTTGCAATTTTTTATCCCGAGAACTGTCTCCTCAGATCTTCAAGTTAAGGAATTTAGAAATCGAAGCTGATTTATCTAGCTTTAAATTGCATTGGATTGAACGGGTTAGTTGTGTCTTGTAGTGAGTAGACTACGTGATTTTTGAGGTCTGTTTAATAACTCTGTTTTTCAGCCGGGCACAGTGTCTCACGTCTTTAATCCCAGCACTTTGGGAGGCCGAGGCAGGTGGATTACCTGAGGTCAGGGGTTGGAGACCTGCCTGGGCAATATGGTGAAACCCTGTCTCTACTAAAAATACAAAAATTAGCTGGGCATGATGGTACGCACCTCTAGTTCCAGCTACTCGAGAGGCTGAGCAGGAGAATTGCTTGAACCTGGGAGGCAGAGGTTGTAGTGAGCCAAGATTATGCCACTGCACTCTAGCCTGGGTGACAGAACGATACTCCATCTCAAAAAAAGAAAAATAACAATTCTATTTTTCCCCCTTTTTGTTTCAGCTTTATAAATAGCAGTCCAGGTCAATAGTACTTGATAAAAAGGTATTTTGTTTGTTTTGGTTGGTTATGGTCAGCTCTACAAAGATGCGTGTGACCTTAAAAATATTTAGAAATATTATAATACTACAGACATTTTTCTCCAATGTCTAACTTAAAAGCAACTGTTTACCTTAGAAAGGCTGTTTTGCCTCTTCTAGAACAAAGACATGTGAAAATTATGCAGCTATTGTTATTTTAGTGAAATTTGTTGTGCACTTAAACAGTTTTTTTTTTCTAATTTTATTTCAGATTATACCTTATTGGTGTGGATGCTGTTGTCTAAATTTCAGTAGCCATGGCACAAGAATATAGTAAGTACTACGCTGTACTTCCTATGACCTACCTGCTTTACAAAGTGTTGATTTTCTGTGTTTAAATTTCTAATTAGAGAAATGAAAATATAGAAACAAAATTTTTAAAAATCTGCTTTTCTTAAAGAGATGAATTCATTTGTTATCTGCTTTTTGAATCTATAGCTTTATATACAAATACAGTGTAATAGTGATTTGTTTCGTATTCTGATACAGTATTGCTCAGTCCATTCCCTGTAAATAGTACTTAGTGAACATTAGGGTTGGATCCATATTATGCATCCCATCTATTCCTCATGTTACGGGGTTGAAGAACTGACTGCAGCTTGCCCTGATTAGGAGCAGTCTCATTTCTGCCTTGTCCATGATTGACTCATGAACTCTGGCTACCTCAGTGAGTGCTGAGTGTCACCTGGCCAGGGGGATAGTTTCAGAGATGGTCCTGTAATCCTGTTCTACCCAGCGTGGCTCCAATGTGGGTTTGCCTGGAGCTTCTGGCAGAAGGCTTCTCATGGTTAGGACAGAGCTGCCTCTTTCTTCTGGATGTTGTTGTATGCTGGTGTGAGGTCTGGTGTAGCTGCAGCATTCTGGCTTCCGGACTGAGTGAGAAGCCACACAGGGTGGAGGAGAGTCCAGAATCACAAGGAAACCAGCCCTGAAGCTTGCCCTTTCTCTGATGTCCAAGCATTTGAGCCAATACATTTCCTTTTTATTTAAGCCAGTTTGAGTTAGGAGCCAAAACAGCCTAAGTGATTCACTTAATCTCCATTTTATTTTTAGTAATCCATTAGTTTCTCCCTAGGGAAATGTGGGAGTAATTGCAAAGCAAGGCAAAATAATACCATTAAATTAAACTGGCAGAGTGTGTTGGTGTTGACTGGCATACTCTTCACTCTTAACAGTTAGCAGGTAGTGATTTAGTATTCAAAGACATGAGAATAAAATATATCACTTTCAGATTCTTCCCCACCCCCCACTCCCCCAGAAGGTTTTGCCTCCTAATCAACCACCTTGGGCTGTGAATGCTAAAAAGGGTCTTGGATACCGGCAAAATCATCCATTTGTATAGGTAGGTGCATATTTGGCAGTGCAGACTTGTTCTTTGTGTTTTCTTAGGACAGTCCTATACCCTTCTAATTCCTTATTTGTTTTCGTTCTTGAAAAATTAGTAGGAATATTTCAAATATGAAAAGCATATAAGGCATCACACAAATATCCTTACTCCCTTTTTGATTAGCAGAAAAACAAAATCCATGTTACCTCTCCTCAACACCTCTATAGAGAAATTGAATGTTTACCAATTCCATTGAACATTTAAAAACCCAGGATATTTCTCCCTAACAGCACTTCCCTTTCTCTATCCCCAAGAAACCCGTATCCTGGTTTTGGTCTTTATTATTCCCATGCATTTGTTTGTGCTCTTCCCACATATGTACTATATGGTTTTTGGATGCTCTTTAACTTTGTAATGTAGTTACTTTTGTAACTACATTACAAACTACATTGCATTACAAACTACATTACTTTGTAATGTAGTAACTTTGTAAATGTAGATGCCATGTGCATTTATTACTCAAAATCATAAGGGAGTTTAGAATAAATTGAGAATCACTGAAAGAGGCTATAAATCTGTTCTTAGGAACTTGTGAAAAGATCTATTATTAGATATCCTAGTGATCTGTGATAGAATGTTTTAGATTTTGAATGGTCGATGAGTTTGAACCAACATGCTGATAGCTTTCTGTCTTATCTACTAATACAAAGCACTTTTCTCTGGTAATTGGCCTGCCATTGAGTTCACTCTCTGTAGCTACTTCTACACTCCTGTGCAGGTGTGGAATGTGCAGGATACTTACAGATCAACTGAGCTTTTCAGAGTGTGTTGGTTGCTGTTTCATTTAAATAGCTCTATTCATTCTGTAGTCCAAATGCTGCTTCTGGCATCATTTTTCTGCATTGTGAGAATTCTCCATTATGCCTACAAAATTTACTTCTTCTTTTTTTTTTTCTTGTCTTTTTTTTTTCCTAAATTTGTCAGTTTGTCACTATGTTACTTTGTACTAGCAGCGGTAGTATGGAAGAGGGATCTACTCCTAAGAACTGGCTGTCAGGTTCCACCCTGAAATAGTACTGTACCTCAGTCATCTGGGAGCCTCCTTGGAAATCTTTGTTGTGCCCTTATGTCCTTTGTGACCCAATTTTGGGTCTTAGGGATCATTTTGTATCTTGTTCTTGTGTGAAATGTATCTTTTTTTTTGTTTGCTTTTGCTTTTGTAATAGTTGTTTTGTTTTTTGAGACAGGGTCTCACTCTGTTGCCCAGGCAGGAGTACAGTGGTGCAATCTCAGTTCATTGCAGCCTCGACCTCCCTGGCTCAAGTGATCCTACCACCTCAGCCTCCCAGTTAGCTGGGAATACAGGTGTGATGAACCACCAAGTTTGGGTAATTTTTCGTCCGCCTCAGCCTGCAAGAGTGCTAGAATTACAAAGATGAGCCACCATGCCTGGCCTGAAATGAATCCTAAGTCATTTAACTTTTGCATTCAAAAAACTAATTCCCTTACTATTGGGGGAGTCATATTACCCTTTGCTCTTGTTTACAATGTTGCCTCTATGAAACTGAGTCAGTTCCATTCAAAAATCATTAATCCTTTCAACTTGGGAACCTAATTACTGATAAAGTATCAGAGAAAAATTTACAACAATATGATAAAAAATTTTTTCTGTGTGCCATTTTTACTGAAATGTTTAACAGTTGGAAAAAAGTGAACTCAAAAGATTTTTTCCCCTTTATACATATTATATCCATGTTACAGGAAGGAAAACAACATCTTTTGTTGAAACTGTTTGAAGATCTTATACTTTGTGAATGCATTTTTTGTTGTATAATGTTTTGTGTGCATTTTCTTTTTTAAAAAAAACCTGAGTGCTATAGTTGGGTTTTAAGGGGAAAAGCCTATTGAAAATTTTCTTTGAAAAATCAATTCAGTGAACTGATATTACTCTTTTTTGTTTGTTTCTTGTGGAATGGAGCCGCCTTCTTTCTTATATATGAAAGGACTTGTATATATATTAAAGGCATACAAAAGGACTTGCTTAAATGTGAAAAGCAGTACAAAAACTTGGCTTGTTTTTATACTGCCAGATGAAATGCTGCCTTTGTGGGGAATGGCCCCCTGGGCTGAGGGAGCTTCTAGACACTGACTCAGATCTGTAATTAGGTCTTGCTCTCCGCACCCTTGTTGACTTGAAAGCACTGGCCATAGACCATTTAGTCTGGAAAAGCAATACTACATGAATCATCTAAATTGGCACAAATTATCCGAAATGCTACTAAACGTTTTTTACTCTTCTGTGATTGAGAGAATTAGAAAAGGATACTTGGTCTTTAAAAGTATTATAGAGGGTACATATACATTCATGAAAGTAAATGTTTTCCCTGGATAGAATGAAAAGCAGTGGAATATTTGACATTTGTAAGCAGTTCAGATCTCATGGGTCAGTTTTAGAAGATTCCTCCATGCTTTCCATACTATTTTCCTTTGTGAGAAGGTAGGAAGTGTGGCCTGTCTTCCAGCTCCGGTTTATTTCTCCACCCAGACCTTTCAGACCTGTCTTGCCATCTGCAGCCTCTGCTTAACCTCTACAGGGCGGTGGAGGCAGGGGAAATCCTGGAAATGTATATTGTATCTGTTTTGCTTCCTCCTAACTAGTCTCACAATCAGTATCTCAGTATTTAGAATGGAAATTTGATATTCCTCTCTTCCCTTTCTCAAAATGTTGGGTCAGTAGACTTATTGAGACCTGTTAGGGTACCTGGCAATGAAGTGGGTGAAAGTCATTTTTTTGTGTGTGTTTGCTAAGTAGTAAGTTGACAGTGTTTCAATTTATTTTTAAGAAATCAAAAGTTTTCTTGCATTGTCTCAATTTATTTATAACAAAACTTTAAAATAATTATATTCTAAAGTTGCAGGCATTTATAAGTCACTTAGGAATAGACGTAAAATGCAGACTTTTCCTAGATAAATTACCCTTTTTCATTTTTTTCTGATAGTTTATTAGGAATCTTTACCAGCACTTCTCTCCCAGCACTGTGTCTGCTCTAAAGAGAAAAAGGACAAGCAAATGTATTCATTCAGCAGCAAAAAAGGGCCAGATTTTCAACTTGTAAAGTGAGTTGGCTTTTTAATATGTGAATAAACCCTTATTTTCATGTTGGAATATATGTGAGCAGGCATCTCAGAGGAATGCGTCTTTGGCAGTAAGTAGAAGAAAGCCACAGCTCACTGTGTAATTTTGTGTTGTGAAGGCATAACTGCCATTTTGTGTCTGTGGTTGTATGTGCACATGCTTGTGATTCAGGTTGTCTTTGTTAGTATAGGGCATTGCTGTTTGTCAGACCTTGCCACTTTCATTTTGGAGTTGTCAAAAATCACATATTCAAATTATAAAATTGTTAGAACGTATGCTGAGTTAAATTGAAAGACTTTAGAGTGAGTTTCTAAAAAACTGACTGGTAAAATATTTCATCAGTCAGTACCCTTGATAAAATTCCTCATTAGGTGGGTAGGTGAATATCTTTTCCCTAATATAAATTACAAAAACCTTCATGTTAGGGATTTAGGCTGTATTTACAAAGAGTGCCAGTTTGGCTGAGTGCTGTGACTTATGCCTGTAATCCCAGTACTTTGAGAGGCCAAGGTGGTGGGAGGATTGCTTGGAGGCCAGGAGTTTGAGACCAGCCTGGGCAATATAGTGAGACCCCATCTCTACAAAAATAAAAATAAGAAAAGAGTACTAGTTCACTAAGAACTGTGATCCTGTTTGTCCCAGAACTTGCTTAGTACCCAGTTAATCTTTCACTTAATCTCTTTTGGTTGCAAGCCAAGAGATCATGCCTTAGTACCAAAAACAAATCACCCAACCTCATTACCCTTGGTTTGCATTTGTATAAATAATTGGGTCATTAGCCGATATGTAAATGGAGGGACATGAAAGGTTGACCTTAGTGGGAATTTAACAATACTTTATGACTTCTAGATTAACTCTGGTATCATGGCAGCAAATATCTTTTGTTTGTGGGTGCAGTGCTGTAAGACCTCAATCAAGACTTCTAGAGTTCTTAATGGGTAGGAAAATATCTAAAGGAGTTTTATGCATGATTATATCTTATTCTATCTAGTAACAGATGCTTTCCTAATTTTGTGAATGAATGGTAATCCCTGATGAAAGCTTCCCACCCTCATTTTTTAAAAAAATTTCCTTCTCAAACCAATTGAATAAAATTAGTCTGGCCTATGGAGTTAGCTGTCCCCTTTGTAAAATGGAAAGCTTTTCTAAACAGTGTGTGCAGAGAGACCATCTGTCACTATTTCTATCCGAATATTTGGCTCCTTCCCTAAATTTGATGGTATCCCCATTGTATAACTGTGCAGTGGTCTCAATTTAAAGATGGAGAAGCCAATGTGCATTCGTCTGTTCTGCATGTGTATAGAGTCTGTTGATCATAAAGATTTAGGCCAAGATCCAGCATTCATTGTTACTGTAATTTGATCCTTTAGTAGTATTGTGACGATCACTTGGAATAACATTCAGTTGTATTTGTTCAAAGCATCAAGGAAAATCTCATTTAATACGCTATTCTCAACAAATATTAAAAATAACTGTTACAAAAATAATACATACTAGTAAAACAAGTAGAAAATGCAGATAAACATAAAGACAAAAATGAAAACCATCTATCATTTTACCATCCAGAAGTGGCCATTACTAACATCGGCTAATAATAGCTTCTCATAGAACACAGAGCACACCATTGAGAATGGGTAGGGGGACCCAATGCCAGTGATTAATAAGGGACTGGCTGGAGATGATGGCAGCCAGAAACTCTTAAATACCTGTGTATGGTGTGTGTTAGACTTAATGTCTTCTAAACTGGAAGTATTTATTAGCTGTGTTCATTTTATTATAAGATGAAAGAAAGCGAAGCACCTCTTGAAGGAGTAACTGCCCTATTCTGGTTAACTTCTGTTTCCACTAATTTTTTTAGGAAGGTTTTTCTTATGCCGGGCATGTTTCTCTATGTAAGCATGAATTTTCCTCTTGATTCTTAAGTGAAGGGATAATATAAAATGAGCTGCTATATAGAAAGAGTAGAATGATAACATACTTTTAAAAGAAATGACTTCTGCTCCTCTGATGGAAAGATAAGAAAGTTAAGTCATCAGAAGCTGCATGTAGTTATTATGAAGGGATAACTGAATCTCAGAATCCCTCCTAGGTTTTGTTTTGTTGTGTGTTTTCTTCTTTTTCTTTTCTTTTGAGACAGTCTCGTTCTGTCACCCAGGCTGGTGTGTAGTGGCACAGTCTCAGCTCACTGCAACCTCCACCTCCCAGGTTCAAGCAGTTCTCCTGCCTCAGCCTCCCGAGTAACTGGGATGACAGGCATGCACCACCACACCCAGCTAATTTTTTCTTTTCTTTTTTTTTTTTTTGTATTTTTAGTAGACAAGGGATTTCATCATGTTGACCAGGCTGTTTTCGAACTCCTGGCCTCAAGTGACCTGCCCATCTCAGCCTCACAAAATGCTGGGATTATAGGCATGGGCCACCATACCCGGTCCCTCCTAGATTTTTTTTTTTTTTTTGAGACGGAGTCTTGTTCTGTCGCCCAGGCTGGAGTGCAGTGGCCGGATCTCAGCTCACTGCAGACTCCACCTCCCGGGTTCATGCCATTCTCCTGCCTCAGCCTCCCGAGTAGCTGGGACTACAGGTGCCCGCCACCTCGCCTGGCTAGTTTTTTGTATTTTTTTTTTTTTTTAGTAGAGATGGGGTTTCACCGTGTTAGCCAGGATGGTGGATGGTCTCGATCTCCTGACCTCATGATCTGCCCGTCTCGGCCTCCCAAAGTGCTGGGATTACAGGCTTCCTCCTAGATTTTTAAAAATGGTTTTTAACATAGTATATCTGTCCCCTGCTACATCGTATCTGATGTCCCTCCTCTTCTGTCTGTTGCCTCGCCATCCTATGGCAACTTCCGGTAACTTAACAATGCTACATTGTAAAATTTAAGGAATTCTGTGCTAAGGTCTCTGATTATTCCACTAACATTCTCTCATCCTTCAACTTACAATAACTTTCAAAAAAAAAAAAAAAGTCTGGCTTTCAAATCATTACACTACAAAGGTTTATGTAAGCAACAGTCATCTCCCTGGATCTGAAAGTAGTTGTCCTTTGTGCGATTTTGATGGCTTCCGAGCACTTGTTTGCTGGTTTCCTTCTCTAATGCTCAGGATAACTTAGTATGCCACAGCCCTCTTAACTTCCAGTGGGCTTCTTTTAAGTGTCTATGCTTAACAGAAGCTTTCTCTATGAGCAGTAATGCACTTCAACCAGTTGGTCAGTGATGATCCCCACAGTTTGCTGTCTTGAAGCCATTGTGGTATAAACAGAGTAAATGATGAGAGCTTTGTCCTCTGCCCTCTCTTCCAAGTAAAGAGTGTAAAAGTTGTTTTAAAGGAAGTCTGCATTTTGTGGTATCATTCAGTTTTGGAACAGTGTCTATTTAGATTTTAGCCTGGAATTCTTTTGGAAACTCCACCCCTGGAAGAAAATGATTTTTAAAAGAATGTGTTTCAGCAGCTGTTAATGTTAGCAAAAACATAGCACTGTGTTGGAAGATCTTTTGGTTATACAACAGTAGCTTGCTGGATTTCACTTCTGCAGTTGCAGTACCTTCCATTGAGAGACTGATTTAAATTAGGCAGATATTGCCAAGTTTTAAATTATAATGTTGTATTGTTGGAAAATGCTCAAATTTTGATTCTCTGGTATTGTAATGTGTTTTTAATTTTAAGCATCACATTGAGATTTTAGCATTTAAATACCTGAAGGAAGCAATAGGCAAATTTTTACTTGTTAAAAAATATTAGTAAGTAGCAGTTGTTTCTTTCTTGCCTATTTTTCTTTATGGGATATTTAGATTTTGTATGATCATATGCAGTAGTTCTGAACTCTTTTATTCACAATGTTAGGGTTGTGCATGGGTTGGTTTTCTTGCATGGCTCTCATTAGATTTATTTCAGTTACCTATTCTCAGCTCTAATGGTAGTGACATCCCTGTTTATTTACTTCTTGGATTCTTACCAAGTTACAACATGATCTCTTCATCCTTGTGCCACTGATTCTGTTAAGTTTACTATTTCTTTTATTTATTTACTTATTTTTTTGAGACAGAGTCTTGCTCTGTTGCTCAGGCTGGAGTGCAGTGGCACGATCTTGGCTCACTGCAACCTCCACTTCCTGGGTTGAAACGGTTCTCCCACCTCCACCTCTCAAGTAGCTGGGATTACAGGTGTGTGCCACCAGGCCCGGCTAATTTTTGATATTTTGTTTAGTAGAGACGGGGTTTCACCATATTGGCCAGCCTGGTCTGGGACTCCTGACCTCAGGTGATCCACCCGCCTCAGCCTCCCAAAGAGCTGGGATCACAGGTGTGAGCCACCAAGCCTGGCTAAGTTTACTGTTTCTACACAGACAGATTGATAGGTTTTTATTTTAGATGAGTAATTCTGGTGTAATCTCTTTTCAGAGGATTTAGATAAAGTATTTTCAGTTGGCCTCCCATTCCTCCTTCTCATTGCTTCAGAGTGGGCTTTTTTCCCTGCATCTTCATTTCCTTCTTTCTCTCTCTTTTTTTTTTTTCTTGAGAGAGTAGTTTTACTTTCTTCTAAGTGGAGAATGGTAGTAAAAATCAAGTTCAGGTAAAGAATGAAGTGGTGGGCCAGATTTGGGAAGAAAATGAGAGAGTCTTAAAAAGTAAAATCTGCCACTGCTCCTGTAGCTGTTTTCGTGTGACCCTGAATTAGACCAGGTAACTGCCATTTTTTTCATCAGGGTCTGAGGATGGCGTTTGAGCAATAGCTAGCTTGTCAGTGTTTGTTTTTATAATGTATAGTCAGTTAAGAGTTTGACTGACTTGCTGATTTGTTAACTGCAGGAGGAAAAAAAGGCTCACTCTCTCCTTTCTAATTTCCTACCAGATGAATTCCTCCTTCATCAGTTCTGTGAAGAGGGTATAAAATAATTTGAACAGTTTTTATTTTTAATAATTGAACCTTCTTCCCTACTGTTATAAACTAAGATCTCCCTTTTTCTTAAAAGCAGTGAGAAGTTATTTTCCCTTCAGGTTTTAAGGTAAGAATTGGTCCCAGTGAGCTGATATCTAACTATTCTTACATTTTTTTTTTTCTTCAGTCTTCCATAAATTAGCTGAAATAAAATTTTGTTCTGAAATTTTACCAAATTCCTTGAGATTCTTGGAGTCCTCTAGAGGTGGTATGGAGCCACAGCTTGGAATAATTGCTTTAGGAATAATCTTTCCACCTGGTGCACAGGGACATGATCCTTTGCAAGGAAGGCAGTTAAATGTGTGTAGTCTGGCAGATTGGGATCTGGACTCCTGAGTGTGTGTCTCTTCTGCCTTCTTTAGTTTGCTATTTCACATCTCTCTGTCCTTATTGCCAAGTCTGGTCTCTAAGCTTCATTGTCAAGTTCACCATCTTCCTAAGGTTGTAATAGAGGCAGGGTCATGGTGCTTTTTGGAGTTTGTGTCTGTTTTCTGGTGTTTTTGGATACAAGATGGCAAAATAGTCCCATTTCTGTTTCAGTGCTTGATAAATGACTGAAGAAAAGAAAAAGGAGAGAAAGAAACAAAATCTGATTCCTTGAGTAGTTGCAGTCTGTTCTTCAGACTTTTTTGTTTGTTTATTTCGATGGTGTTTATTAAATGTGCACATCATTAACTGCAGTCATGCAGGGTTGCTTTCAAATCCGGGAGAACACAGTGGTCTACAGAGTAGCTTCTTGGTATTTCTCAAATGTTTTTCAGCACAAGGGAAGATGCACTCATTTTGATTTCCTTAGTTTTTTCCTCTGAGAGCAGAGAGCTGCGTTGTTTTTCCTGTGACCTTTATAAAGCCATGTGTTCTGTTTGGAGGACAGTCAGTGCACACCCCATTCAAGGATGCTCTCTACAGTCCTTCCTGCTCCTTGGCCAGTTTTCCAAAATGAGATAATGAATACAAAAACACTGTCTCATAAGCTGTAGAAGTGTCAGAAATGGAGGAGAGTATTGTCTTTACTATATTATTCGTTGCTTGTGTGGCCTAGTGTAAATATTCTCCATTCAGTACGTGATCTCCATTGGTGAAATGGCTGCTTTTGACAATAGTGTTTCCAGAGAATAGCTATTTCTCGATTAGGCCAGCTTGGAACTTTTCCAATGGAAAACTATTTGCACGCTGAACAAATATGACATATATTGCATTAAAATGAGTTGCTGGTATTTCATAATATTTGCAAGTTGAAGAATCACTGCCCTTTATATATGGCAATAAATTTCTTTTGGCAGTGACCATGAAGTTCTTAGCCACATGAAAAATAACTGACCAGAGAGTCTGAATCTAATTTCTTATTCAGAGAGGACTATTTCTCTGACAGATGGATTTTGTAGCCTTTGTCGAGCTGTTATATAGAATAATGCTTTTTGTTTTGTGATTTAACTCATTGCCCTCAGGCATTTCAATTTGTGTGTTGATCTGAAAAGCTCTTCTCATGGAGAGATGTGTGACCTGGACTACAGGAAATATAATTTGCAGGAAGAGTTGGAGGGGGGGCCTTTCCTTCCTCCATCTCCCAAAATAGCCAAGTAATTAAATCTATTACTGTAGCTAGAAAGCGAACTATTGTCTGTATTGTCAGCAACACCCTAAGGGTGAAGCGAAGCTGCTTCTGTGCAAGACATTATCTGAGCAGGCGCCTCATCCAGTGGGACGATGCCATCCACATTTGGAAGCAGCTGAGAAATGCTTCGGCATTGGCAGCAATTCCTCATCAGAAATGCTCTCTCGCATTTTATAGTAAACCTGTGTTGACTCTGGTGGGGAGCTTTAAAAATATCTTATCATGGAGATTTGACATTTCTTATAGCAGCCGATAGTTTACATTGACAAGCCCTTTGGAATTGTTTCAGAACACTAATCGCTTGCTGTCAGCAGCTAGTTCCTCTGAGGGGAAGAGCTGGGCTGATCCTGCCTCTGTTGTAAGACTGCCTGATTAGAGGGACATTTCTGAGTTAATGTCCATTCCTTCATTTCCAGTATATACTGAAATCAAAATACCATGAAAAGCTGATAGAACTGATTCACAAAATTTATTTTTAGGAATTTTGGATTTTTTTAAGTACAGCTAGGTCTGGTGGTAGCTCATGTCTATAATCCCAGCACTTTGGGAGGCTGAGGTGGGAGGATTGTTTGAGGCCAGGAGCTCAAGAGCAGCCTGGGCAATATAGCAAGACCGCATCTCTATGAAAAATAAAATTAAAAAAAATTTAAAACTAAATAAAAAGGGTTGTGTTACAGTTATGTGCTATAGGACTAACAAAAAAAGGTTGTGTCATTTGTCGTGGAAGTGATGTCTTTGCTGAATGAGGAAAAGAATACAGTGACAAGGGAAATACTTGTTTCACTCTGCTGAAAACATTCTGACTCTTAGAACAGAATTTTCCTCCTTCAAGAGAGACGGTTATTTAGACATTACATTGTTTGAAATTAGGGCAAAATCATGTAGTGTTTTAAAAAAGTATTCAAATATACAGTGGAAAGAAAGCCAAGCTGTAACGCATTAATCAGAATTTATTCATGCTGGCTGGGCGGGGTGGCTCAGGCCTAGAATCCCAGCACTTTGGGAGGTCCCAGCGGGCAGATTGCCTGAGGTCAGGAGTTTGAGATCAGCCTGGCCAACATGGTGAAACCCCAATTCTACTAAAAAAAAAATTAGCCAGGCGTGGTGGCGCACGCTTATAGTCTCAGCTACTCGGGAGGCCGAGGCAGGAGAATTGCTTGAACCCAGGAGGTGGAGGCTGCAGTGAGCCAAGATTCTCCAGCCTGGGCAACAGAGCGAGACTCCATCTTTAAAAAAAAAAAAAAAGAACTTATTTATGCTATATGGAAGATAATTTTTTCTCTGTCCTTCTGGTGAGAATAATTTGCTGCTCCATGTGAGGTAAGTTAGCTCCTTTATGGATCATTTATTAAATGATAAGTTCTGCCTATAATGAGTACATTAACCAAGAAGGCATGTTTCATTTTTAGAATAATTGACTAATGTAAGGATTCTAATGTTCATTATATCTATAACAATTCCACTTTAAGGATAAGTAAATAAAGACCCAACTGCATAGTTACTTGTTAAAAGTAGCAAAACAAGTCATTCAAAGAGCAGGAAACAGATGGGCCAGTGCATGTTTCTTTCTATAAAAGTTAATCTCAGCCGGATGTGGCAGCTCATGCCTATAATCCCAGCACTTTGGGAGGCCAAGATTAGAGGATTGCTTGAACCCAGGAGTTTGAGACCACCCTGGGTAACATAGTGAGACCCTATCACTACATAAATAATAATTAAAAAATAAAAATTAGCTGGGCATGTTGGCACACACCTGTAGTCCTAGCTGCTTGGGAGGCTGAAGCAGGAGGATTGCTTGAGTCTGGAAGGTCAAGGCTGCAGTGAGCTATAATTATGCTACTGCATTCCAGCCTGGGTGAAAGAGTGAAACTCTGTCTCTGACAACAGCAGCAGAAACATTAAGGTATGTTGACATAATGCATATATCATTCAGAACAGAGATTCTAGTGCCAGTTATTCTCTCATTATTTTTAGATAAGTATTGTAGCCATTGCACAGTAATAGCTCAAGGCTCCCCATTCCATATATTTGCCATTGGATGGCACAAAGGAATTGTAAAACACCTAAGGATCAGTGATAACTTACTGACTTTGGGGTTAAGGGATGGGAAGAAATCAATGGCATGACCATGGATCCAGTCTGCTAGAGAGTAAACTTACTTCCCAGTCCCCTGACTCCTTCATTTCTGTATTCTTATTTTTTTACAAATAGGGTCTTACTCTATCACCCAGCCTGGAGTACAGTGCACAGTCGTAGCTCACTGGCAGCCTTGAACTCCTGGGCTCCAGCTCAAGCCATCCTCTCCACTCAGCCTCGCGAGTAGTTAGGCGTGCACCACTATGCCTGGCTTTTTTTTCCTCCCCTCCCCACCCCTCCCATTCTGTTTTTGTCTTGCTATGTTGCCCAGGCTGGTGTGGAATTCCTAGGATCAAGCCTTGGCCCAAAGTGCTGGGATTACAGGCATGATCCACTGTGCCCCTTCATTTCTTCTGTGTTCCATTCTTAACTTTATATGTTTCTCAACTTTTATGAAGTCCTACTCTTTTCTGTAGCTAACCTCTTTGTTCTGTCTTTGCCAGTCCCTCTCATCTTCTCTGGGATGCGAATTGTCTAATTGTGTCATTCCACTCACTCCTCCTTCCTCATCTCTTCATGCTTTTTCTTTGTAAATCTTCTCAGGCTCTCTCCTGTCCTCTCCAGCACCCACTGCCCTACCCACTCTCAGATCTTTTCCATTCTCTCTCTTCTTGCTTCTAGTATGTCACAAAAAGTGAAGGAGTGGGAAAATTACCCCATCACTCTTTTATATCTTTATTCTTAATTCTTAAAGTTCTTTTTAAATTTAGGTATTATATATATCCAATAAAATGCAAAGATCTTAGTTGTCCTTTAAGATTTGGGTTTCTGACTATTGGCTGTTAGGAATAAAATAGCTATCAACATTCTTGTACAAGTCATTTTGTGGACATGAAATTTCATTTCTCTTGGGTAATACCTAGGAATAGAACAATTAGGTCATAGGATAGATGCATATTTTACTATGTAAGAAACTGCCAAACTGTTTTTCTGAAATGGTTATGTCATGTTATAGTTGCACCAGCAATTCATGAGGGTTCCAGTTGCTCCACATTTCTTACCAGTATTTGGTATTGTCAGTTTTTAAACAAACTTTTAGCTCTTCTGCTGGGTGTTTAATAGTATCTCATTATGACTTTAATTAGCTCTTTCCTGATGACTGATTTTGATCATCTTTTTATGTGCTGATTAGCCATTCATGTGGTCGGTACCTTTTTTTTTTTGCAGAGTGTCTTTTGCAAGTCTTGACTGTTTTTCTAAATGATCGTTGTTGTCTTTTAATTGCTGATTTGTAAGATTATATATGTATTCTAGATATGATTTCTTTGTCAGATATGTATTTTATGAATACTTTTCCTTGTCTGTAGCTTGCCTATTCGTTTTCTTAACAATGTCTCTTGATGAATAAAAAGTTTAATAAGTTCAATTTCTTGGGTTTTTTTTCATGGTTAATGCTGTACCATGTGTTGCCTAAGAAATTTTGCTTAGCCAATATTGGGAAGATACTGTCCCATGTTTACTCTGAGAAGATTTAGGGTTTTGTCTTTTACTTTTACGTTGATAAAACATCTCTATTTTTTTTTTTTTTGAGATGAACAGAAATAACTGTTAAGGTTTACTTGCACTGTTTTCCTTTTTCTATCCAGTACCAATTGTTGATAATTCTGTTCTTTTCCCATTGAGCTGGGTTAGTTCTTAGTTAAAAATCAGTCAACTATATACGTGTGAGTCTCATCTGTTCCACTGGTCTATTTGTTCTTAAGTCAATTATATACTGTCTTGAATACTGTAGCTTTGTAAAGGCTTCGACTCAGGTAATTAAGTTCTCTAACTTTATATATTTTTTAATTTTTAATTTTAGAGATGTGCAGTGGCATGATCATAGCTCATTGCAGCCTTGAATCCCTGGGATCGAGTGATCTGTCTGCCACAGCCTCCCAAGTGGCTAGGACTACAAATACACACCACCACGCCCGCCCAGTTAATTTTTATTTTTGTAGAGGTGCAGTCTCACTATGTTGCCCAGGCTGGTCTCAAACTTCTGGACTCAAGCAGTCCTCCTCCCTTGGCTCACCAAAATGCTAGGATTATAGGCATGAGACACTGCACCCAGCCTCATTCTTGCCTTTTAATTGCTTTGTATATTATAGATTCTTTGAATATCCCTGTAAATTTTAGAATCATTTGTCATTAAAAAAAAAAAAAAAAAAGCCAATTAGATTTTGACTGGGATTTCATTGAGTCTGTTTTTCAGTCTGTGGAGAATAGACGTTTTAATAATACTGAATATCCCATTCATGAACGTCTTCACTTCTCAGCAGTGTTGTGTAGTTTTCAACATAGATGTTTTATACATCTTTCATTAGATACAGATTTTCATTAGATATACTGGATTTTTTGTGATCCTCTTAAGTATTGTATTTCAAATTCCATTTTGTTGTTCACTTGCTAGTATACATACAATTGCTGTTTGTGACCTGATATCCTGCAAACCTCCTAAATTCAATTGCTAGTTCTAATTGTGTGTGCGTGTGTATGTGTATGTAGGTAATTGTTGTATGTGATCATGATTGATTCTGTTAATAATGACAGTTTTATTTGTTCCTTTTCCATCTTTATACATTTTAAAACCCCTTTTTCTGGCCCATCGAACTAGCTAGAACTTGCAGTGGAGTGCTAAGTAGGAGTACTAAAAATGGACATCTTGCATTATTCCTGGTCTTAAGAAAAAAGTATTCAGTGTTTCACTGTTTAGTCTCATATTTGACTGGGTATGGTGTTTCATGCCTATAATCCTAGCACTTTGGGAGGCTGAGGTGGGAGAATTGCCTGAGTCCAGAAGTTTGAGACCAGCCTGGGCAACACAGTGAGAACCCGCCTCTACAAAAAATAAAAAATTAGCCAGGATTGGTAGCACATGGCTGTAGTTCCAGGCTGTTGCAAAAGATGAGCCCAGTAGTTCGAGAGGCTATAGTGAGCTGGGATTGTGCCACTGCACTCCAGCCTGGGAAACAGAACGAGACCCTGTCTCAGGGGAAAAAAAAAAAAAAAAAAGAGAGAGAGAGAGAGAAAAAGTCACATGCTTAGGTTTTTTTTACACTGGCTTCTGCTCTTAAAGCCCTATAATTTTGTGAGCTCCTATTTGTTAAGTTCACAATGTTCAATCTACATATTAAGCTTTCCTGTGCTTGTGACGTTACTGCATTACTCCCATTTTTCTGTTTGTTTTCTGCCTCTTTTCCCAAGCAGTTACCTGTTGCTTTTTCCCGTTGGCTCTTCTACCTTTGCGAACATAGCTTCTTCTCTTTTACTCTCTTCTTTCTGCCTTTTTTTTTTTTTTTTTTAGATGGAGTCTCGCACTGTCTCTCAGGCTGGAGTACAGGTACAGTGGCACAATCTCAGCTCACTGCAACGTCCACCTTCCAGGTTCAGGCGATTCTCCTGCCTCAGCCTCCTAAGCAGTTGGGATTATAGGTCCATGCCACCACGCCCAGCTAATTTTTGTATATTTAGTAGAGATGGGGTTTCATCATGTTGGCCAGACTGGTCTCGAACTCCTGACTTCAAGTTACCGTGCTCGGCCTGCATTAATTTGGTTTTAATGAATTCCTTTTTAAGTGAATTCTTATTTATCAAATATTTATTGAGCAGGTACAATATGACTAACTGTGTTGGTATCTGAAGCTATACAAGTTGATGAGACATGGTCTCTGTCCTAAAAGAGGTCACTGTAAAGCATGGAAAGTCCTTTGAATGGATGCTTCCTTGGACCTCTTTGGAAGGAATGGACATCTCACTTGATCTAGTGAGGGTCAGTGAAAAGGCCTACTGAAGGAGTTGATTGTCCCACTTCTTTTTGCTCCTTTTGTGTAGTCACCCAAGATTGAGGATTGGTTTTCTTTTTTTCCTCCACATGTGATTACACCTCTTCTCAATTGTTTTCATGCCACAATTTCCAAACCCAGCCAGAAGCATAGTTGTCAGAACTATATTGTAATGCTTATTGCCTTGTACCCTATGTAATTTTTTTGTAAAGAGCTCCCCTAATAGCTCTTTAGCTCCTGATGGTAGTAACTTGTTTGTCCTGATTTTTAGAAATTCTATAGAATGTTATATGTTAGAAACTCAAAAAAATGTTTTTGAATGAATGAACTAATTGAGTAATTTTCATTTTTTGTTCATATGTGTCTTATATTTCATTATTGGATAGATTTGTAACTTAATATGAAAATAACTTTTTTTTTTTGAGATGGAGTCTTGCTCTGTCAAGGCTGGAGTGCAGTGGCACAATCTCGGCTTACTGCAACCTCTACCTCCCAGGTTCAAGCGATTCCCCTGCCTCAGCCTCCCAAGTAGCTGGGATTACAAGTGTGTGCCACTACACCTGGCTAATTTTTATATTTTTAGTAGAGACAGGGTTTCACTGTGTTGACCAGGCTGGTCTCAAGCTCCTTACCTCAGGTGATCCGCCCACCTTGGCCTCCCACAGTGCTGGGATTACAGGCATGAGCCACTGTGCCTGACCTGAAAGTAACTTTGGATTGTATTAATTTTCTAGAATAATTTTTTTTTTTCAAATATTCCTTTGGGGGGCTTCTTTCCTTCCACAATGTGGACAGTAGAATGACTCTCTAACTTGCTACTCTACCCAGAGCAGACCCTTTCCTTAAACAACAAATGCTGGTGAGCTGCACTTCAAGATTCCTGTCTTGGGTTTTTCATTCCATTTCTTCACCCAAACCAACGTCTGTTATCCCATCTTTGTTTGCCACGGTGAAACCCCGTCTCTAGTAAAAATACAACCAGCTGAGCACAGGTGGCACACGCCAGTAGTCCCAACTACTTGGGAGGCTGAGGCACAAGAATTGCTTGCCTCTCTTATTCAGTAGCTCTGCTTATTCTTCTAAAGCTGTAATGGCATCACAGAACACATTTTATTTTTGAGCAGGAACCAACTAGTGATTATTTTCAGATAATTAAATTATGAAACTATGAACAATGCCTTATTGCAAACGTAATGGTTATGTGAGGCATTGTTTAGTGATTTCATTGGAATGAAGGTGAACCAAGGCATTTAAATGTTTTTTCAAATTGAATTATGTATTTCTTTCAGGCAAACATGAGCTACTTAGTATCCATTAAATATGGGGGGATATAGCTTAATTTTGCTTAAGTGTAAGATCAGAAGTCTTTAAACTCAACTGTGTAATGAAGTCTGCTGTCAGCGTTTTATTTACTAAATTTTTATCATTTACAAAATTTGAAATAACTTTGAAAGATAAATTGTCTTTTATCACCAGTATATTTTTTATTTATATCCTTGTGGGGAGGAGTGTGGTGATCATAGGAGGTATTTAGATATCAGATAAAATCAGTGCCTATGAATATGTTACATGTGCCTTAAAATGTAGTTATCAACTTTGAATCAACAGGAAAATAGGTGTTTTAAGTATAATTTACATTAGGATGTTTACATTTCTAATATTCTTAAGAAAGTAAATGTGGTATTTAGTCTAAAAATGAAATGAGGCCAGACGTGGTGACTCACACCTGTAACCTCAGCACTTTGGGAGGCCGAGGCGGGCAGATTGCTTGAGGCCAGGAGTTCCAGACCAGCTTGGGCAACATGGTGAAACCCTGTCTCTAGTAAAAATACAACAACCAGCTGAGCGCAGGTGGCACACACCAGTAGTCCCAACTGCTTGGGAGGCTGAGGCACAAGAATCACTTGAACCTGAGAGGCAGAGGTTGCAGTAAGCTGGGATGGCTCCACTGTACTCCAGTCTAGAGACTGTCTCCAAAAAAAAATAAAGAAAGTGAAATGAAAAGGCATGCTTATATAGTGAGATAGAGCTTAAAGTTTATTTGACCATGAGCAATTAAGCCTTATCAATTCAGAGGTTACTATTATTGTTTATAATTTTAAACCCAAGTCTGCTTTTTCTGTTTTCCTTACATATGATAAAAATGCTTCACTTTTATTAAACTTAATACGAGTTTAAAATAATTCAGCATTTAAGTGGTTTTAAGTGCTGGAGAAAGATTTGGAATGCGTTTTTCAAGGGTGACCTTGGTGGCTCCCTTGGCCTTCCAGGGGGCCCACAGTGACAGGTCCATCTATCAGTAGATCGGGATTAGTAGGTGCAATTTATTCCCATTGATTACCTGTCTCTGGAATTCTGCCTTTTCATTCACTTTATCATCTAGGGAAGAGACTACCTTTTTTTTTCTTTTTTCAATGCCGAGATTTCTTGTTCTCCCTAGCTATGATGCTTGCCCTCACAGAGAGGAGCTATCCCATATGTGAACCAAGTAATTCTACTGACAGCAGAGGATCCAAGTCCCAGGATCTCTTCTGATTATTTCTGATGTCTTATTTATTCTCTTATTGTTTCTGCCTAGATTGGCCAGAAAGAGTTAGATTTGAAGGTCAGCTGCAAACATTTCGTATTTTTAATCACAAGTTGGCCAATTGGGAGGTTTCTATCCAGTTCCTTGAAATAGGTCACCAGACACATTGTACGAATCCCAGAGTTTAATGGGCCATCTGTTGGGTCACTCTGGTAATTGTTCCTTTTTATAAATTCCAATGTACCCAGTTAAGTTGAAGCAAAGGGTGTTAGACTCTGAATGTGCTGACCAGTGGGACCCTCTCAACTGAAACTTGCCCTCAGAGAGTTTTTGTTGACTCCATTTCTTCTGTATTTCTTCCTCAATAGTGAGAGTTTGGTTTTTTTAATTGTGGGAGTTGACGGTCATGCTTGCTGAAGATAATTAGAAATGGGGGGAAGTAGTACTGCTTGGGAATAGGAAAAATGAGGCCAGTCATTTGGCTGTAGCAATAGTGGGATTTCTTTGCAAAGAAACTTTGGACAAGGCAAAGGGAGCAAGGTGTGGTGGCTCACACCTGTGATCCCAACACTTTGGGAGGCTGAGACAGGAGGATCACTTGAAACCAAGACTTGGAAACCACAGCGAGATCCTGTATCTACAAAAAAATTTTCAAAAAAATTAGCCAGGTGTGGTGGTGTGTGGACTTGTAGTCCCAGGTACTTGGGAGGTTGAGGTGGAAGGATCACTTGAGCCCAGGAGTTTGTTGCAGTGAGTTGTGATCACCCCACTGCTCTCCAGCCTGAGTGACAGAGTGAGACACTGTCTCAAAAAAATAAAATTTTTTTTTAAGTTAAAAAAGCCAAAGGGAAATGATGGACAATAAACTTGTTCTATGCAGCTGGGTTTCTCTGTGACTCTCAGGAGAGGAGCTCAGAACGGGTATAGTGTGGAGTAGTCAGAGCTGAAGTTTTAAGCAAAGCGGTTTGTTAGCTCACTGAAAACACCTGAAATGTTCATTTTACTTTGTGTTTCTGATTTTCTGGTAAGATCTGGAAAATGAGAGTCAAAACATGGAGTCTCAAGTCTGAAGGGCAGTGAGTGTGTTAATGAAGAACCAGACTGAGGCAGATGTCTTTCAGTATATTATCTGTGAAAAAGAAAGCTCTGTTCTGGGCTGGTTTCTCTTCCCTCTCGAAGCGATGTTATCTAGTTGCATGACTTGAAATATCCTCTGTATGCCTCTCTTGTTCCTAACTCTTTATCCAGCTCTTCAGACTTGTATTTCCAGTTGCTTTTCTGATACATCCACATTTATGTCCAATTAGACATCGCTAATTTAATACGGTCAGCGAAGAACTGTGATCAATCCCAGCACTTAGGGAGGCTGAAGCAGAAGGATTGCTTGAGCCCAGGAGTTTGAGACCAGCCTGAGTAACAAAGCAAGATTCGGTCTCTACAAAAAATAAAGATTAGCTGGGCCTGATGGCATGTACCTGTAGTCCCAGCTACAGCTAGTTCCAGCTAGTCCCAGGGTCATTTCTTTCCTCTCCAGCCACACTGGCACTTTTTACCTTGGACACACTGTTTGTTCATATCCTAGGGTCTTTCCACTTGCTCTTCCCTCTGCCTGGAACATTCATGCTTTGTGTAGCTGATTCCTCCATGACATTTAGTCATTTAGTCATATTATCTTAAATGACTTATTTGCAAAGAGGCCTTCCTTGACCAAATCAGTTGAGGCTGATGTGGGAGGATCGTTTGATCCCAGGAATTCGAGGCTGTAGTGAGCTGAAAAACAACAAAAACCTTGATGTGTGCCTAGGGTAATCAGCTCATCCTTGTTTCCTGGGACTTTCTTGGTTTTGACACTGAAGTCTCACATTCTAGGAAACCCCTTCTTCCTGGGCAAACCAGGATGGCTACTCTCCCTATTTATAGTCCTTAAACCTGTTTCTGTCTCACTTGGAATTCCTTGGGAGAATCATCTGTCCAGTTGCTCAAGTTAAGCATTCAGGAGTTATCACTGATTCATCTCTTTCTAAATCCATCAGTAACATATTTCTTAATCACATCGAATCCATCGGTATGCCTTGCTGGCTCTACCACCAAAAGTGTCCAACTCTGTCTGCTTCTCTGCATCTCTGCTGATCCCACCTTAATGCAAGCTGGTTTGATGTTGAGCTGGGTTATGTCATGAGACAGGGATGTGGAACCTGCAACCTTTCACGTTGCTCTTAAAGTCCAACCCCATACCAGGCCCTCCAAGCTTCTTCACAGCCCCACACCATCTATCTTTTCTTTTCAGGGTCATTTCCCTTTCCCCTCCAGCCACATTGGCGCTCTTTACCTTGGACATGCTGTTTGCTCCTGTCCCAGAGTCTTTCCACTTGCTCTTCCCTCTGCCTAGAACATTCATGCTTTGTGTTCCTGATTCCTTCATGACATTTAGTCATCTTATTTTAAATGACTTCTTCACAAAGAGGCCTTCCTTGACCAAATCAGTTGAAAGTAGCCAGCCAGACAGCCAGCCACTCTTGATCATATTACTATATTTTAATTTTCTGGATGGCACTTCCAGCCATTTGACCTTTATCTTGTTTATTGCTTTGCTTCTTCTCACTCTCCCCTACTAGACCGTAAGCCCCTCAAGAGTGATGGTTTTGATTGCTGTACCTGCCATCCTTTCCCCAGGCTTTAGGACCGTTCACATAACAGGGGCTAGAAAATATTATTAATAGTAGTAAAGAATAAATGTATCCTAAGGCATTTAGTTAAAACTTTGAGATCTTGAAAGTTTTAGCAAGCAAGAACCAGTAAGTGGAAATTAATTGTACCATAGCTATTATTACTACCACAAAAGGTACAGAATATCATTGATATTATCTTCATTTAATAGGTTATCTTACTGATTTTATGTTAGCTAAAATTTTAGGTTTATTTATAAATGTATTTTCCCATGCCCTGTTTCTTTTAAGCTTGTAAGTTATTGAATGGTTGAACTTTTCTCCTGCAGCAGCTTTTGAGTTTGTATCCTTAGTATGAAAGTTCAGTCATTCCATACATCAGTCTGTGGCGACTGCAGAGTGCCTTGGAGCCTTCCTTCCTTCCTTTGACCTAAGGGACTGTGTTTTGGAACTTGGGTGATTATAAATCTGCACATTTCAGTGTTGAAAGTATTTCTAAATGAGGATCTCAACCTTAGGACTCTGGCATTTGGGGTCAGATAATTTTGTTGTGAAGGGCTGTGGAATTACATGTTTTCAGCTGCATCCCCGGCCTCTACCCATGAGATGCCAGTAGCGCCTCCTCAGTTCAGACTGCCGATATCTCCAAATACTGCTCAGTGTCACTCTGGAGGGCAGGGTCTCCCCCGCTGAAATCCACCCTGCTAAACAATGAATACGTTTTCTTCTATTTTCTTTATACTGGGAGATAATAATTTTTTAAAAATCAAATCGAAATCTGGCTCAGCTTTTTTGGTGGGGTGAATGTAGCAGATTTTTGAAAGCTATTATTAGGAAAGATTGTTCATCTTCCACCATTACTAAGTTATAAGAATCTATTTTCAACTTGTATGTTTCTATAATTGCACAGTACGCTTTGCGTTAGGAACCCTGAAATATTCTGGGGGAATTTGTTCTTTCAGTGTTTCTATATTTTTCGCCTGCTCCCATCACCATGGAGCTAAACACTTTGAGACATATTAAGTTAAAAACAGTAATGACAGAAGAGGAAAAAACATTTTGCTTCTGCATTCTTTTTTCCTCTCTTCTCTTCCTCCTTACCTCAGTCAACCAAATAGGGTATTAGTTTGAATGTTTTCATTGGATGTCAAGATAGGAAAGCCATGTTTTTCAGAGCTTATTTTTTTCTTAGGAAATGCTAACAGTATAATTTGAACAGACCTATGAATTGATATTCTGAAATAAAGGAAAATATGCCAGGAATGTGTAGGGAAGGAGACTTTTTCCTTGGCCTGCACCCATTTTTTATAGATGGGTCTTCAAAGATCTTCAAAGATCCCATTGTATTGTTCAGGTAGGGCTCCTCTACATCATATTCAGTTCTTTTTTTTTTTTTATATATAGAGAACAAATATCAGAATGTATGTAACCTAGCTGTTAGTGTAGAACTCATTGATTCATTGAATAAATGCAATTCTTGTCAGCTTTTTAAAATTGCGACCTTAGCACAGTGTTTTATATAAAGTAACTAGAGACAGACTATTTTTCAGCTTGTGGTTTGTGTTTGAAATTCATACCCTCATCCAGTTACAGACTTTGAGCTTTGGCCTATCTGAATGGAATATTCCATTCAGTCCTTTCAAATGTACGAAGGATTAATATAAAATGAGAGAAAAAAGTCTTCTTTCCTAATATTTATGACCTGCAGCATCTTCTGTTAGTTTGTAGGAACATGGTACTGATAACATTATTTCTGTTCAGCAAAGGTAGTTTAGAGATTTTTTTTCTGTTTAAGATACTGTATTTTTTTTTCCTGAACAAATTAATGTCTTGGTATTGAACCTTGGCTTCACTGTGTTCAAACCTTCAATTGTTAACTTAAGGAAGTTTAGATGCCTTGTTTATTTTTAAACAGTATTATTGCTTTCTTTGCACCCATGAAGCCATGATATTGAATTTAAAAGCGGATGACCTTAAAGAAAATCGTGTAACTTAAACACCACAGACTTAAAAATAAAAAATAAAAGAAAGTTAAAAAAATGTATCTGCTTTTCTGATGTAGGCTGGTGAGAAAAGATGTTCTTTTTCTGTTGCTTTCAGTCTTAGCTCCCTGTCAGTTCTGCCCCACTGTGAAACCAAAGATGTTCTCAGCATTCTTGAGTAACACTTCCCACAGGTGACCTTCTGTATAAAGAGGGCTTATTGTCATTGTTGTTGTTGACTTCTATATTGATAGAAAAAGATAACAGTTCACAAACTACAACATCCTGTGATTTCATTCTTTATAAAATGTTTTGGTGAGGTTTTGGGAATTTCTTTATTGTTCCCCTGATCTGCTGCACTCGGGCTGCCACGCTTTTTACAATATTTATTGCTATAAGCATAGTTTGGGAGCATTTAGGTTGTTTATAGCTCCTTGCTATCCTGAATAATGCTGTGATGAACATTTTTTTGCACAGAATTTTGTCTTTTGAATTGTTTCCTTAAAAAATAGGAATAAAATAACTGGGGGAAAAAAGTAAGTAAGCATTTTAAAGGCTCTCAATACATATTCCTAATTAAAAAAAAAATTTTTCACTCTTCCAGTGATTAATGAGCACATTTTGTAAAAATTAATACTTCTTATTTTTCTTAAAGCATGCTTAAGGACCCTAGGATTTTCAGATTTTAAATGAGCATTGGCTTCAACTTTAAATCTCCAGCTGCATTAGCCCCTAATAAGAGAGTCAACCTGTTCTTTGAACCTTTGAAGCCAGGCATTGATTTCTCCTCTGTAGCTATGAAAGTCCTGGATGACATTTTCTTCCAAGAGAAGGCTGTTTCATCTATACTGAAAATCTGTTGTTTAGTGTAGTCACCTTTATCGATCATTTTAGCTAGATCTTCTGGATGACTTGCTGGTGAGCCTGCACTTTCATGTTATGAAGACAGCTTCCTTCCTGAAACCTGATGAACCAATGTCTGCTGGCTTCTAACTCTTCTTCTGAGTTTCTTCACCTCTCTCAGCCTTTGTAGAATTGAAGAGAGTTAGGGCCTTGCTCTGGATTAGGCTTTGGTTTAAGGGAATGTTGTGGCTAGTTTGATCTTCTTTCTCTCCAGAACACTAAAACTTTCCATCTCAGCAGTTAAGTCTGTTTTGCTTTCTTACCATTTATGTGTTCACTGCAGTAGTACTTTTAATTTTCTTCAAAAACCTTTCCTTTGCATTCACAACTTGGCTAACTGGTACCATCCTAGCTTTTGGCCTCTCTTAACTTTGAGCATGTCTTCCTCACTAAGCTTAATCATTTCTAGCTTTTGATTTTAAATGAGACACCTGTGACTCTTCCTTTCACTTTCAAGTTTCACTTGAACTTAGAGGCCATTCTAATTTCAGTATTGTGGTCTCAGACTAGAGAGCCCGAAGAGAGGGAGGCAGACAGGGAATGGCTGGTGGGTGGAGCAGTCAGAACTTGAACGACATTTATTGATTGTTTGCCATCTTCTGTGAGTGTGGTTTGTGGCATCCCCCAAAAGATTAGTAGTAACATCAAAGATCACTGATCACAAATCACCAAAACAGATGTAATAATATGACAAAGTTTGACTTATTGCGAGAATTACCAAAATGTGGCACAGAGACAGGAAGTGAGCACATGCTGTTGGAGAAATGGCACTGACAGCCTTGCTCAATGCAGGGTTGCCTCACACCTTCAATTTGTAAAAAAACATCTGCAAAGTGCAATAAAGTGAAGTGCCATAAAATGAGGTGTGCCTGTATTGTATTTATTGAACAGAAACATTTTTCAGATGTTTAACCAATTTTTTCTTTTGTGAATTGCCTACTGTTTCAGAAAAACTCTCTCAAACCATGTCTTTCCTCTGCTTTCATACCACCATGACAATCATCAACACGGAAGACAACTTCTGTGACAATAGGTGTGGTTTTTTTTCCCACATGCCAAGCAACGTACACTGGCTGGATGTCCTCAATTCAGTTCTAACACTATCCACCCTAAGATAGTGTCAGATTTCACATGTTGGGGGCTCAGTCCCCAAGGCTGCCCCTGCACCTTCGGACATCATTGGTAAGTCTGGGCCTCCAGACTTCTGACTGACAACTTTAAGTTGGGGTTCCCACAGCCCCCATCTTTGGGTTCAATTAATTTGCTGGGGCAGCTCACAGAACTCAGGGAAACATGTTTACTGATTTATTTAAAAGGATATTACAAAAGATTCATATGAAGTGTTGTGTAGGGTGAGGTATCAGGGAAGGAGCACAGAGCTTCCATGCCCTCCTTGGGCATGCCACTTTCCAATAACCTCTACGTGTTCACCTCTCCAGAAGCTCTTTCAAACCTATTCCTTTTGGGTTTTTAAACAAGGAGGCTTTATTACATGGCCTGGTTGACAACCGTGTAGAAATGTGATTGGACAAAAAGCACATTATCTAAACCCAGCAAGGCCTCTCCATTCAGACTTTTCTTGGCCTTTCTGTGTATCTTTCCTTCCATTAGGATATGAAGCAGGACTCTCTGGAATGAGGGTCTTTTGATCCACAATCAGATTAGAGTCCTGCCTTGGGCAGGTGAAAGGACAGGAGGTCAGAGAGAGAGAGATTCTGTTTCCTGAGGCCTGAAGTACCCCAGCATTTTAACAAGGACTGTGGGAGTTAGGAACTATGAACTGTGGACAAAAACCAATATAGCTATCATAATACCATACTCATTAATACTTCTTTTCCCATTTTTCTTTTGAAGTCTTAGTATTTTATCTTGCTTTATAATTCTTTGCATATATTCAGTGTATTCAGTCTGTATTGTATTTATTGTATTTTTTAAACTAGTATTTGGTTTGCCTTTTAATGTACAGATGTTTAGAAGTTTTATGTAACCAAATCTCTCAATGTTTTCTTTTGTGATTTCTTTCATTAGTTTTACTTATGAAAAATGTTTCCCCATTCAGTATCACATTTTTTCCCTGACATTTTATTAATTTCAGTCTAAGTCCTTACCACCCATTAATTTCATAAGAAAAGACATTCACTATTTGAGAATTCGGAGCACTTTGCTACTGATGATGGTTACTACAGGCTATATTTTTGGAGTGTTCTGCACAGAGGGGCTACTTGCACTTATTGTTAACTTCTGGCTTTGATGTGGTACTTGATACGTGAATGCCTGTTTAATTCTGTGTTAATCTGTGGTTCTGTTACATTGGATTATTGTGAAAGTACCTTATTGAACACAAATATGAAAATGAACAAAGTAAAATAAAATTAAACTAGTCATGATTGACTCCTATGTGAGTTCATACTTTAAGAGGCCCAGAAGTTAAGACATTTTTCAGATGTAACTGATGTAAAGAAACCTACCTCACTTTCCTGTGATAGTTGTGGATTGTAGCATTAGGCTCAAGTTGACTGCCAACAAAATGTAAAATACTATCTTTTGCATAGTTTATGGTGATAACTGCTATTTTTCTAATTTGTACAAGTTCAGTTTTTTTAGAAGTATATATAAATCAATTGAAATGAAAATGCTTCCAATTTGCTGGAAGATGAATATTGCTAGCTTACATTGTAGGTAATATTAAGTGTTGGTTTGTGATATGTAAATCCGTTATCTCATTATTTTTAGACCAAAAACTCACTTTTAGAAGTAATATTCTTGTTGGCATCCTGGGTGACATAGGTAAAAAAATATTTTATTGAATTTAAAGTCTAAGTACATAATGATATTCTTACATCATATGTTTGTTTATTGTCTGTCTCTCGAGGTAAATATAAACATTTTTAGAGCAGTATTTTCAGCATGTAGAATGATGCCGCAAATACTTATGGAATAATGGATATTTGTTGAGTGAATATCAGGGCACGGACTTAAAAGTATAGGAAAAAGGAATACTTATGCTTGAGTACCTAGAATTTACCAGCCATTGGATGAGACATTTGCTGATCTCATAACTCTATAGAGAACATTGTTTTTCTAAAGATGAACCTGGTTTTACCTTTGCCGTTAATTTTCTAGATACATCAAGAGTGACAGGTTTTTAGGAGACAGTGGGAAACTACAGACATGTGGAGAGCTCCATCATGTTTCAAGGCAGATTTCTCTTCTCGGGGAAGGTTACTAAAGAGCCTTAGCTAACCACTCTCTGCTTTCACTTGGCTGTAACCAGAACTGTAATCAGAAATGGCGTGGAAGGCTGGTGAAAGCCGTGGTTGCTGTTGAACGGGCATATGTGCACTTGTAGGTAGTTTAATGAGGAAGGTTTAGTTTGTGAATCTAGATAATCTGGGGCTCTCTTTTATTTCCTGAACCTTTTTGTTTTTGTTTTTTTAGAGACAGGATTTGCTCTGTCACCTAGGCTGGAGTACAGTGGCACAGTCAGAGCTCACTATATACTCAAACCTCCAGGCTCAACCAAGTCCAAGTCTCCTACCTGAGCCTCCTGAATAGCTGAGACTACAGGTGCACGCCACTACACTTGGCTAAGTTTCTTATGTTTTTGTAGAGACAGGGTCTCACTGTGTTACCAGTAAGGCTGATCTCAAGCTCCTGGCCTCAAGTGATCCTCTTGCATCAACCTCCCAAAATGTTGGGATTACTGGTGTGAGCTAGGGCACTTGGCCTTACTGAAGCATTGTGAATGCATGCAAACTAGCAGCAGATGTCAACATTTTCATTTTCTACTCAATCGTAATTTCAGCTTTACTTTTTTTTTTTTTTTTTTTTTTTTTGAGATGGAGTCTCACTATATCTCCCAGGCTGGAGTGCAGTGGCGTGATCTCAGCTCACTGCAACCTCTGCCTCCCTGGTTCAAGCAATTCTACTGCCTCCCGAGTACCTGGGATTACAGGTACACGCCACCAGACCCACCTAATTTTTGTATTTTTAGTAGAGATGGGATTTCGCCACGTTGGCCAGGCTGGTCTCGAACTCCTGAACTCAGGTGATCTGCCTGCCTCGGCCTCCCAAAGTGCTGAGATTATAGGTATGAGCCACCGTGCCCGGCCTTAGCTTTACTTTTTGTAGAGAAAGGCATTAAAAGGAAGTTTTTCCAGCTTTTCTTAATAGTATGTACTTTTTATAGATTTCCTCTTGCACAGTGGCATTGGACTCTCCCAGAAAAATTTTATGCCAGGATTGTGTTAAAACATTGTCAAGCATTCGTGATTTTATCATTTTATCATTTATGGTGGTAAGGGTCTCATAGAGATGTTATGTGAAATACTGTAACATTTTCTTTACCTGCTAAATAAGTATAGAGTAATAAAAAGAACAATTGCTTTTAAAGGCAAAAGATTTTGACCTAGTTCCTCATTTATCATGAGTATACTTTTAACCTGATCAATGGTTATGAACAGAATAAAAACTTTACTGCATTTTCTTCTACCAAATTAAAATGTAATTCTTAAAATTTCCAAAAGCGGCCGGGCGCGGTGGCTCAAGCCTGTAATCCCAGCACTTTGGGAGGCCGAGACGGGCGGATCACGAGGTCAGGAGATCGAGACCATCCTGGCTAACACGGTGAAACCCCGTCTCTACTAAAAAATACAAAAAACTAGCCGGGCGAGGTGGCGGGCGCCTGTAGTCCCAGCTACTCGGGAGGCTGAGGCAGGAGAATGGCGTAAACCCGGGAGGCGGAGCTTGCAGTGAGCCGAGATCGCGCCACTGCACTCCAGCCTGGGTGACAGAGCCAGACTCCGTCTCAAAAAAAAAAAAAAAATTTCCAAAAGCATGTTTTCTAACTATTGAAAAAATAAGAAGTTTATTCCCAAAGTAGAATTATATAAACTTTTTTTTTGGTATGAAGTTTCACTTCATGTTACTGAACTGGATTTGATATAGAAAACTTGTCCTTGAATAATCATTGAAAAATAGGCTGGGGGAGTGAGACTTTTTCATTAACACACTAAATTTGTGCTCCATGTATAAGATATTTGTATATTTTTTAGTGGACTCTGATTATTGTAACTGAATTTAGGGATGCATCTTAAAGACCCTACTGTAATCTACCTGCCATTAATGTGTTCATTTGTTTCTTCATTCTACTTACAAACTCCTGTTTAAACTTCATCTTTGATCCAAATATTGTCTACTTTTGGTAACAATTAAATTGTAAGTATTTGTGAGTAAAATTCATATTTACCTATTCAGATTTACTTGTGTCAGGAATGCAGTCATCTGCAAGCAGTAGAAAACCTCTCTAGTAGCATAAGCAAAAGGAAATTAATTCTCCCACATACAAAGCGGCCCCAGAAATAAACAGTCCAGAGCTGTTACACATGCTCAGTAATGCCACAAGGGACCCTGGATCTTTTTCCTTCATTCTGTTGGTGTCTTTCCTCATGCTAGTCTTATGAATGGTAAGATGCCTGTTGCTCTTCTAGGTACCGTGTACTCCAGGAGGAAGAAGGGGGAATAAGAAGGTAGCAGGTAAAGACTAGGTGAATCAGTTCGTTTTTATCAAGAAAACTAAAGAGTGCTGCAGACCTCTGTTTACTTTTCATTAGTCCTGGTTTAGGACTAATCTAGTCCTGACTAGTTACCCCTAAACCAGTCCATGGCCACAGGGCAAAAGAGTCCATTAGAAAATTTAGGAAATTCCTGATGTATCTTCTAGGACACTAGGGTGTCCCACACCCACCTGACCAACTTGAGAGTCTGTTGTTAGTAAAGAATTGGGAGAACAGGTTATGGGTTAGTTAATGGACTGTGTCTTCCTTACCTGCTGGAGTAAGGACAGTATGTATTAAACTTAGAAGCCCTGTGCATTTTGACTTCTTGATTCTTGGTCTTCTGGAATAAATTAGGGATTTTTTTTTTCAGGTTCTGCAGATTACTCTCCTGTGGTCATACATATCCTGTCATTGTAGGGGATGATTTAGATATTAGGATAGCAAATACTGTGTTTTAGAGACTTCCTTAATATTAACTATATGATGAAATGGGAATTGAGTCATAATACTCTAAAATTGAAATTTGAAAGCTATTTAATGAATTTGTGCTTTCTAAAAGGAGTTCTTTTTAGCAGCTCTCTCGAAGATTAATTTTTTTTAATTTGTAATTAAAGTGGCTTTGAAGATGATTCGTTTGCAAAAGACATGGGCAGTGATCATCATATATATACATTTATATTCCACTTTTTAGGCTTAACATCATAAAATTTTTCCCATGTAGTATACTATTTTAAAAATTGCTTTGGTGTCACAATGTACTTAATCATTTCCCAGTTATACATTTAGTTCCATTTTGTACTGCTGTTAGCAATGCTGTAATTGCATCTTTGTATAGATTATTTTTAATGTTGTATATTACTTTCTTTATATTTGTCATATTTTATAATGTCTTTTGAAGCATTTAGCTGATCGCAATCCAATAGCATTGTACAATAATAGCATCGTACAATCCAATAGTATTAATTCGCAGTGCCCACCAGCAAGATATAAAAATAAAAGTTTTTCTGTCAGTTTCCCCAGTATTGATTATTGGCAATTAAAAATTTTTTTGTTTATTAACAAGTGAAGAATTACTTTGAGTTTCTTTTATGGCAGTAAGGCTAAATATTTTCTTTCTTTATTTTTTATTTTTTATTTTTTTTGAGATGGAGTTTCGTTCACTCTTGTTGCCCAGGCTGGAGTGCAATGGCATGGTCTTGGCTCACTGCAACCTCCGCCTCCCAGGTTCAAGCCATTCTCCTCCCTCAGCCTCCCGAGTAGCTGGGATTACAGGCACGTGCCACCACGCCCAGCTAATTTTGTATTTTTAGTAGAGACAGAGTTTCACCGTGTTGGCCAGGCTGGTGTCAAATTCCTGACCTAAGGTGATCTGCCTGCCTCAGCCTCCCAAAGTGCTGGGATTACAGGCATGAGCCACCGTGCCCAGCCCAGGCTAAATATTTTCTAGTTATTTTTTTTCCTCTTGTAAATGGCATTTTCCTGTTCTTGATTAGTCTATTACTTTCTTAAGTAACACAGTATATTTTTTCACATTGTAAAATGATACATTCTTGGTGTAGAATATTTGTTAGCCATGGATGTCACCTCACAAAGATCTACTATTAATATTTTTTCTGAATAATTTGTGTAAACTTTTTATGTAAGTAATTATATATTTTATTCATAATATATATACTATATTTGTCTCAATCTATGTGCCTGATAGTGCATATACTATGGTCAGTATAACAGGTATCATATCTATGACATCAGAAAAAAATGATACTTTTGTTTATTTTTCCCTAATATTTGTATCATTTCATTTTAGGATATAATAAGTTACCCAGCTTTATAATAATAATAATTTTTTGTTGTTTAAAATAAGTGTGTTTATCAAAAATAGACCCCATAACAAACTTCGTGTAGAATTTTATTATTAAAAGCCTACTTTGTGTCTGTTAAATGATTTTTGTACTTTTTTCATGTTTTATTTATGGGGACTATTAACAGATTTACTAATATTGCCTAAAACTTCATTTGTGTACATTGAGAATGTATCCAAAGTTGTTATTAAAGTGTTCAGCACATAAGAAATGCTCGATTAATAGAATAGCTTTTTAAGTATCTTGTGTGTTAAGATTGGAATCCTATTTAACCCAGAATTCATTGGATAACCTGCTAGTTTTTGTTTTATTTCATGTTTTGTTATGTGTATTTCTTTCTATTTGTATGGAACATATAATGTGTGACTTCTTAATTTAATCAGGAAATTAAAATCTCAGCTCACTGCAACCTCCACCTCACGGGTTCAAGCAATTCTCCTGCCTTAGCCTCCCAAGTATCTGGGATTACAGGCGCCTGCCACCATGCCTGGCAATTTTTTTGTATTTTTAGTAGAGAATGGGGTTTTGTCATGTTGGTGAGTCTGGTCTTGAGCTCCTGACCTCAAGTGATCTGCCTGCCTTGGCCTCCCAAAGTGCTGGGGTTACAGGCCTGGCCCCCTTTCTTGCTTTATTACTGTTCATAGCACTTTGTAGCATGTCAAAAAATATTGTTATTTATTTGTTGTCTGCCTGTTTCCCTAGACTGTAACTCCATGGAAGGCAGGCAGAGACTTTTGTCAGTTCGACCAGTGCTGTAGTGTGGGTGCTAAAAATAATACCTGGCATACGGTAGACATACAATAAATATTTGTCTAATTATTGCAGTTCGTTTCAGTTGATTTCTCTTTTTATATCTCAGTTTTTGTCTTGATTTTATTTTTTACTACTTGACATAAAATGTCATGTTTTAGTAGAAATACTTCTTTTATCATAGCATCTAGCTTGATGTTTTTCTTCTAAACTTGACAATAATAGTACCTACTCGGTTTTTTTTTTTTTAAACACAATTTTGTTAAATATCTTCTTTAAAATTTTTTCCATCTTCTTTTGGGTTATACATCTTGGATTTTGTATTTTCTTAATACAAACTGAGGTTCTTTTAATAAGTTAAAGTAATTTGCTTTTGTTTTTACACTTATATTATTAAGGTGTTTTCTAAAACTATGACTCCTTAAGAATTACAGTCAGTGCCTTTTGATTTATTGGACATGACATTTCCTTTTATATCTTCAAATGATTTTGAGTGTAACATCTGAACTAAGCCACTTCTCATGACCTATTTATCTCATTGCTTCTGTTCTCAATCCTATTATTATTCTGTACTACCTCACAATGCAGTGGATTTTGATTCATTCCTTTCTGCTATAGCACACACTGTCTTCTTTACTGAACTGTCTTCTTTACTGAACTTCTATCTCCTAGGTTTGTCCTGTTTTACCTCAGAGTTTCAACTCCACTGTTTTCTCTCTGAAAGTTTTCATAACTCTCTAGCAATCTTAGGTAGTTGTCCTGTGTATTCTTACTGCACTATGTGTATATTTCCAGGCATTTTCTTCGTATACTGCAGTGTGCTTTCCACAGTCATTGGCATACAGAAAGTGCTCAATAGATATTAGTTATGTTTTTCTTCTCATTTTCCTTTTTTATTTTTTAAAGACTGGAGGTCTTATTCTGTTACCCAGGCTGTAGTGCAGTGGCATGAACACAGCTCCCTGAAGCCTCCACCTCCTGGCTCAAGGGATCCTCTCTCCTCAAATTCCCAAGTATGCCTGGCCAATTTTTATTTTATTTTATTTTGAGATAGAGTCTTGCTATGTTTTCTAGATTGATCTTGAACTCCTGGGCTCAATCAATCCTCTTGCCTCAGCCTCCCAATGTGCTTAGATTACAAGCATGAGCCGCAATACCTGGCCTTATTTTCCTTCTTAATACTATTTTCTTTTATAACTTAAAGTTATACTCTCTATACTTTTCTTGGGTATAATGTGCATAAATGAATTTATTTTTATGACTTTTTTCTTCTTATTTTTTTTTAACATACACGGAGCTCTGCTTTTGTTTCAGCAGGTACTCCACTTAGAAATATGCGCAGTCTTCTTCTTCTTCCTTGATGTCCTGACTTCTTATCCTTGGCATTTTCTTTTTCTTTTTTCCTCCCGAGACAGAGTCTCACTCTGTTGCCCAGGCTGGAGTGTAGTGGCGCGATCTTGGCTCACTGCAACCTCTGCCTCCCAGGAGTTCAGGTAATTCTCCTGCCTCAGCCTCCCAAGTAGCTGGGATTACAGGCATGCGCCACCATGTCCGGCTAATTTTTTTGGTATTTTTAGTAGAGACGGGATTTCACCATGTTAGCCAGGCTGGTCTCCAACTCCTGACCTTGTGATCCGCCCGCCTTGGTCTCCCGACATGCTGGGATTGTAGGAGTGAGCCACCGTGCCCGGGTATCCTTGGCATTTTCTTTCCTCTTCTTTACCTCTTTCTCCGCTTAGTGTAGCTGTCCACTTAATAGTAAAATAAATACTAGTTACTTTGACAGGTTCTTATCAGTACTTTTCCATACTTTAATTCCTCACTTAAAGGTACGTTTTTGGTCTTTTCCCTTGCCTTCTGTTTCTGTCCCTGCAAAGAGTACTTAGTTTCACATGATCAGAGTGGCAAGAATTTTAAGTTGTTGGTGAGAATGTGGAAAAGTGTGTCCTCTTCTGAGGAACATTGGCTCTTTTCTATTTGTTAATATTTTCTTCTTTTGGAGTTTGTATTTGGAAATTCTCGTTTTTATCCTAGTGTCTTGTTTTTAATGTTTATCCTAATGTCTTCCATTCATGTGATCTCTCCAGCCATTTTCCCTTCATCCTATTGATCAACTTTTTGTCTGTCTTATATAACATAACCTTTTCAGTTGGGTCAGGTGTTGTTTTTGTTTGTTTTCTTCTTAGTAATTTGCTAGGCTTTGGAGACCTTGTCTTACAGGAGACTTTTGAAGTCATTTTCCATATGTGCTCTTAATTGCAGAGATCCTGAATTTGGTTTTGGGAAGGGGGTTGGTAGGCCTGCTTGGAGATTTTACCAAAAGTTCCACCTTTCATGAATTTTGTAATCAAGCAAAAATTAATTGCATTTCAAGAATGATTTTGAAAGTATCATCTGTCTATTTTCCATACTAAAGTCATGCAGTAAGAAATATAATAATATAATCTGTAACGAACTCCTTGCCATGTGCTTTAGTGAAGGTGGTAGATTATATGTGTTAGTCATTTGGTTTGTCAAATCCTGTATCATTGCATAAATAAATATCCACATATGGGGTAAGATTTACTCCTCCTTTAAATATTCTGGCCATGTTTTTATTACTTTCTTACTGATCTCTCATTACTTTTAATAAAAATTATGGGGCGTATGTAATTTCCTGTATGTTACTTCCAAAGTAATTATAGTTTTTGGAAAACTCCTTTATAGCAAATATTTATAAAAAGAAAAATCCTTCCAAAAAATTAACTTTTTATTTTTACATATTCCTCTGAAGTCCCTGTGCTTTTGCATGTATAAATATATGTTCACAGAGTAGAATGTAATATATTTATTTTTAAATTTAACATTATATCTTAAATGTCGGCCATGTTAACTACTAGCCAACTCAATAAGACAACAAAAGAAAAACATTATTTTGAAGAGGATATGAGTGTCTAGGGAAATTAAAGAATCATCAAAATATTAACTCTAATAAGACTTCAGTAAGATTACTGGATATGAAGTAAATAAACAAACCTAATAGTTTTGTAGTACACCAGTAACAGTGTATTAGAAAATATGATTACATGAATGATCCTAGTCACAAAATAAAATATTATAATTTACTTTATAGTAATCTAGCAGAAGATATGCAATGGCCTTATGAATTAAAATTTATTAAAGCAGATCTAAATAAATAGGAGCTGTATATGTTACTGAGTGGGAAGTCTAAATATTAAAAATAATTTAAAGTTCCCAAAACTAATTTATAAATTTGTGCAATTCAAAAACGAAACAACACCACCAAGAGTGTTTGGCATGAAACTTGACAGAGTGATTCTAAAATTAGCTGAGGAAATAGAATTAATGGGGTTAGCAGGATATATTATAATGCTGTGGCATTTGAATTGGTACGGCATTGGCACATGGAGAGAGAAATGCCCCATCGAAACAGAAGAGAGACCACAAAAAGAGACCTCCACATGCACGGGAACTTGTTTTTGACACTGTATACAAGTCAGTAATTCAAAAGCATTGATGGCTATTTAAGAAGTAATGGTGGGACAGGCCGGGCGCAGTGGCTCAAGCCTGTAATCCCAGCACTTTGGGAGGCCGAGACGGGTGGATCACGAGGTCAGGAGATTGAGACCATCCTGGCTAACACGGTGAAACCCCGTCTCTACTAAAAAATACAAAAAACTAGCTGGGCGATGTGGCGGGCGCCTGTAGTCCCAGCTACTCGGGAGGCTGAGGCAGGAGAATGGCGTAAACCCGGGAGGGCAGAGCTTGCAGTGAGCTGAGATCCGGCCACTGCACTCCAGCCTGGGCGACAGAGCGAGACTCCGTCTCAAAAAAAAAAAAAAAGTAGTAATGGTGGGACAGTGTGATAAAAACATATTCCTGTAAATTCTAGATGAATTAAAGACATTTAATCCTATTTTAAAGAAACATTTCTAAACTTTTAGAAGAAAATATGGTAAGACATCTGTATGATATTGGCGATTGGGATGCCTTTAGAGCAAAACACCCAATTATGAATTTTATCATGTTAAAATTTTCAAATACAGATGTATAAAAAATATACTTACAAAAGTCAACACAAGGTACAGACTCTGAGAATAAACTCAGACATACATGTCTAATGAAGGGTTAATATCCAGAGTATATATAGAAATTCTACCTTATCAGTAACAATGAAGAAAAAGACCTATTAGAAAAATGGACAGAACATAAGTAAGATCAGTAAACAAATTAAATTTGTCTAATTATCAGGGAAAGCGTAGTTAAAGCAACAAGATAATACTTTATATCCTTGTATTAGTCATAATTTAAAGGCAAAGCTGTGGCAGCAAGCAGGGCCCCATACATTACTGTGAGTTGTAAAATGTTACAACTTTGGAGTGAAGTTTGACTTTCTTTAATGATGTTGAAAGATGCTCCAAATTAAATTTTCAGCAGTTCCCACTCTAGAGCTCTCTAGAGAGACTTTTACGTTTCTAAAGATGTGAAAGGAAGGTTCCTCTTCTCATTGTTTTTAATAGCAAAAAATTAGAAATCTAGACATCAGTCAACAAATTCTGGTGTATACAAAAAATGGAAAAACATACAGAAGCCTTTTATAAAGGATCTATAACTTTTTGTAGCAACATGGAGAAATCTTGATAATTTTTTTTAAGGGAGAGAAAGTTTATGAAGACAGTAAAGGAATAAAAGAATAGCTGCTCCATAGGCAGAGCAGCAGCATGGGCTGCTCCGTGGAGCATACTTACCGTTATTTCTTGATTATATACTCAACAAGAGGCAGATTATTCATGAGTTTTCTGGGAATGAGGTGGACAGTTTCCAGAACTGAGGGGTCCTTCCCTTTTTAGACCATATAGGGCAACTTCCAGATGTTGCCATGGCATTTGTAAACTGCCATAGTGCTGGTAGGAATGTCTTTTAGCATGCTAGTATATTATAATTAGCATGTAATGAGCAGTGAAGACAACCAGAGGTCACTTTGATTGCCATCTTGGTTTGGGTGGGTTTTGGCCAGCTTATTTACCACAACCTGTTTTATCAGCAAGGTCTTTAAGACTTGTATCTTGTGCTGACCTCCCATCTCATCTTGTGACTTAGAATGCCCAGCCTCCTGGGAATGCAGCCCATAGGTATCAGTCTCATTTTACCCAGCCACTATACAAGATGGAGTTGCTCTGGTTTGAACACCTCTGACATAGTTCTCTCCTCCCTTTTACAAGGGAACCCTTAATCCTAAGGGTTGTAGAGGGACAAAAATCCATCTTTTGTAACTTCTTCAGGCCAAATAGGGGTGATGATATTCTTGCCAAACTGTTAGGGTGTCTTGTATCCAGGGAGGAAAGCGTGTCTGGAATTGGTTCCTTCCAGTGGGTTCTTGGTCTCGCTGACTTCAAGAATGAAGCCGCGCACCCTCGCGGTAAGTGTTACAGTTCTTAAAGATGGTGTGTCCGGAGTTTGTTCCTTCAGATGTTCAGATGTGTCTGGAGTTTCTTCCTTCCAGTGGGTTCGTGGGCTCGCTGACTTCAGGAATGAAGCTGCAGACCCTTGTGGTGAGTGTTACAGCTCATAAAGGTAGTGCGAACCCAAAGAGTGAGCAGCAGCAAGATTTATTGTGAAGAGCAAAAGAACAAAGCTTCCACAGTGTGGAAGGGGACTCGAGCCAGTTGCTGCTGCTGGCTTGGGTGGCCAGCTTTTATTCCGTTATTTGGCCCCGCCCACATCCTGCTAATTGGTCCATTTTACAGAGTGCTGATTGGTCTGTTTTTACAGAGTGCTGATTGGTGTGTTTACAATCCTTTAGCTAGACAGAAAAGTTCTCCAAGTCCCCACCCGACCCAGAAGCCCAGCTGACTTCACCTCTCAAGAGGAGCCCAGTTAGAAAGCATCAGTGAGGTGAGGGCCAGTCACAAGTCTGAGTTCTGACAAAAGGTGATATCCAGAGTCAACCGATTGATGTTGCACTGTTTCCTTTGGGTCAGAGGTCTCCTTAGCATAGTTCCTCTTTAGTTCACCAGGAAGCTGTTACTGGAAAGGGGTCCCAATCCAGACCCCAAGAGAGGGTTCTTGGATCTTGTGCAAGAAAGAATTTGAGGTGAATCCGTAAAGTGAGAGCAAGTTTGTTAAGTAAGTAAAGGAATGAAAGAGGAATGGCTACTCCATAGACAGAACAGCCAAATCCTAATAATAATTTTGTGTGAAAAAAGAAAGTTGCAAAAGGATATATTCCAAATGATACCATCTATATGAATTTCATAAACACACAGTACTATTATGGGTGCATTTCCATTTTGTAAACGTTTAACAAAATGTGTGTGGGAAGAATGCATACCGTCCTTAGGAAGAAAGTTCCTCTGGAGAGGCCAGGAGAAGCATGGGATAGGAAGTTGATATTTTAGCTATATTTGTAATGTTTCATTCCTTTTTGATATGCAGCAAACTTGACAGATTAATAGTTATTAAGTCTGGATGGTTAGTATGTTTTTGCATGTGTCAAATATTTTACAATCAATAGTTTTCGGTTTTATTGCGTAGCAGTTTCCAGTTAAATATGTTGGATTGAACATGTGCAGTTATTTACTTTCCCTCCTCAAGCCCTATGCCAGTGTTATTCAAGGAATATAAAAAAATATATACGAAGACAGGTACGGGGGAAAGACGTAGGAACAGATTTGAATGATCAACACCATTTTGGTCACCAGACAGAGAGGCATGAATTTTAATTTAACTAATTTAGTGATGTGAATAGAGTGGCTTCAATGGCTTTACTGAGGCATTCCGAAAAATGTTGCCCCTATGCAACCCCAGGATTGGAGGGCCCCAAGTACCTGGGAGGATTGCACCAAGGGATGGAATTAGTTTTAGGTAGATACCTGTGGTCCTTTCCCTAACCATAGTGCAGTTATAGAGGCTCTGGAAATAGGAATTATTTGAAACCTTTTTTGCTGAGATTCATTCCCAGGATGCTGGCAGTCAGATGGGAAATGCAGCCATTCTTCTTCAGAGACACTGAAATGTATCCTAGAAATGAACTACAAATATGGCCTTTGTAGATCCCGCAGTATAAAAGGGGAAACTCTCTGTCTGATTTAAGAAGGAATGGAATTTATGGTAATAATATTTAGTGGTTTGTAGAATCACTGGAAAGACTGTAAAACTGGGTTTGAGAAATGGGAAAAACAAGGGAGGCCAGGTAGCCAAGACAACACTCATTCCCACAAGTAGGGTGGTGCGGTGTTGCCCATGAACACTGGATGTCTAGCTTGAGATTGGCACCGTCAGTACTTTCCTGAGGGTGCCAGTGTGCACCATTGGCACTGCTTCTGCCACCACCTTCCGTGTAAATGGATTAGCTTCTTTCTTGCTTTCTTTAGACGCTACTCTTGATTCAGAGTCCAGGACATGCATGTCTCATTGGCTGAGGGGCCGATTGTGTGTCTGCACCCTGTCTGTGAGAAAGGCTGCGTTAAGTAACATTGTGCCATTTTTAGCTTCTGCTGTGGAAGGCAGATTTTGTATAAGGAAAGGAGAGGTGATTCCCTGGATGTAGATACAAAGTTTAGAGGATAAGCAGATGTTAGGAAGTCATAGTGTTTTCCCCTCTGTCCAGTTTCCCCAGGTAAACCAAGTGGATCCCTACTTAGTCCCTTTCATGAAGTCTACTTCGTAGTCAACAAGTCCTGCCCTACACAGAGCTTCAGTCTGCTATTTTTTTTCTTTTTTCTGTTTTAAAATCCGTTTATCTTTATTTATTTATTTTGAGATGGAGTCTCACTCTGTCACACAAGTTGGAGTGTGGTGGCGTGATCTTGGCTCACTGCAAACTCCACCTCCCCGCCTAAAGCAGTCCTCACACCTCAGCCTCTCAGGTAACTGGGACCACAGGTGCACGCCACTACGCCTGGCTAAAGTTTTGTAGTCATAGAGTTCTGCCATGTTGCCTAGACTGGTCTTGAACTCCTGAGCTCAAGAGATTCAGCCACCTCGGCCTCTCAAAGAGCTGGGATTACAGGCGTGAGCCACTGTGCTTGGCCCAGTTTGCTATTTTAATGCCTCAATTTTAAATACAAAAGGATAGCCAGGCATATTAGCAAAACTTAGCATGTGAAAGACAGTGATGAAAAGAAAACAGAAGAAAAGTAAATTTGGGGAATATATAGATACTGAAGATGAAATGGAAACATAAAAAATTAGTTTATTTGAAGGATGAGAGAAAATACTGCATTCATGAAACAAGAATAGAATGATTTTTAAATTTTATTTTATTTTAATTTTTTGAGATGGAGTCTTGTTCTGTCACCCAGGCTGGAGTGCAGTGGCACCATCTCGGCTCACTGTAACCTCTGCCTCCTGGGTTCAAGCAGTTCTCCCTGCCTCAGCCACCTGTAATCCCAAGTAAGTGCTCCACCACACCCAGCCAATTTTTGTATTTTTAGTAAAGGCGGGGTTTCACCATGTTGGCCAGACTGGTCTCGCACTCCTGACCTCAGGTGACCCGCCTGCCTTGGCCTTCCACAGTGCTGGGATTATAGGCATGGGCCACCACGCCTGGCCAGAATGATTTTTTTAAATGGAAGAAACAGAGAATACAAAATTTCTTCAAATTTGAGCCCAAGAATCAATGTGAAAGATTAAATAGTCTGGTTGGAAAATGATGTTTTAAAAAGTCTCTCAAATAACTAAGAGAAAAAGATAAAGAAATGGAGGGTGCAGGAGAAAAAAACAAAGTGTTCAGGAGGCCCAGTATCCAATGAATACAACATTTACAGAATGAAAGAACAAAGAATGGGAAGGAAAAGGAATTAATCAAAGAGTAATGAAATAAAATTTTACTCAACTGAAAGTTGAGAAGATCCACTGAGTGTCCAATACAAGGACCATAAAAAGAACAACACAAAGACTACTCCAGTATTGAAGAGATTATCCTTAAAAAATCCAGAAAAGAGCATATAACATATTAAAAAACTGGAATCAGAATATTTTGGGCTGCTCAGTTCCAACAGTAAAAGCTAGAAGTTAATGAAATAATACGTTTGTCTTAGTCCATTTTCTGTTGCTTACAACAGAATACCTGAAACTGGATAGTTTATTTTATTTTTATTTTTATTTTTATTTTGAGATGGAGTCTCGCTTCATTGCCCAGGCTGGAGTGCAGTGGCACAATCTTGGCTCACTGCAAGCTCTGCCTCCTGGGTTCACGCTATTCTCCTGCCTAAGCCTTCTGAGTAGCTGGGACTACAGACGCCCACCACCACACCCAGCTAGTTTTTTTTTTTGTTTTTTTTTTTTTTTTTGTATTTTTAGTAGAGACAGGGTTTCACCGTGTTAGCCAGGATGGTCTCGATCTCCTGACCTCATGATCCACCCGCCTCGGCCTCCCAAAGTGGTGGGATTACAGGCGTGAGCCACTGTGCCCAGCCTGGATAGTTTATTTTTAAAAGGAATTTATTTCACACAGATGGAGGTTGAGAAGTCTAAGATCCAGCTGCTGCACCTGGTGAGGGCCTTCTTGCTGGTGGGGACTCTGTAGCATCCCGAGAAGGCTGTGCAGGGCATCACACGCTGAGGGTCTGAGCCTCCTAACGTGCTAGCTCAGGTCTCTCTTCCTCTTCTTATAAAGCTACCAGTTCTACTCCCATGATAGCCCATTAATCCATTAACCCATTAATCTATGACTGAATTAAGCCATTCACAAGGACAGCTCTCATAATTCACTTACCTCTTAAAGGCCCCTCCTCTCAATGCTGCCACACTGGGGATTAAGTTTCAACATGAGTTTTGGAGGGTACAAATATTCAGACCATAGTAACCTTGAAAATTCTAATAGTAAATGTTTTACTATCTGTCGTTTTATGCCCAGTCAACCATCAGTCAGTTTAAAGCTAGGCATGCCAAGACTCAAAGCTTTTACCACCCATACACCCCTTCTTAGGCAATTACTAAATGAAGAAGGTAGTGGTCCATCCAGTGAGGGAGTGAACTAAGAGAAGAAGAAATGAAATCTGGGAGACATGGGATCCATCCAGGAGAGAAAGGAAGGAACGGTCAGGGTGGTGATTGGTGGGATATTCCCAGGAATGACTCTTCGGAGACCTGGAGATCAGCAGCTAGATTGGGACATGAGAAGAGCTCTAGGAGAGAGTTCTTCAGGGAAGAGAAATGGAATTGATAAGAACCTGTTGTTTTTGACTGTGTGGAAACAATAACAAGATTTTTTTGCTTCTTATGTTGTTTGTAGGAAAAATTAAGCATAGGTATATAGAAATTAAGCAAATGAAAATAAATGAAACAGTTACTAAGTTCAGGAAAAGTAAAGTAACTGAGCAAATATAGCTATAGTAACATATATCCTGATACATATATAGCTATGTGATATAACTAATATACACACATGTGAACATAAATACGTAAATAGGTACATAGAATGGGGCAAGGAAATGAGAGAGACACTTAATGGAAGCGTGCTAATTTCTCATCTTCCACTACAGGACTTCAACAGTTACTATATAAGATTGACAAATTTAAAAGTAGCAATATGAGCCTGTTATTTAGGAATAAGGAAATAGTGAAGGAAACAGTGCTATGTATTGAAAGTGGCTGTTCCTGGGACTGAAGAAGATGGAGTCAAGCAGTATAGGTTTTCCCCACTTTATATGCCGGTAGTACTATTTGCCTTTAACTACTATGTGTATTACTTTGATAAAAACATAAATGAATTAAAAATAAAATAGCATTGCAGTAAGTATCTTTGGATAATTCTTATAGATTGTAAAATCACTTCTCAGTGTTTGTTGTACCACCTGTTTTTCTATTCAAATGTGGTTGACATTTATGATTAAGCCTCTACTAAGGACTAAGTATCCTAAAATCAAATAAGATGCAGTTCCTTGCCTGAAGCACTTACATTTCAGTGGGTGGTGCATCAGAAAACTGAGCATTTGAAATTCATGGTGTGTCCTATTTGATTGTCTTTTGGGAATCAAGGATGTGGAGAAAGTTTGGGACCTCAAGAGAAAGAGTGGATGTCTACAGCTGCACAAGGAAGGGCAGAAACCGGCAGAGCTCCTGGGACTTGCTGAAGGAGGAAAGATGCCTGAGAACTGGGCAGAGGAAAATTCCTCCTGCTTTCGAAATCTATGCATTTCCAAATGTCAAAATAGAGATTGCAGAGCTCAACAGCATGAATATTTTCTGGCTTACCCACCAATGGTTTTTTTTCTCCCCCTAAAAGGAAACAATGTCCATTATCTCTAGCGACATGTCTATTTTAACTTTGCCACTGTTAACAGTGGTTACTGGCATTTCAGTACTTTTTCCTAATGGGTATAATGTTGTTTTGATTTGTATGCCTTTGATGCTTATTATACTCAGAACAGTAGATGGGCCTTTTCTTGTGCTTGTGTTCTGTTAAAGAATTTTTCTTAGTTCAACGTATTCTTTCTTTAAAACTTGATTTAACTTCAGTGATGCCAGAAAGTTTCAAAAAGACAGTTCCTCACTTTTTCTTGGCAGCAGATATGGTGTTAGAAGGTAATAACACATAGTGAAATCATGATTTATTTAAAGTAGAAATTTTGATTTCTACAACAAAAATCTTGATTTTTAACCACCATAAATTTCCTGTAGTAATCCCAAGGGATGCTGTAAAAAGAATAAGGTGGGGTAGGGGTGGGAGTGGAAGGGGTGGACAACTTCTTGAAAGAGAACATACCCCAGTGCAATCTTGAAGGCGGAGTAAGAGTTAAAGAGGTGTAAAGGGTGGAGAAGAATAAAACAGGAGGAGAAAGGAAGAGAATTGTGTGGAGTTGTGTTCCAGCAGAAGTTACCACTTGGCTTCACCTGAAGTCTCATGAGAACCTGGTGCATTCAAGAAATTGTAACTGGTTTCCTTTCCCTTTGACGGGAACTCAGGGTTCAGGGAGCATGGTGGGAGGAGTGTGGAGAGACTGGGCTGTTAACTAGGGAGATTTATCTTGCACTTAGTAAATTCTGACATTACAAAAACAGGTTATTGTGAGGATTTAAGCAAAAGAGGGTAAGAGTCTTGTGCTCATATGCACCTTATAAACAGTCTTGAATAGGCAAAGTGATCAGTTTTTAAAGTGAGCATTATTGCAGACACACAAGACTACATTTTAAGTTCAAACTTACTGTTCTAGTTAGAGGATTTATTTTACTTTGTCACAAAAATGAGAAGGTTGGCAAAAAAAAAAAAAAATACTTCCACAAGGTTTTATCTTTGAACACTTCATTGGTTTGCATTTTGATTAACTTTTTTTCTAGTTTGTTAAGAGTTTAAATGACCAAGTTAATACATTTATGAGGAAAATCTCACTTAGAAATAGAGATTTTTAAGTTTAGGGGACTCGATTAAAAATAATTTTATTTGAAAGTTAGGCATAATATGTATGTATATTTGCATATGTGCATAGTTTTTTTAAAAAAAAACCTGGAAGGATGTGGTATGCATTAAAGAAAGATACTTTGTTTGCTCCTGCTTTCATTTCTGTTGACAACTTGCCAGAATTATTTGTATAGAGCTTCTATTTTGGGAACCATGATATAAATAAAGGATTCAAAATGTTTCCAATATGAAGCATTTCATCTACCATTTTTACGTCAGCTTGAATGGGAGGAGGTCCTTTGCTGCTTCTGAGTATAAGCAGATTCTTTGGCTCTTCATCATCCACCCCTTCCTTTGCCCTTCTTTTTCTGGCTCTGTAAATACTTAAGTTGCTGTGGAAGTGACTGGCCCTTGCGCTGGATCATTTCTCTGCTCTGCCCTTATCATTCAGTGTCTTACTGTCTGTTCCCCTAGCCCACACACAGTGCCTGGAAGAATATGTGTACTGTGAGGAGTGACTACCATTGGGCTTGGGATTGGGACATGTTGAAGAAGATGTATACTTTTCACTTTTTCTGTACTATTTCAGTTTTTAAAATTTTCAGTAAGCTTATAACCCAGATCAAAAATGACTTTGAAAAAGGGCAAAGGAGAGACTTCTCTGGGGAGAAAAATTATTTGAGGGTGAAAGATAAAAATTATTTTGACCATCATTAATTTGATGGTAATTGTTTTAAATTTCTGGTTTCAGTTGTCTCTCCCTTTAATGCTGTATTAACCACACTGCCTTACATTGTCCTGTGAGAATGTGTTTATTTGCTAGGATTTTAAATAGTTGATTCTATTGTGGATTAGTTTATCTTTTAGTTATTCCATTGTGACAGTGTCTTATCCAGTTCTGTGCTACTTGTTAATCTTTTAAAAGATTTGCTTCTTTTTATGCCTGTTTTTCATGCTGTTTTGATACGTGGATTGGGGGGAGAAGGTCAAATCCACTATTTTTCATTCATTACTGCTGTGAAGGCTTTTTAAGAGAGAAAGATGAAGCTGAAACCTGTATTAAATTTTGCTAATGTGGACTTATTTTTGGCATTTCTCCTTCAACACAGATAATGTGTGAAATAGCCATGCTTACATTTTAGATTACAATAGAAGTTCTGATAATTTATCAGTTAATTTCTATTCTATTTTAGCTGAAAGCATGTAACTCTTATTTGTAGTGATTACATTTCGAGGGTACTAAGCTTAGGTGCTTTCAGGATAAGGATTGGACAGATCTTTTCCTCAAGAAGAGCCTGAAAGTCTCACTAGGGATAGAAGGCCGAACCACAGGTAGACTGAATCCTGAAATTTCAGTAAGTAGCAGAAAGGGAAGCATTTTTAGAAAGGAGGGTGTCCTGGTACAAGGAACATGGCTTAGGGATCAGACTCTTGAGCAGTGACCCAGTCTCTTCTGAGCTGCTGGGTCTTCACGTACAAACTGCAATAGATAATAAGTCTTTAAAGATTGCTTTAGGGAGTTGGTGAGATAATGAGCAGTGCCTGATGCATACATAACTGGTTACAACGGATGGAAACAGATTATTGAACAAGCGTGCTCTGAAAGGTCAGCATGGTACAACAGGCAGGGTAGGACTTGGGGAATGAGGAACTCTGGATGTAAACGTGGACTTGTCCCTTGCTATTTAACCCTAGGTGGACTTACAGTTTCTGGCTACCACAGGTGGAAAATGATGGGCTCAGACAAGGTATTCTTTATAATTTACAGTTTTAAATTTTCAATATTGAATTCTTAATGTGGGCTCAGTCACTTGGTAGAGCTTTATAAAGAGGGCACGGTGGTTTGTCTAGGGCAAGCCTGTTTCCTTCTGTTAATATGAGAAGGAAGCAGTTTGTGAGTAGGTGCCAGTTACTCTTGAATTCCAGGCCTAAATCAGAAAATAATGGCATGGGCCAGGTGCAGTGGTTCATGACTGTAATCCCAGACTTTGGGAGGCTGAGGCAGGTGGATCACGAGGTCATGAGATCGAGACCAGCCTGGCCAACATGGGGAAACCCCGTCTCTACTAAAAATATAAAAATTAGCCAGGTGTGGTGGCAGGTGCCTGTAGTCCCAGCTATTCGGGTGGCTGAGGCAGAAGAATCGCTTGAACCCAGGAGGCAGAGGTTGCAGTGGGCCGAGATCGCAGCATTGCACTCCAGCTTAGGTAACAGAGCGAGACTCTGTCTCAAAAAAAAAAAAAAAAAAAAAAAAAATGGCTTGGCAGTTGAGGAGCCACTGAAGGTTCTCAAAGTGACATGACTACCATAGCATTTTTAAAAAGTTAAAGTTAATTATTAATTAATATTTTTTCTCTCACTGTATCCATTTCCACAGGATGTAGAAATTCATGCCTGGGTTGGACTGTAGAGGTGGAACACAGGCTATAAGGGAGCCTTTTTTTCTTTTATAATATATTTTCAAAGCAGTTTTTCTGCCATAAATTTTGTAACCACTAGCCCAGTATTGAGAGAGAGTGCACTATATAGTGAGCACTTTTATTTTTTTTTTTTGAAACGGTCTTGCTCTGTCACCCAGGCTGGAGTGCAGTGGTCCAATGGCAGCTAATTCCAGCCTCAAACCCTCTGAGCTCAAGCAGCCCTCCTGAATAGCTGGGACCACACCACTATGCCTGGCTAATTTTTTTTATTTTTTATTTCTCCAAGACGGAGTCTTGCTCTGGCACCCAGGCTGGAGTGCAGTGGTGTGATCTTGCCTCACTGCAGCCTCCGCCTCCCGGATTCAAGCAGTTCTCCTGCCTAAGCCTCCCAAGTAGCTGGGATTACAGGCACACGCTACCATGCCTGGCTAATTTTTGTATTTTTAGTAGAGACAGGGGTTTCACCATGTGGGCCAGGCTGGTGTTGAACTCCTGACCTCATGATCTGCCCACCTTGGCCTCCCAAAGTGCTGGAATTACAGGCGTGAGCCACCGCTCCCGGACTTTTTTTTTATTTTTTATTTGTTAGTAGAGACAAGGTCTTGCTTTGTTGTCCACGCTGGTCTCAAACTCCTGAGCTGAAACGATCCTCCCTCCTCGGCCTCCCAAAGTGCTGGGATTACAGTTGTGAGCCACTGAACCTGGCCTGACCATTCCTTTACCTCTCTATGCTCTTTCTTCATTCGTAAAATGGAGATACAGTTAACCTTTGAATAATGCAGAGGTTGTGGCACCAAAACTCCCACCCCACATGCAATTGAATATTTGAGTATAACTTTTGATTCCCCCAGGACTTGACTAAGAGCCTACTGTTGACCAGGAGCCTTACTGATAATATGAACAGTGAATGAACACATAGTTTGTATGTTATATGTATTATATAGTGTGTTCTTACAGTAAGTAAACTAATGAAGAGAAAATGTTATTAAGAAAATCATCAGAAAGATACATTTGCAGTACTTTACTGTATTTGTCAGTACCGTAAATTTACTTCGTCTGTCTGACGTGGCAGGCAAGTGCAGCTGCAGACTTCAGTCCATGGTACAGATCAAACTATCGAACTCTTTCTTATAAAATCCTGACTTTGCTTCTTGGGAGCACTTTTAGCATCACTAGTGGCACCTCATATGGGTCCCATGGTGTTATTTGGGGTTAACCTATTTTACTAAGCGTGAAAAATACACCAGAACCACGAGAGGTCACTTTTTACTCTGACATGGAGTTTATCAGAGAGAGGAACTGCTCATCTGGAGAGGATTAGTTTTTAATCGGAGAATTGTAGTACTTGAGCTCACCACAATAGCAGCAGGATATGGCTATGAAATTATTTTAGGAGTACAATATGTATTACAATTAATTGTATGCAGTTATGATGGAATATTACATCTTTACATTTGTGTACATTTCTCTCAGCTGCAGACTGCACCATTTATGATCTTTCTGTGCATAAGTTGTGATACATTTTAGCTCCTTAAGTAGATTTATGTATCTTCAATGATAGTAAACGATAAAATAGACTATTATCTACATGTATTTTATGCATTCATGACATTCCTGACTTTTTATTGATTTTTTTCTGTATATTTCTAGGCTATGTAGTTTTTTCAATTTGTCACAATTCTCCAAAATATTTTTTAGTGTATTTACTGAAAAAAAATCTACAGATAAGTGGCCTTCCCTGTTCAAACCTGTGTTGTTCAAGGGTCAACTGTACTCCTGGGGTGCTGGTGAGGACTGAAGGAAAGGAATGAGCATGTGTGAGAAAATGAAATGGGTGAGAGTCCTGCTGTCTTAGATCCCTTGAGGGAGAGAGGTTATGCTCAGAGAGAATGGTACAGTCAGACAGACACAGGAATCGTCTGCAGTCTGTATTTAAGGACATGCTAAGGCAATGTGGAGTGATTTTAATTTTTTTCTTTTACGTTCTAGGTTCTTGGGTGGCATTTCAAAATCTGCTAAGGGAAATGCACTTACTGTTGATATCAATCATGATTAATAATAGTTTGGATATTATGTTCATCTATTGTTCTTATGCTCCTTTCTGCTTTTTTCCTGAGCTAAATTTAAACGTGTTTTTTCAAGTGCAGTTTCTTAAATTCTTTTTGGAACATAAATATTCAAATAAGAAAACTGCTATATCCTTATTAAAGCCATTTGTGGTGCTCCTTCCTACTGAGCCCCCTCCCGTTGCCTACACACTTGTCTTCTTTTTCCAGTTAGATAATAGAGACTTGAGGGTAGAGATGGTCCCCCTGTGTCACTGACAGTGACTGTCTCAAATCGCCAATGTTAGCAGCCTGAAAATCTGTCTTAGAGATGCAGATTCTCTGCTGCATTTTTTACAGAGTTCATTGTATGTGGATCAAAGACAATTTTCATGGCTTATCTAACGTAAATCTGACTTCATAGCTTTCCCTTCTGCCCTCAAAGAAGAAAATCAGTACTACCAGATTCTTCTTCCCCAGTATGGGATTCCTTGAGCCATTGATACCATGTAGCACTTGAGTGAAGCTCTCCAGGGTGTTGGTGTGAGTCCACATAGAGACATTCTTCAAAGTTAGCCTCAATCCTGCAGAAGAAGGACTGAAAAGGACAGAATATACATATGAAAGTAGATGTTTCCCAGGAAAGGGGAACTAATGATGGCAACCTGTGCTCTGTTTAGGTACCTTCATCTGATGTTCCTAGGTCACTGCAGTCTTGGGAGGGGACAAGGTGAAGGCTGCTGGGCACAAGGGAACTTTTATGTCAATATTAAATATAAGGAAAGCATCTGTAAATGAGGAAATATAAGCAATTGTGTTGATCATCTATGTGAAATAATTATTCAAATCCTATAAATACTGCTAATCTTATAATCTTTAGTACTCTCTATACAGCTGCCTTTGATTTCATTTTAATTAGGGGATTTAGCACAAGAACATCTTACAGGACAGACCTGACATCTGTTGGATTGTTACTTTTTTGGTGATTTGAATGGTTGGAGGTTTAACAAAGTATAGTATCTTAGAATTAGTATTTAAACGTGTGGTCATCATACCGCATTCCCAGATTGTATTTTATATTTTTAGCAACAGAAAGATGGGTTGTTTTCTCATAAGTTTTGTTTCTGATTATGAAGGTGACACATGTTCATTTCAGAAAATAAAAAATATAGACAAATACAAAAAAATACTCATAATCAAAAGACAAACATTGTCAATTATTTCGTGAACTTACTTTGCCCTTTTAATCTGTCTGCCTGCCTATCTGTCTATCTGAAACATATCAAAATTTGTAATGTATGTTCAGTTTCTTTTTTATCCTGTATTGTGAAATATGGGCCTGCTTGTCTCCAGTTATGTTCAATAGGATGCATGGTATAAAATGTTTGATTTTTTTTTTTTTTTTTTTTTTTTTAAGTGAGTCCATGGTCAAATCAGTTAAGAAATTTCTTAGTTTAACAAAATTGGTGGTGGTGGTGGTGGTGTTTTCTGTTTTTTAATAAAAATAATGGGAACTCACTATGTTACCCAGGCTGGTCTCAAACTCCTGGGCTTAAGAAACCCTCCCACCTCAGCCTCCCAAAGTATTGGGATTATAGGCGGGAGCCACTGTGACTGCAGGTTTCTTGGAGGCTTTAATAGACCAACATATATCAAGATGTCCTAAGCAAGGTGATATACAGTGTATTACTGCCTTGTTTAATTACAGAATGCTTTTTCGTGGGTTACTTGAATTTGAGCATAGTTTGGGAAAATGGGCAAGCACTTCGTGTGCTGGTTATTTACTGATTGTCCCAGGGCACCTATTTCTCACATTCATCTTTCCCCAGATATATTTGGTAATAAGTTATTTAATACCAGATTTGATTTGATAATCAGTTGTTCAATTTACAGCATTGGGTGAATTAGTTTTTTTAATGTATTTTAAATGTATAGTAGTTGTATTTTATCATACAATTATGATAAAAACACTCATTTACTTCTTTGGTCTCATCTGGTCTCTTGATATCCTGATGGCAGGCATGGAAACTCTCAATGCCCACAATGAGTTAGTGAACTTTTGGTTTGTTTTCCTTTAAAGTATTATTATAACTTATCACACCTCAAACACTATTTTCCTCTAATAATTCTGTTTCACTTTTACCTTTCTACTTACTGCCTTTTACTCCTTTTGCCCTTCCTACTTTAAGCTCTTCCAACTTAGGTCTTTGGTATTTTATTATGTGCTTATTGCATGAGATTAGTCATATTTAAATATAAGAGATAAACATTGACATGTACTTCTGTACTTCATTTTGCCAGCTGTTGAATCAATTTACTACTTACCAATTATTCCACCATAGGTTGGGTGCACTGGCTTACTCCTGTAATCTCAGCACTTTGGTAGGATCCCTTGAACCCAGGAGTTAAAGATCAACCTGGGCAACATAGCAATACCCTATTTCTACAAAAAAATTTAAAAATTAACCAAGCTGACCGGGCGCGGTGGCTCACGCCTGTAATTCCAGCACTTTGGGAGGTGGAGGCGGGCGGATCACAAGGTCAGGAGATTGAGACCACGGTGAAATCCCGTCTCTACTAAAAATACAAAAAAATTAGTTGGGTGTGGTGATGGGCGCCTGTAGTCCCAGCTACTTGGGAGGCTGAGGCAGGAGAATGGCGTGAACCCGGGAGGCAGAGCTTGCAGTGAGCCGAAATCGCACCACTGCACTCCAGCCTGGGTGACAGAGCGAGACTCCGTCTCAAAAAAAAAAAAAAAATTAACCAAGCATGGTGAGGCACGTTTGTAGTCCTAGCTACTCAAGAGGCCAAGGTGGGAGGATCACTTGAGCCTGGGAGTTCAAGGCTGCAGTGAGCCATTATCATACAACTGAACACCAGCCTGGGTGACAGAGCAAGACCCTGTCTCAAATAATAATAATTATTATATTTATTATTATAATATATAATATATGTAATATATAATTTAATATATTATAATTAATATATATTTATTATATTATATATTATATATAATTATATAAAAATTGTGTATTAATATAATAATATAATTAATATATTAAATAAAATTTAATATGTATTATAATTAACATATAATATAATAATAATTATTATTATTCCACCATGTAACTTGTTCCAGCATTCTTTATTCTGTCATTCTTCTTCTGCCCTCAAACTTTCTGCCAAACTTTTGTGTTCTTTCCTTCATCTTCAGCTATACAAACTATATTCAAGCTTAACAAAACCTTTAAAGCGTAACCTTCTGAACTTTTTTAATTAGGAGGGTGAGTGGGAAGAAAATGTGGTTTTCCCTTTTGATCCTTCCTCTATCCAAACAGGCACATTTTAAGCTGTTTTCTTATCTCTATATTTAAATATGGCTTTATCATGTTACATGTTTTGTATCTATAACTTTTGTATGCACTTTGTTAATTTTACCACAAGTTTTTTTGACTCTACTTTGTTTCCGTTAGTGTTGTCTCCTTCAGAGAGTGAAACAGTAGGAGAGCAGGAACTAGATTTATCAACTGTTTTTCTCAACTCTTCCTGCTTTTTGTTGAAGGGAGAATACGGAAATGAAAGGAGGTAGAAATTCCATTCTAAAAAGTTGCGTGCTAATTCATAAATCTTAAATTATCCATGGCTTGCACTAAGATGTGTTTCAGGCTAACTTGAAAGAGTGAGCCATCCCTTCTGTCTGAGATGCGACTTTTATGTAATGTGAGTGGAATTCAGGAAAGCCAAGAAGGGATGTAAAGAAAATAGTTTGCTTTATTTGATTATCTTAGCTCATCTAATATTCAAGTACGGTGAAGTTATATTTCTGTTTTTAAATAGTGTTCTATTACATTCTGAAGTAAGAATATTTATAGGCATTCTAAGTCTGTGTGCACAACTTCAAAAACTATTTCTATTTTTTTTTTTTTTTTTTTTTTTTTTTTAAGAGCCTGGGTATTACCATGTTACCTAGGCTGGTCTCAAATTCCTGGGCTCAAGCCATCCGCCTGCCTTGGCCTTCTAAAATGCTGGGATTACAGGCACAAACCACTGTGCTGGGCCTGGACATTTTCATAAATACTTCTGTAGGGTATATCTCTGGATTATTGGGGCATTTGAATAGTTATTCATCAGCACAGTTCCTTCTATTGCCCTGAAACATTGAGAACTGGTGTTGTATTTTAGGCTATACCAATTAAAGAATCTGAGAAGATCTCATTTTGGAATGTGGAAGTATTTGATGAGGAACGCTACATCTTTCTGGTGACGCTACCATATTGCACTGTAATTCTTTGACGACAGGAACTGTAGTGTTCCGCCAACCCCACCCCCTTCCCACATCTTCTTGTGTAACCTTTAAACTGCTCTTTATGCCCTTGGCACGATGTTGTTTCTTTCATTCTATTCCTTGAATTACTGTGCTCCCTTCCTTACCACTTAATCATTTCTTGAAAAAAAATTTTTTTTCATCATTGTGCTTGTTGATTAATTCATTGTAAAATAGGTAAATAAAGAAGATATCAAATGGGCATCTACCTCTATTTTTAATAATCTGGAGTTTACTGGAGATCACGACCAGAGATTTGGCGGTAACAGCATAGAGATGATATTTAAAGCTGCAGGCACCTACAGTATCACCAGAGAGAGCACTGGTTGCCATGCAGATTTCCAGCAGGTAACTTAATTATTCTGCCTTTGTTCAGCTGCACAGACAAATGTGATCCAACCGAATCAACACTCTGCTTTCCACAGTGATATTATTACTCCAGTGGACCCATGCTTCTGTCTCATCCTAATACACTTAGTGCTCACATGCATCCTGATAAAAATGCCCTTTATCCCCCTTCCAGAAATATGAAAAATGGTAAGAGAAGTAAACCATAGACACCACCCTGCAATCACTAGCTTTTCAATGGACCCCAACTGAAGACTGAGTAGTGGGCAAAAAGAGGCGAGAGAAAATGAAGAAGCACATGGTTATCGCAGAGGTCCAGAAAAGAGAGGTTCAAGGTGGAGGATGGGTTCGGGAGTGCAGATACTTCACAGAGCCAGACTGACAAGGGCTTTTTAGCAATCAAGAGGTCCCATGAGAGGTTCCACTTTCAGCATTCTCAGGGACTTGATGTCTAAATGACTGACCTACTGTGGTACAACTAGTCCCACCAGGAGATAGTTCCTGTTATTAAAGAGCTTACAATCAAAATGGAAAGTGTATAGGAAGGAGGCATGACCCATGCATCCCCCGTCATCTTCTTGCTTCTCTGTGTCTCCCCGCTACACCTGGAGCTTTCCTTGAAGGAGGGACTGTTGGATGTATGGTCCATGCTCAGAAGACACTACAGAAACATAGGGAGTGATTTAGAAGACAGGAGGAAGCATTTCTTCTGGAAGAATGGTGGGTTAGGTTGTGAGAGATGTTGAGTGATGAAACTAGTTGAATTGAACTCATTAAACTAAACTATGGGCCCTCTAGATAGAATTAGTGTTCTAGCTACATGGATCTACCATAGACTTAAATAGTATCTAGAGCTGTAAAATTAAACATGTAATAAGAAAAAATTTTATATAGCCTGCTCTTTCAACAGATGGAGGTGACATGCTGTGAATTCGTATTGCTCTTCTGTTTAATTCTATTGCTTTTTACCGTATTGGTACTTAGGTTTGCTGATATTTAAGAGAGTTGCTAATCATTGTCAACATAGGTTTGCTGTTTCCGCCTACCCTGAGGAATAGGTGTTAAGGTATTATTGAGCTGTCATCATATGATACACATCGATGGACAGCATTATTTTTGACTGGCAGTTTAATAAGTGCAAAGCATGTATATTTCCATATATACTAGTCAGTGCCCAAAGTTTATATTGTACCCCAAAGGGGTTTGATGCCATAAATAAGAATGAAAAAAGGGAGAGAGGGAGGGAGATGGAAAATGAGAGGGAGGAAAAAATACAAAGAAAGGAAGGTCCTTATGACTGAAAAAAAATCTGTTATTTAACATAATTGCCCATCTCGAACCTCATCAGTTTTTACAGGCCATTAAAACGTGGCTTCTTTCTCTCCCATGTGCTCGTCTATATTTTGAAATGAAGAGAAAACATTGAGTCGTTGTTATATAATGTAATGGGAGTCTTGAAATTTCTTTTGAATTGGTAAGAAATTTTTATATTTAAAAATAAGATTTTATAAACTCATTAAAAATATTGGAACTATATGAGATGGTTTGGAAGAGAAATACTGATGGTGGAGACTGAGCATTTCCAAGTCAGTTTTATTTCTTGTATTTTACTGCCAGCTTTTAGTTTCCTCCTATAATGGAAATTACTTCACATCTACTAAGAAAGACAGTTCTGCAGTAAAGTATTTTCTAAGGCAAATGAAATGTGGCAAGAGTTTTTATCGTGGTGGGATTGGTGTGTTGTCCTTTTAGAGAATGAATGTTTTGGGAATGAAAGATGATTTATTTGGATTTCTGTGAGATTGTGAGAAATGTTGAAAGCATCTAATTTTTATAAGAATCTACTTAGAATTATTATTTATGCCATATAGAGTATTCATTGAAATAATCAGCTTTTTGGAAGATGAACAGGTGTTTGCATTTTGGTTCAGTTGATCCATTTTCCTTCCATTTTATGAGAATCACTTCTTAAACCTTTGCCGTGGCCATACATGCTGTCCTTTGATATCCTCGGAAGCAACAGTTAGCATGTTTTGTCACTTGAAGGGTTATCATTGAAAGAGGAACATGTAAAGTTCTGGAATGTAAAGGGAATAATAGCAATCTGACAGTAGAGGTATCTAGAAAGCTCAAAAGCCAGGTTTAATTAGGTAGCAGTGCAAAACTATTATCCCTTTTACAAAAGACGGTGAAGAGGAGTGCTAGTGAAAACAATTGGCATTTATCTGAATGGCTCCACAGACCCAGCCAGCACGAGCCCAGCCAGAGCTTGCCTGGCCCTGCATTCTGCAGGCAGCATGCTTTTTTTTTTTTGAAACACCCCTACGTGTTCCAGCCTTTAAATAGCAGTGAGTCTTCTAAAATGATGCTGTGTGCTGCAAGAGAAATGAAAGCGCCTGCCTTGGAGGCAGGAAGCCGACTAGGGAGATGCTTAATTATCGTGGAAGTAAGTGCTTGTTACCATTGAGTGGAGAGTGCAGCAAGTGCGGGTCGTCCTCGGGTGTCAGAGCTGTGATTTGTAGACAATGCCGCCCTGTCAGCTCAGTGCTGGTTCAGCAGCATCTTTCCAAACATGTATTTGGCAAGAATTTAAAGGCCACCTCTTGTGTAATTTGTGGAGTCTTGGAAAAGGAGCCTCTGCCTTTCTTTTCAGAATGTACGCAACCATGCAGAATTTTGTACTCAGAATCTGTGTCTCCTGCCTCCTGCCTGACGTGCTCATGAGGAAGTTCATTTCCATGCCCGTCACCTGGAAGGATGCTAACAGTTCTCTGTAATCTGTTGGGGATATGGAGAGGGCCACCCAGAGCTGTGTTTTGTTTCTGCCGTCTTCATAAATTAGCACTGATGGGGTGGAGTAGGTTGTACTGCATAAGGAAATGCAGGCATTTTGTTCATTAGTGAGATACTTCTAGCTTTTAAGAGTACAAGAAACTAAGGAGAGCTTGGGAAGAGGTGGTGGTGAATGCTGGATTCATTCTGCAATATCCTCGTCTCGGTAAGTAATAAAGTAGAGGAAAATACAGAAGAGTGCTAATGGATATAATGGCTCCGGGAAAACCCTTTTTATTTATTTATTTTTTTTCTGCTGTATTTGTTTTTGCCAACTATGTTAAGCCTTTGTAAGGAAACAAAAAACATGTATTAATTTTGGAATAGGGGAGTTAAAAAGTGATTGTTGCAGCATATTCAGTAAAGTCATTTTTCAGTTTTTACTTTTGTCAAAAAACTGTGTTGCTCTAATTATCTTATTCACTTGGTTACATCTCAAACTTCTGGTTATCACAGTAGCTCATGATGTTCTACATTTTTAGAGGTCATTGGAGCAAAAGTCTCTACTTTGGGCAGGAGCCATGATATCCAGAACAAGATGTACCCCTCCCCCTACCCCCCATTTTATGAAACAGTTCAATTAAGATGAAGTCTTAGTGGTCTTTTTTTTTAGAATATAAATTATGGATTTTATCAAATGAATTTTACTTTCTTCCTTTCTTTCAAACATGCTTTACTGAAAATATGGATTTTGGAACTGTGAATCCCAATCCATTATTGAGTCTTTTATTTTTATGTATCTGGTTTTGACAATTGCATGTTTGTTTTTAGATGTATTTATCTGCTAATTCAAATTATCCTTTTCTGTTTTAGAGAAAGCATGGGATTATGGCAACCACAGAGTCTCAGTAATACAAGTTCCATTCAGTTTTTTCTGAAAGAAAGCCCTCTGTTAAAGTGAAGCAAAGAAACTGTTGTGGATTATAACGTTTAGGAGTTCCAAATTTTCAGTGCTTTACAAAGAAAGCATCATTTAATCTTTTAAATGAAAAAGATTAAGATCTCATGCAACTGTTGTATTTTCTAGAAGCCATTCTCCAAAAGGGAAGTGCACATTTAAAACACAGATATGATGGTCCTTGCTGCAGGGATTTAAGTCTACTTGCTTTTACATCATGACCAGCTTGAAACGGTCACAGACAGAAAGGCCCCTTGCCACTGACAGGGCCTCTGTTGTTGGCACAGATGGCACCCCCAAAGTCCACACTGATGATTTCTACATGCGGCGCTTCCGGTCCCAAAATGGCAGCTTAGGATCATCAGTTATGGCTCCTGTAGGACCCCCCCGAAGTGAAGGTTCTCACCATATAACCTCAACCCCTGGAGTCCCAAAGATGGGGGTAAGAGCAAGGATTGCAGATTGGCCCCCAAGAAAGGAAAACATAAAAGAATCTAGCCGTTCAAGCCAGGAAATAGAAACCTCAAGTTGCCTTGATAGCCTGTCCTCCAAAAGCAGTCCTGTGAGTCAGGGAAGTTCTGTTAGCCTCAATTCCAATGACTCAGCCATGCTGAAAAGCATACAGAACACGCTGAAAAACAAGACAAGACCGTCGGAGAACATGGACTCCAGATTTCTCATGCCTGAAGCCTACCCCAGCTCCCCCAGAAAAGCTCTTCGCAGAATACGGCAGCGAAGCAACAGTGATATCACCATAAGTGAACTTGATGTGGATAGCTTTGATGAATGTATCTCACCTACATACAAGACTGGACCATCACTGCACAGGGAATATGGTAGCACATCTTCAATTGATAAACAGGGAACGTCTGGAGAAAGCTTTTTTGATTTGTTAAAGGGCTACAAAGATGACAAATCTGATAGAGGTCCAACTCCAACCAAGCTCAGTGACTTTCTCATTACTGGTGGTAGCAAGGGTTCTGGTTTCTCTTTGGATGTTATAGACGGGCCTATCTCACAGAGAGAGAACCTCAGGCTTTTTAAGGAAAGGGAAAAACCACTCAAGCGACGTTCAAAATCTGAAACTGGAGACTCATCTATTTTTCGTAAATTGCGCAATGCCAAAGGTGAAGAACTTGGGAAGTCATCAGATCTTGAAGATAACCGATCAGAAGACTCTGTCAGGCCCTGGACATGTCCAAAGTGCTTTGCCCACTATGATGTCCAGAGTATATTATTTGATTTGAATGAGGCAATTATGAACAGGCACAATGTTATTAAGAGGAGAAACACCACCACTGGAGCTTCCGCAGCTGCCGTGGCATCCTTGGTCTCTGGACCTCTGTCTCATTCAGCCAGTTTTAGCTCCCCAATGGGCAGCACAGAGGACCTGAATTCCAAAGGAAGCCTCAGCATGGACCAGGGAGATGATAAAAGCAATGAGCTTGTAATGAGCTGTCCATATTTTCGGAATGAGATAGGTGGAGAAGGGGAGAGGAAAATCAGCCTTTCAAAATCAAATTCTGGCTCCTTTAGTGGATGTGAAAGTGCCTCCTTTGAGTCTACACTTAGTTCCCACTGCACAAATGCAGGAGTGGCAGTACTTGAAGTGCCCAAGGAGAACTTGGTGTTGCACCTAGATAGAGTGAAAAGATACATCGTGGAACACGTAGATCTGGGTGCATACTATTATAGAAAATTTTTCTACCAGAAGGGTAAGTAGAGATCCTTTATTTCTTACATTTTCTTTTGCCGTACTTTCTGAAGTATTGTATATTAAGATATTAGCAATGTGGCATAAGATTTGCATGTCTTCGTTATCTTTCTTGATGGTAAAATAGCTCGATAGCCATTTGCTCAATTTATTTCTTCTTGCATTTTTTGAGTTACTTTCCCCTTTCAGATATACAAATGTCTTGTATATTAAATAGTACTTTTACAAATAAAAAGCCCCTTTGACTTAGCGGTTGAAATGTTAGTCTTTGTTATATAGTAGATTTGCTGTGTCACCTTTAGGGATAAATGTACCAAGTTGAAAATATTTAAAATATAGCTATTTTTTAAGGATTGCAAAAACAGTTTTAATGCTTCTTTCATTTTTTAACACTTTCTCAGTAAGTACAGGAACCATGTCTTTGCTGCTTCAATGTTGTCATCAGTAGGCGGGAATTATAACATATTCCTGTCCATTTATAGGAAATATTGTGAAAACAAATTACATTATTTGACAGAAGTCACAGAGCCAATAGATCTCAGTGCCAAGAATCAAATCTAGGTCTTTGAGTAGAAAAGGCACTGAAGAGAGAAGTACCTTTGACAGAAGGGCCACTTCCTTTCTAATCTTTTCTTTGAGTGAGAGAGTAAAAAAAGAAAAAGAAAAAGAAAAAAATATATATATATAGTTGAGATTACACTTTATACACAGTTTTATCTCATACTTTTAAGAAAGACCATTGTGATTTACTGAAAAGTAAGTAGTATAAGTGAACTCTTACAAGCTTTTTGAGCAGCATTAATTAAGGAATGAGTTTAAGTTATCCAGAGAGGCAAATGAGGAAACGGGATGACCATCCACGAAGGACGTACCTCTGTGTCCATTAGCTAGATCAGTCATCTCTGCAGCCAAGTGAAGAGGCTTGTGGCGAGAGGCTCCCAGTCTGCAAACTACTCCCGCAGTGTTTTGATTTCCACTGTTTTGGGGTTTTGAATGGTATTTAAATTTATTCTTCTGAGTGAAGTTTAGTTTCAAATCTAGTACTCATAGCTTTATAACAATTGCTTTAGAGTAAAACATATCTTAATGTTACATGATAGATCCCATTCCAGAAGGCTTTATTGACGGAAAAAATCTTGTCTCGTGACTAAATTCCTACATATCTATGGTGTGGGTCTTGGAATCAAAATTGTTTTGCATACCCCGATGTCATTTTTAAACATTTATCTTCTCAGAATAATTTTCTGAAGTTCATATTTTAGAAATTACATCTCTCTTACACTGTCCTTTAAGGTCCAAGGTTTCTCATTCTTGCCAACTTGGCATTTGGGGAAGAGATGATTCTTTGTTGGGGTGGGGTGGAGACGGGGGCTGTCCTGTGCATTGTAGGATGTAGGATGCTTAGCAGCATCCCTGGTTTCCACACTATCAATGCCAGTAGGTTTTCCTCCTCCCTCTAGTTGTGACAGCCTAAAATGTCTTCAGGCATTGCCAAACGTCTCTTAGGAGGTAAACTAACCCCTAGCTGAGAACCCCTGCTTTACTGCACCTGCGCAAATGTTCTGCAGGTGTTTCTGAGCTGTCAATAGGTGGAGGCAAAATGGCCTCCACCCAAAACTGACACTGAAACATACTAGTTATAATCTAATTTATGTAGTTATGGGTACTTTTTTCCTATTAGGCACTATAATAACATCATTATAATAATGAACATTTTGGGTACTTATTGTGTACCAGGCACTGTACTAGGCATTTGCTATGCCACATTTTCTCATTTCAATTTCTTAACGCCCAGGAGGGTAGGTACTATTGTTAACCTTGTTTTCCAGTTGAGAAAACTGAGGCTTAAGTGATAGGCTCTCATGGAGCTAGTAGATGTTGGAGCCAGGCTGTCTGAACGGTCATGTTCTTAATCACTGTTCTCTGATCTCTGCTAGGTTAAAGAGATGGAGAATCTTAAAGTATTTTATCTTTCAAAAGTCTGCAATAAAAATGTGAATGCTTACATTCCAGATTAATCCTGTTTGTTCATAATAACCTCATAAATCTAATAGTCACTAATCCAGTAGTTACTAATTTGAAGCATGGAAAATACCCTTTTACCCAGCATAATTGGAACTAGTGAATTGAAAATATCAACTCAAGCAGGGAATTTTTAAAAAGTATACATTTAAGCTGTTTTATTGTCATTAAAACATGTAAGAATATGTTTGCCAAACTCTTGTGAGGCCAAAGGCTTTTCTCTGACAATGATTCTACTCTTTTAAATTCTTCATTGTGTTAATAGGCTAAACCATAAGAATAAAAACAGAGAGACTAACAACACAATCTGAGTACAAAATCTTAGATTTCATAACTTTTTTCTCATTTTATCGTAGCTGTCCTGCCCACATTTAATCCAACAGCTTTCTTTTTAATGACTTGCCTTTATTAAGTCTGTAGTAAAGCCTTAGTTTTTAGTAGGAACAACGTTTATCTTTTGTACTCATATTTCATCAGCTTTCATAATTAAATTTCAGAATTAAAATAGCAAGTCAAATGGTATAAACAGCCCGCTCTTTGTCAGCATGAGGTCCAGCTGGTGGGAGCAGAAAGTATGTATGGCACGAGGGATCACCCACTAGACTGCTGGTGCCACTGGGTATTCATCAGCGTGGTTTGCAGGGGAATGATGAGCAGTGGTTAATCCAGGAAGTTGTCCAATGGAAGTCAGTTACACAGAGTGCCTACTGTAAGAACTTTTCTTGGGCCACACAACTTAGAATTTTCAAGTCAGACGGGCAATTTGTTACAATATGATAATATACCACTAGTAATGGCTCTGGATAACAAAATTTGGAGCAGAAATTAAGCTCTGTAAAGTATAAACTGTACATTTTAAAAATTGTTATTTATACTTTTATATAGTATAAAACATATCTAAACAAACAACTCTGTCTTATAATAGGCAACTTTGATTCACTGAAATTAGCAGACTAACTCATTTTTCCTAATCAGAACCTTAAAGCAAGTCTTCTTGTTGAAGGAGTACATCAGTGTCAGATGTAATTTATCCTCTAGCACCAGGGTGTGGCCCTGCTGAGCTGGCTGTCACTCAGCCTCTTATCAGGTAGTTTCCATTTGGCTGCCTAATGCATTCCTGACTTCACTGTGGCTAAGTCTCAGGCAGGGTCAGGAGTGGAGTGGGAGTACTTTACTAAAGTATGCTATACAGCTGATATTATATGTAAAAATTAATCATATTTGGCTGATGAAGCTATAATCACTTTTTATTATATTGTTTTTATAAACATTATTTTACAAATTTAGACTTCAGAGGATATTTTACTCCAACATATAAGCCAGGTCAATTGCTGGAAAGATGCTGGATCAATAGAGGAATCCCATTGTTTGTACTTAGTAAAATAAGCAACATGCCATCGATGCTTTTCTTTCCAGTCCTTTCTCATGCCCACTTCTCTTTGCCATTTTGCTAGTGAGTGTATGTTTATATTGAGACCCAAGATTAAGTGACGGTAATAATATAGCTAACATTCATTGCATTACTTCTTTGTACTTTATTTAGAGTTCCTCACTTAATGCCCATTGGACCCCAAGGTGAATCTGTCCTGGTGATAGAAGTCCAAGTGATACAGCCACACCCTCCTTAGGGAGGCACAGACTAGGCAGTAGAGCTGCATTCAGATTAACCTGAATTACTTATCTTCCTTTGAGTGTGTGTATGTTTTCTGTTTTTATTTATTTTTATTTATTTACTTATTTTATTGTTATTTTTTGAGACAGAGTCTCGCTCTGTCACCTAGGCTGGAGTGCAGTGGCATGATCTCGGCTCTTTGCCTCCTGGATTCAAGCGATTCTCATGCCTCAGCCTCCCAAGTAGCTGGGATTACAGGTGTGCAGCACTGTGCCCAGCTAATTTTTGTATTTTTAGTAGAGATGGGGTTTCACCATGTTGGCCAGGCTGGTCTCGAACTCCTGGCCTTAAGTGATCTGCCTGCCTTGGCCTCCCAAAGTGCTGGGATTACAAGCATGAGCCACCGCGCCCAGCCTTGTGTTTTTATTTAGTCACCATGATCAGAGTACTAAGGAAATTTATAAGTGGAAAATACTAAGTTATAGAATAATTATAATGTTGCCTATATCCTGCATAGCTTGTTGGAGGAGGAGACCTTTTCCAAGCCATTACTTACCTTGGTTTCTGTGGCCCCACAAGACTTCTTCAATTTTGCACTGAGTGTATAATTGTCTATGAAATATGTTCTCCTTGAATCCTATACAGAGGAATGCATTAATGAAGACAGAGGAGCCCATGGGCTCTTGGCAGTGGCATTTGTTCCTCCACTGATCAACAGTGTTGATAGGCTTATCTGCATGGTAGCTGGAGTGTTAGTCTCAAACTCAAGTTTCTGAAGATGCTGTGATAGGGAAGGACCTCCCTCTACTGCACACTGCCCAGGAGAAACACAGTATCTGGTCTGAAGCGCATCTGAGAATATTTTCCCATTCCTTAAAAGAGGGGAAACTAATGCTTATGCACCTAAATATTCTTTGGATAACTGTAAGCCCCCAGATTTGATTGTTCTTACTGTTCACCTTCCTCCTCCTCCTCCATTCCAAAACACATATAAATCAGGTTGAACAGTAATTGAGGAGACAAAGTACATTTCAGTTGCTGTTTTCTATCTTTACCTCTCACTCTCTTGTCAGCCATCTTTAACATAGTTTCTTTAGAATACTACACTTAAGTTGATTTGTACTAAAGTTACAGCTTTAGCACTCTCATATACTCTCAATTTTGCTATCAAGAGCTGTTCTTCCAGTTCCAGTCTGTCAAATAAGCATCATTAAATAGCTGTTATAAATTTTAGTGGATTATTTTTTAGCGCATAGAGAACATCAGGGAATATGATTAAGTATATTTCTAAAAATGTGTGCTTATTTTGTTTATTCAGGTTTTTTTGCTTTTTAAAAAATCCTTCTGCTGTGTAAATTTTAGGCTTGAGAAAAGTACCGTGGAACGCTTTACAATTCAGTGTTCTTTAAGCATAATTATTCTACATCTAGTTTTTTGATGTGGACAGTTTTAGATTTCGGATAAATGATAGACTCCAAGGTCAGTAAGTCTGCTCTCCTGAACCATGTTGTGTTCTACGCTGTTGAATTTAGCAGTTATTTTCTGCCAAAATGAATTGAATGGTGAAAGTTTTTATGCATATATAATAAATTGTTTTAATGCTCTTGCCTTTCATTTTTTATTAAAGTATTTTTCAATGTAGTTTCATTTTTATACACTTTATATATAATCTATGTAATTAATTTGAAGGTAACTCTCTATGTATTCCCTCACAGGGAGATTTGAGGCACTAAATGCCTTCCTGAGAAGCTAAGCTAGGAGTGTGTTTTGCTGCTGTCCTTTTATCTGCTCAGGGCTTCCAGTAGCAAGGAAGCTAGTAGGTATTGTGGTTTTGTGTGTTTGCTCCTTGGAAAGCAGAGGTCCTCTCTTTTCTTGACTGTGATCTCGAAGTCCCAGTGTGGCTCAGCTGCACCTGATCTGGAAGGCTTTCACAGTGCCTGAGCCTCTCAAGCCAGAGGTTTGTGGAAGCTGCTTAAAAGGGCATGGGCTTCAACTGCTCCTACATGTGTTTTATTTTAAAATCAAGATAGACCATCAAAGACCACACTAGTTCAAACACTTGACTTTATTAAAGGTCATCTTTTTAAGAGCCAGTCATATAAAAACAGAGTTTGTTTTGCAGTAAAGCTGGTGATGAAGACGTTTTCATTATGTCATTCATCAGCCCCTTTAAAAAGTTCATGTGAAAAATTTATTTTAGAATTTGATGCCAGAAGTTGAAACCGGTAGCTACCAAATGCCTGCCTTTCTGATGATAGGTATTTTGTGTGTGTGTTTTGTTTCACTTATCTCTTGTTTTACTTCAACTCCCAGAACCAAATTTGATGCTCAACTATACAATTTTGATTATTAACACATCTGCTTCCACTTTCATCTTTTATTTTCCTATTCTGTTTCATTAGCATGATTTGTATATATATCCTGTATCATTAATGACCTCAATTCTTTTTGGAAAAAGGTGATTAGTATACATTTATATCCAAATAAAATACCTCTGTCTCCAGGCTTTCTCCTTAGTTCCAGCTGCATTTCTCACCAGCTGTTAATCTGCCTCTACCCAGATGGCTATCTCATTGGCTTCTGTAACCCACATGCAGAGAGATTTGGAGTTCACCATTTTTCTCCCCTCCTCATCATTGCTCTCCTTCTGTAATTAAAGCTTCTTTGATGCCTCCTTCATGTTCATTGTGTTCAACCTACGATCTCTAGTCTACCCTCAAATTGCAGATAACTTCTGTTCCTCATGTCCCATTCCCAATTCTTTATGTAACTTCAGGGCCTCATGCCTGTTACCCAAATTCTAGGTTTCTTAGTCCCTTTATAGTCTACCCTACTCAAACTCTAACCTCTTGTCTTTGCCAGATAGTCCTTTATTTAATAATGTAGTAAACATGTGGGTCATCTGAAAGGCAGATGCTGAGACAGTACAGGACTGCAAGTGGTTAGGGGCTTGGATGAGAGTAACTTAGGTCTGTGAAAGATAATTTTGCAGAGAAAGCCTTCAGTTCCTCAAAGGAAAGAGAAGACAAAGGAAGATTAGGCAGGGAGAGCCTCAGACCATGATGCAGATCTGACAAAGTGTCAGCCAACACAAAGGGTCAAAAATGAGCGTTAGAGAGGCATTACTAGAGCATCACTCCTTGTTGGGGAGTAAAAGGCAGGTCCTGTTACCCCACCATGCTCATCTATTGACTAGGGGCTGCCCAGGAAGAGTGTGGCCCAGCTCAAAAATTGTAGTAGATTTGAAGGCACTGCATCCAGAGACTTTTAGCTAATCCTATTTCTTGTGACCAAACTGGTTGTAGGTTCTTCCTAGAAGGGAAATCAGAGTGTTGCACCTACATACAAAAATGCATTATCCATTTACTGTTGTCAAGAGTACCCTTCATTTTTTTAAAAGTAGTTTTAAAAATTAAAATAACTGCACATTTATTCACTCGTCTATCCATTTGTTCAGTCATTCAAATAATATTTAGCATCTGTTGTGTGCCAGATACAGTGCCTGGAGGAGAACAAATGGAGATACACCTCTGCCTTCATGGTATTTATAGTCTCCAGTTAGTGCAGTTAAGATGAATGGGAAGCTATTAAACAGAGGTTTTTAAAAAAGTCTTCTACAATTTCTTTGTTTCCTCTGTTGGAACTCTGTTTTGATGGATGGTGAACCCCTGGACTTATCTTCCCTTTTTTTTTCTTTTGTAATTTCAATTTCTTTTTATTTTTGTTCTATACTCACTGATTTCATCTGATGACAAGCAGTTGCTATGTAGCTCTGTATGTTCTATTAGTCCTTTTGCTGAATTTTATTTTTAGCCGTCATATTTTTAATCCCTCAATAACTCGTTCTTTTGTTTTTTGTTTTTAGACAGCGTCTTCCACTGTCACAGGCTGGAGTGCAGTGGTGTGATTATGGCTCGCTGCAGCCTCAAACTCCTGGGCTCAAGTGATCCTCCCACCTCAGCCTCCTCAACAGCTGGGATCACAAGTGTGCATCATCACACCTGGCTAATTTTTTTAGATTTCTTTTTGTAGAGATGTGGTGTCACGATGTCACCCAGGCTGGTCTCAAACTCCTGGGCTCAAGCAATCCTCCCACCTCAGCCTCCCAAAGTGCTGAGATTATAGGCGTGAGCCACTGTGCCCACCTTGTAGTTATCTTTCATAATAGTTTTTTCTTATATAACCTCCCCTCCCATTTCTCTATTGGTATTAATTAAAAATTTTTTCTAAGTTCTTTTTCTTGAATTACTTGTATCTTCCTGTTTGTACATTTTACTTTTCTTACTTTTCTTGTTTTTTCTTCTTCATGCTGTTAGTTGTCCAGTGATCTTTATCACATTTATGAATAAAGGCTGAGGTGGCTTAATGTAAGAGGCTTGGGTTCCCCTGCAGCTCCCCAGCTGATCTCTTCTTACATAGGAGAAGTAGTGTAACCTTTCTATAGGAAGGTATCCCTGTGGAGTGAGAGAGCAATGATCAGGCTGCAGGATAGAAACCACATGTGTGTCAAATTAGAAGGTCTTTATCCTGTTCCACTCCTGCATGGAGCTGAGTTTCCTTCCCCGGCCCCAGGGTATGCACTGGAATAGGTTACTCTTCCTTTCCTCTCTTGCCCACCTGACAGGCTCCTGCCTGTCCTCCAGGGTTATGCAGCCCCTCTGAACCCCTCTCCTGCAAGGTTTAGATGCTCTCCCACCACTGACCTGACACACCCTAGCACCTCTTGTTTTGCATGATGATTTCTATGCTGCATTAATTCACAGCCCGCCTAAGCATGCTTTGAAGGCAAGGGCCACAGAATAGAAGGTCAGGTTTTACAAATGAATGAATGTTTGTTGCTGAACAAGGTATAAAATTTATTGAGTTGAGGAACCAATGTGTCTTGTATTCATAGCATCAGGAAGAAAAAGGTAGAGGAAGCCCTCTGTGTATATGACCTTGTGTTATACTCTAGACACTGGATAATACATTGCAGTTCTTCTTCCTCTCTTCTCAAGAAGTGAGACTACAGACGGGTCTGTGTGTGGTCATGGTGGTTTTGTGGAAATTTACCAACCACCAGTTGATCCCCATAGGCAAAAAACGCCATCACAGAGACTGATTTTTACTATTGTAAACTTTACTGGACACAACTGATGGAAACTAAAATCAGTGAATGACTGTTGAAGGAGAAATGGGAGGAGAAGCAGGATTTGCATGACCTCCAGGTATTTCCCTTAAGACATTTGTAAACTACAGGAGGAAAGATAGTAACTTAATGGTGGAGAAACCTGGCAGACACAGCCTTACCTAAGTGAATCAAGGTTGATATGAACCTCTGGATGTACTGAGAAGGGCACATCATTTCTGTAGTCCTCTTGCCCAAGAGGCACAACCCCAGCCCAATCACTTGAAACTACCACACAACCCCAAATTGAGAGATAAATACTCTTCAAAGCTGTCAAGGTCATGAAAGACAAGTACACTAAGGAACTCTTAGAATCTATAGGGGATTAAAAAGACATAACAACAAAATGCAACATGGGATTCTGAATGGGATTGGGGGGATTCCACATAGTGGAAACACTGGAAAAATCTGAATAAGAACTTTAGTTAATGGTATTGCACCAATGTTAATTTCCTGGTTTTATTTGCGAGGGAGGATATCCATCACTTTGAGTATCATTTCTATGTTTTGGGGACGTTTCAAGGCCTCTCTTCCAGCTATTTTGAAATATACCAGTAGATTGTTGCTAACTATAGTCACTCTAACGTGCTATTGAGCATTGGAACTTTTATTGTCTAACTGTATGTTTGTACTCATTAACCACCTTCTCTTCATCCTTGTCAGATGAAGAATTTGGAAATATTTTACCCTGTGAAACTCATGGTTTCTTCACTCTGTTGATTGTTTCTGCTGTACAAAAGTTTTTTACTTTAGTATAGTCCCATATGTCTATTCTTGTTTTCATTGCCTGTGCTTTTTAGGTCTTAACCATAATGTCTTTGCCTAAACCAATGTCCTGGAGCATTTCTCCTTTGCTTTCTTCTAGTAGCTTTATAGTTTCAGGTCATATGTTTATTATGTCTTTAATCCATCTTGAGTTGATTTTGTATATAGTGAGAGAGAGGAGTGTAGAATTTTCCCAGCACCATTTATTGAAGAAGGTGTCCTTTCCCCAGTGTGTGTTCTTGACACCTTTGTCAAAAATTATTTGGCTGTAAATGTATGAATTTTTTTGGATTCTGGATTCTGTTCTATTGGTCTTTGTGTCTGTTTTTAGACCAGTGCCACGCTGTTTTGATTACAATAGCCTTGTAATATGTTTTAAAGTCAGGTAATATGATGTTTCCAGCTTCGTTCTTTTTGCTGTGGATTGTTTTGTCTGTTCTGCCTCCTCTTTTTTGGTTCCATGTGAATTTTAGGATGTTTTTTCTATTTCTGCAAAGAATGACATTGGTATTTTGAATGGGGATTTGCACTGAATCTGTAAAATGTTGTCATTTTAATGATAATAATTCTTCCGCTCCATGGGCATGGGACATGTTTGTTTGTGTGTTCTTCAATTTCGTTCAACAGCATTTCGTAGTTTTCCTTACAGAGATCTTTTACAACTTTGGTTTAATTTATTCCTAGGTATTTTTCTTTTCTTTTTCTTTCTTTTTTTTTTTTTTTAATTTTGTTTTGTTTTTGTTTCTGTTGTAGGTGGGATTGCCTTCTTGATTTCTTTCTCAACTAATTTGTTATTGGTGTAAAAGAACACTACTGAATTTGTGTTGATGTTCATTTTGTATCATGCAACTTTACTGAATTTAATGATCCAGATCTAATAATATTTTTTTGGTGCAGACTTAAGTTTTTTCTAGATATAAGATTGTATCATCAGCACAGAGGGACAATTTGACTTCATCTTTTCTGATTTAGATGCCTTTTCTTTCTTTTTTTTACCTGATTGCTCTGGCTTGAACTTCCAATACCGTACTGGAGTGGTGAAAGTAGACATCCTTGTCTTGTTCCAGTTCTTAGAGAAAAGGATTTCAGCTTTCAGTGAAATCCGTGTGTGATTTTAGCTATGCGCTGGTCATATATGGCCTTTATAATGTTGAGGTCTGTTTCTTCTATGCCTAGTTTGTTGAGAGTTTTTAATCTTGAAGGGATGCAAAATTTTACCAAACATTTTATGTCTATTGGGATAATCATATGGTTTTTCTTCTCCATTTAGTTGATGTGATGTGTCGTACTTACTGAGTTGCATATTTTGAACCATCTTTGCATCTCTGATACAAATCCCACTTGGTTATGGTGTATTATTTCTTTAGTGTGCTGTTGGATTCAGTTTGTTCATATTTTGTTGAGCATTTTTGCATGTATGTTCATATAGGATACTGACCTGCAGTTTTCTTTTTTGTGTGTGTCCTTGTCTGCTTTTAGTATCAGGGTAATGCTGACCTCATAGAATGAGTTAGGGAGAGTTCCATCTTCTTCAGTTTTTTGGAATACTTTGACGAGAATTTGTGTTCTTTAGAAGTTTGATAGAATTCAACAGCAAAGCCATTGGGTTCTGGGGCTCTTCTTTACTGGGAGACTTTTTGTTACTGCATGATCTTATAACTTGTTATTGTTCTGTTCAGATTTTCTATGTCTTCTGGATTTGATCGTGATAGGTTGTATGTGTCCAGGAATTCATCCATTTCCTGTACGTTTTTTAGTTTGTTAGTGCCTCTGATCTTTTGTGTTTCTGTAGTTATCAGTTATGATGTCTCTTTTTTCATTTCTGCTTTGATTTTGGTCTTCTTTCTTTTTTTTTTTTCCTTGGTTATCCTACCAAGTGGTTTATCAATTGTATTTGTCTTTTCAAAAAACCAACTTTGTATTTTGTAGATTTTTTTCTATTGTGTTTTTAGTCTCTATTTTGTTTAATTCTGTGATCTGTTATTTCTTTCCTTCTAATTTTGGGTTTCGTTTGTTCTTGCTTTTCTAGTTTCTTGAGGTACACCATTAGATTGCTTATTTGAAATATTTCTCTGTTTTTGTTGTAGTCACTTATTGTTATAAAATTCTCACTTAACAATGTTTTTGCTGTATCCCATCGGTTTTGTACTTTGTATTTTGGTTTTCATTTGCTTCAAGAAATCTCTTCATTTTCTCTTTAGTTTCTTCTTTGACCCAGTGGTCATTCAGGAGCATGTTGTTTAATTTCTATGTATTTTTACAGTTTATAGAGTTTCTCTTGTTATTGGTTTCTAGTTTTATTTCATTGTGGTCTCAGGAGATACTTGATATTATTTCAAGTTTTAAAGTTTTTTTGAGACTTATTTGGGCCCTAATATATAGTCCATCTTGGAGAATGTTCTATGTGCTGATGAAAAGAATGTGTATGCTGCAACTGCTGAGTGAAATATTCTGTAAATGTCTGTTACATCCATTTGGTCTAATGTGTAGCTTAAATTCAGTGTTTCTTTATTAATTTTCTGTCTGGATGATCTGTCTAAGGATGAGAGTAGGGTGTTGAAGTCTCTAACTCAGGAGTCCCCAACCACTGGTCTGTGGCCTGTTAGGAACCGGGCTGCACAGCAGGAGGTGAGCAGCAGGTGAGCCAGCATTATCGCCTGAGCTCTGCCTCCAGTCAGAACAGCAGCGGCATTAAATTCTCATAGGGCGCAAATGAACCCTGTTGTGAACTATGCATAGTTCACAGGGATATAGGTTGTGCGCTCCTTATAAGAATCTAACTAATGCCTGTCCCCTGTCCCCAAGGTCTGTGGAAAAATTGTCTTCCACGAAACCTGTTCCTGGTGCCAAAAAGGTTGGGGACCACTGCTCTAACTATGATAGTATTGGAGTCTTTCTCTTTAAATCTAATAATTTTTTTTATATATCTAGGTGCTCTGGTGGTAAGTGCATATATGTTTAGAATTGTTATATCCTTTTGCTGAATTGATCTATCTTATATAATGGCCTTCACTGTCTCTTACTTTGTTTAACTTGAAGTCTGTTTTATCTAAGTGTACCTATTCCTGCTCACTTTTGGTTTCCATTTCCATGGACTACCTTTTTCATCCTATTACTGTAGTCTGTATGTTTCTTTAGAGGTAAGGTGAGTTTCTTGTAGACATTATATAGTTGGGTCACATATTTTTTTTTCCATTCAGCCCATCTATATCTTTTCTGTGGAAAATGTAGTCTGTTTACATTCAAGGTTATTATTTATAGGTGGGGACATATTTCTGTCACTTTATTAATTGATATCTAGTTATTTTGTATATTGGTTTCTTTCTCTTATTGTTTACCACTGTGATTTGGTGGTTTTCTTTTTCTTTTTTTTTTTTTTTTTTTTTTTTGAGACAGGTGCTTACTCTGTTATTTAGGCCAGAGTACAGTGGTACGATCATGGCCCACTGCAGCCTTGAATTCCCGGACTTTAAGTGATCCTCCCACCTCAGCCTCCTGAATATCTAGGACTATAGGTATATGCCACCATGCCTGACTAATTAAAAAGAAATATGGCCGGGCACAGTGGCCCACGCCTGTAATCCCAGCACTTTGGGAGGCCAAGGCAGGTGGATCATGTGGTCAGAAACCAGCCTGGCCAAGCTGGTGCTACCCCGTCTCTACTAAAACTACAAAAAAATTAGCCGGGCATGGTGGTGGGCACCTGTAATCTCAGCTACTCAGGAGGCTGAGCCAGGAGAATCGCTTGAACCCTGGAGGTGGAGGTTGCAGTGAGCCAAGATTGCACCACTGCACTCTAGCTTGGGGAACGGAGCAAGATTCTTTATATTGAGATAAGGTTTTGCTCTGTCAATCAGACTAGAGTGTAGAGGCCTGATCTCGGCTAACTGCAACCTCTGCCTCCTGGGCTCAAGTGATCCTTCTGCCTCAGCCCCCTAAGTAGCTGGGACTACAGGCACACACCACCACGCCTGGCTCACTTTTCCATTTTTTGTAGAGAGGAGGTTTCACCATGTTGGCCTGGCTGGTCTTGAACTCCTGAGCTCAAGCCATCTGCCTGCTCCGGCCTCTCACAGTGCTAGAACTATATAGGTTTGAACAACTGCACCTGGCCTTAGCTAATTTTAAAAAAAATTTGTTTCTAAGAATGAAGTCTCACTATGTTGCCTAAGCTGGTCTCAAACTACTAGGCTCAAGCATTCTTTCTGCCTCACTGTCCCAGAGTGCTGGGATTACAGGTGGGAGCCACTGCACCTGGCCAAGTTTGGTGGCTTTCAGGAATCGTAGCATTTTTGGGTGTTTTCATGATGGTGGTTACCATTTTTTCACTTCCAGGGCTAGGACTCACTTAAGCATTTTTTTTTTTTTAAGCACTGAATTTAATACTAAAAAAGATGAATTTTCTCAGCTTTTGCTTGTCTTGGAAAGACTTTTTATCCTTCATTTATGAAGGATAACTGCTTAGTATAGTAGCCTTGGCTGACAGGTTTTGTTGTTGTTGTTGTTGTTGTTTCTCTTTTTTTCCCAGCACTTCTAATGTATTTTCCCATTCTCTACTGGCTTATAAGTTTTCTGCTTAGAAATCCACTGTTAGTCTGATGGGGGTCCCTTTATAAATGACTACACACTTTTCTCTTGCTATTTTTGGAATTCTCTTTGTCTTTGGCTTTTGATGGTTTGACTAAAATGTGCCGTGGAGAAGCCCCTTTTTTATTGCTTCTGTTTGGGGATCTGTAAGCTTCCTGTATCTGGATATCTACATCTCTTGCTAGACTTAGAATGTTTTTATCTTATTATTTCATTAAATATGTTTTCTAACCCTTTGACTTTCTTTTCACTTTCTGGGACTCTGAAAATTTGAATATTTGGTTGCTTTATAATGTCTCATGTCTCATAGGCTTTGCACTTTTTTTTATTCTTTTTGTTTTGCAATTTTTGACTGTTACTTCAAAAGATCTGTCTTCAAGTACTAAGATTCTTTTTTCTGCTTAATCTAGTCTATTGTTGATGCTTTCAAATGTATTTTGTATTTCATTCAGTGAATTCTTCACTTCCAATATTTCTGTTTCTTTCTATAATTTCTATCGCTTTGGTAAATTTCTCATTCATATCTGATATAGTTGTGTTCTTTTTCAGTATTTGGTTGGATTTCACAGAGCTTCATTAATTAATATTTCGAATTCTTTTTCTAGGATTTTGTATATTTCTTTTTGATTGGGATCTGTTGCTGGAGACATATTGTATTCTTTTTAAGATGTCATATTTCTTAGTTTTTTCGTGGTTTCTATGTCCTCACATTGCTATGTACACATCTGATATAACAGCTGCTTCTTGCAGTTTTTTGAGTTTACTTTCATGGGGAAGGACTTTTTCCTGAAAATGTATCTATAGTGCTGGTTGGGTAGGGCATTTTGGCTTTGATTCTGGGTGCATGTAGTACTATAGTCTATGTATAATGTCTTTGTCTGTCAGCAGCATAAGTGGTATCTGTAATTTCCTTGACTTAGGGTACAGTCATTAATGGAGGCTTGCTGAACTTTTGCTGGTGACTGGGAGGTGGGCCAGTCATCAAGTCCAGTGGTAGCAGTGTTGGACTGAGTCTTTGTGTGTCTGGGCCTCAGGGCAGCAAACACCAGCACTTGTGCTAGCAGGTCCCGGCAGGTTAATTCTGGGGCTACAAATGACTTGCTTAGATACCAGTAATGCTGGCAGTGGGCTGTACAGTTGTTGGAGTCCTGGGCCCTGGGAAGCAGGCATGATAGGGGTGATAGCAGGAACAGTGGTGGGATGACCCTCTGAGTTCTAAGTGGTGTGCACTGGTGTTGGTCGTGGCTATGGTGGACTGAGAGGGCTTGACCTCCGTCCCCTTGATGGCACATGAAACATTGGCTATGGTGGGCAGGGACTGAGTTATCCCCAGACCCCTAGAAGGTTGCTCAGGTGGGGATGGCAGTGGCTGCTCTGTGGCTGTGCTCCTGGGGAGGGCAGGATTGCTTTCAGTGGCAGCAGCCACATGCAGATGAGTGGAAAATATTCCCTTCCCTTGTGCTTCAGCCCCGATGATGGCAACCCACAACAAAGGCACCTGTAGGCCGTGAAGTCTGGGCATGTGAAAATGGGTGATCTTACTCTGCTGGAGAAAGGGGGGTTGCTGCCAGTTGGCCCATGCTTCAGCCCTGGTGGTAGCAGTTTGCTATGGTAGTGGCTGCATATAGGGGATGTCACTGGGGTTCCAGGAATATGGAGATGCAAGTGCTGTTGATCTCTAGGGCAGGGTGCAGTCTCTTTGGGGCTAGGCTGTCAAAATGGTGTCATTATGCTTGCCGTAGCTGCATAGGACTCAGGAGGGTGTGTTGGACCAATCATGGGCTTCGTCCTGAGCAGTGCCCTGGCATGTTTTCCAGGCATCTCCTTATATTTGTTTCAGGGCCTGCAAGGGTCATGGGGCTCTTCCATAGCTAGGATCACAGGAGTGGGTCCACAATGGAAATGTGGCTCATTGGGGATCTCTCACTTACCCTGCACTGGGGAGTCTTTCCATGGTCCCAGCCAGTCCCAACAAAGCAGGCTCAGTTTCCTGGTTTTGACAATGATTATTGTACTGTATGTCGTTATATAAGACGTTAGCATTGGGGGAGTCTGGGTGAGCAATATGGAAATAACTTGTAATATATTTGTAACTTTTCTCTAAGTTTAAAAGGAGTCCAGACAAAAAGTTAAAAAACTTTATTTTTTTCGGGCAGAACAAAAAAATTAAAAACAAATAAAAACCTTCATCTACATATATGCGTGTATATACAGTCATATACATGCATAAACACGGGAGCCATAGACGATGTGACACCAAAAGATTGGCCAGATGTTTGAAGCTTAAGTAGCACCCCCTTCGTAGTGTAGAGGGAATTGGGGGATGTAGGCAATTGTGAGGGTAGTAAATGGTTTTCAGGGGGAATGAATGAGCCCAAAGAATAGATAATGTCCTGGAACAAAGCTGCTCTGAGTTCCAGGGGGAGGTGACAGGAAGGTGAGGGGCAGAACCTCACCATGAACAATGGTGGTTTTAATTTGCAGATAAACTGTCCCAGGTAATTTCCAGGAACTGCCCTCAGCATAATAGATGAAAAGCCTGCGTGGTGTGGTGACTATTAGTGTTCTCTCTTTTAACATTTTTGCAGCTGTGTTTCAATATGCTTGGTTTGCTTTGTATTTTTATTCCATGCATTTTAAAACATTATTCTGGCCAGTGGGCAGTGGCTTATTAATACCAGTGCTTTTGGAGGTCAAGGTGGGAGGACTGCTTGAGCCCAGCAGTTCAAGACCAGCCTGAGCAACATAGTGAGACAACATCACTACAGAAAATTGGCTTATGAATTCAAGTGGTTAATCTTTCCTGGTTATCTGATGTGATTCCTAGGGAGGGAGTTTTAAGACAATTTCACTTTTTTGGTAAGAAGTTTCCTCAGTCAGATAAGGAAATTCCAGAGGGTCCCTCCCTTTGCTTTCAGGGGAGAAACTAGAGAAAATTAGAAGGTCCTTGGTTCTGAGACATCTTCTACGGCTTTTCAGTTTCTGTAATTCAAAGATGTCCAGCATGCAAAAGCACCATATTTTGGGGTATTGTTATCTGTGCCCCAACACCTTCCATATAAAAAGATCAAAGCAACTACCTTGCTTACTGATTTCCACATTCCAGTGAGTTTCTGTGCTCTTTGTTTGGCATTCTTGAAACAAAGGGCCTTTTAGATCTGTTGTTTCAGTACAAGTTGATGACATACATAATCAAGCTTGCCACCTATTTCCCAAATGTATACCTCATTATATCTTCAGACAGTGAGACCCTCATTCTGAGCCCTGAAATTAGGTGCTCAAAAAAAATTTGCTTTATTGCATCAATTCCTTTTCCAGTCTCTAATGGAGGTCCCTCCTCTGTATGGTGAGCCTGTTAATCTGAGCATCAAGGCAATGAGAGGAGACATCTTCCTATTTGCATTCAAGTCTAGTCTGAGAGAAGCATGAGCAGAAGCCATCTCTAGGACTCATGTAAACATTTAGTCAACAAATAGGTAGGTTTTGCTGAGTGTTTGGGACACTGCACGGTCCCTGTCCTTGTTAGTAGTGGTGACTTCTGCCTTAACTGAATTTCTGGCTACCTGTTAGAGACTTCCCCCTAAATCCTCCAAAAGCCTTTTATCTTGCTGCAATATGCCTGGTAAGGAGGTGTAAAGGATGTTTTAAATATAAGGAGATTCATTTAGAGACAAATGTTTCATTGTAATTTCTTTCATTTAGATGGTAGTTTTTTTTTTTTTCCCCTAGGCTAATGTTTGAATTGGTATTAACATTAAAAATAACATTAACTTTTAAACATATTCTTTATAGTCATTGACCATTTGCAAACCAAATGCATTTTTTATAGTTAAAAAAAATCTGGCCAGGCGCAGTGGCTCATGTCTGTAGTGCCAGCACTTTGGGAGGCCGAGGCAGGCAGATTACAAGGTCAGGAGTTCGAGACCAGCCTGACCAACATGGTGAAACCCTGTCTCTACTAAAAATACAAAGGTTAGCCAGACATGGTGGCACATCCCTGTAATCCCAGCTACTCAGGAGGCTGAAGCAGAAGAATCGCTTGAACCTGGGAGGCGGAGGTTGCAGTGAGCCATCGCACCACTGCAGTCCAGCCTGGGTGACAGAGAGAGACTCTGTCTCGAAAAACAAAGCAACACAAAAAACAAACAAACAAACCTTCCAATTATAAAAGTTATATATGTATATCATTATAGAAAAAAATAGAAACTGTAGAAAATTAATTTTGTGGGAATACTAGTGGTTTTATTTCTGCCCCATCAGTCTTAATACATGCATACTCCTTTTTAAAATGAATAAGGAGTCTTAAATACAGTTTTACATTTTTGTCCTGCTTCTGTAATGGGCCGTACCATATCTTTTTTAGTTTTTCAGCTGTTTTTTCCATTTCTTGTTATAATAAATAATGCTTACATTAACTGGTCTTAACTTTTTGTGGTTGTTGCCCCATTGATCCTGATAACAGTTTAGTGAAGCCTGTGAACTCTCCTTGGAATACATTTTTATTTATTTATTTATTTGAGACTGGGTCTTGCTCTGTCACCCAGGCTGGAGTGTAGTGGCATGATCACAGCTCACTGCCACCTTGATCTCCTGGGCTCAAGTGCTCGTCCCACCTCATCCTCCCAAGTAATTGGGACTACAGTTGTGTACCACTGTGCCCAGCTAATATTTTATTGATTGATTGATTGATTGATTGAGATGGAGTCTTGCTCTGTTGCCCAGGCTGGAGTGCAGTGGGGCGATCTCGGCTCACTGCCACCTCTGCCTCCCGGGTTCAAGTGATTCTCCTGCCTCAGCCTCTCAAGTAGCTGGGATTACAGGTGCCTGCCACCATGCCTGGCTAGTTTTTATATTTTTAGTAGAGAGGGGGTTTCACCATGTTGGCCAGGATGGTCTCCAACTCCTGACCTCAAGCAATCCATCTGCCTCGGCCTCCCAAAGTGTTGGGATTGCAGATGTGAGCCACCATGCCTGGCCAATTTTTTGTATTGATGGTGTCTCACTGTGTTGCTCAGGCTGGTCTTGAACTCCTAGGCTCAAGCCGTCCTCCTACCTTGACCTTGATTAGTAAGCCACTTCCCCCCACTCCCGCCCCACCCCACCAGCATAATGTTTTAAAGTGCATGAAACAAAAATACAAAGCAAACCAAGCATATTGAAGCACAGTTGCAAAAGTGTTAAAATTTTGAGACATAGTAATGGATGTGCTTCCTTCTTATTTCATGAGAAAAAGACCTGGTGGCAGCTCTGTTAATTACCATCATTTCAAAGTAGGGGTGATTGTAATTAATATTCTGATACGTCTGCAACAACTTTAATGTAATGTTAAACTGTGATTTCTATTGGTGTCAAAGTCACATGTAAAACTAATATTAATATAGTTTGTTGCTTGCATTTGTAATTGATGAAAGCACTAAATTTCAGTTAGAAGTTAGTGAAAATAAAGATGCATTTTTTTCAGTCAAGTTTAGAGACCCCCTAATTTCTATTCCTAGCCACATGCTTGTTATATAAGTTTTTTCCACATATCTAATTATTTCCATAAGGTGGAGCCCTGTAAATGAAATGTGAGCTTTACAGGAGCCTTGATTTTTATTGCCAAATTGCTCTTAAGAAAGCTTAGACCAGAAAGATCCACTGGTATGTTTAAGACTTGTAGTTTAACATTCTCTTAACTACTTTGAATATTTACAGTTTATATTTTTGAACATGTAGTAAAGACCAACAAAAGACATTTTGTTTCTTTGATCACTAGTGAGTGTCAGTTTTTAAAAATATAACTATTGGCCATTTGTCATAGCCTGATAGCAACCAGTAAAAAATCTCTCATGATTCTGCTAATCTTTATCCTCCCTTTATTTAAAAAAATTTTATGTACAGAAAAGTTGGAATATGTGTCCTTTTATTTTAAATAAGTTTGTCTTGTATTTTTTCTTTAATGATTTTGATGCAATTTATTAATGTCAACATAACTTCATACTAAAGTTTACCTTTTACTGAAAAGTTAGACGCCTATTAGGTGCTACTTTAGATACTGTTTTAAACCTCCAAATTCGATGTAATCTTTTCAAATACATCACCTCACTTTTTAAGTGTTACCTATGGGAAGAAGAAATGGAACGTCAGAGTACTATGCACTTTGTAAATGTGAGCAATTACTCTTAGGCAACAGTAATTATAAGTTTAGTGCCACGCTTTGGGACAGAATTCTGGCATGTGGCCAGTCCTGTTTAAATGTCCCCGTCCATTACTCTGACCTGCTTTTGATTATGGTGCGAGGTCCTAGGCTATTAAGTTCTCATGGAACCTCCACCCTTAAAATTAGGATGAGCCCTCTGAGGACCAGAAACCGAGAATCTAAGTGGTGCACTTCCCAGAAGGAGAGCCATTCTTTAAACACTTGGCCTTTTATTATGTCCACTTGGGCAAACCTGTGTTTCCTTTTAACAAGATAATACATTTCTTTCTTTTTAACATTGAATTCTCCAGTCTTTCGCTTTGTCCTCTCTTTCTTAGTCATTAGTCAGATTAACATGTGAGAAGTTGCACAAAAACAAAACCTGAAAAATTTGAACAGTGAGTGGTTTTCCTAGTTATTTTATTTTTTTAATTCCTATTCTATTCTATTCTATTCTATTCTATTCTATTCTATTCTATTCTATTCTACTCTACTCTACTCTACTCTACTCTACTCTACTCTACTCTACTCTACTCTACTTTACTGTATTTTGTATGTTCCGGGATACATGTGCAGAACGTGCAGGTTTGTTACATAGGTATACATGTGTCATGGTGGTTTGCTGCATCTATCAACCTGTCATCTAGGTTTTTAAGCCCCACATGCATTAGGTATTTGTCCTAACCCTCCCCTTGCCCTCCACCCCCTGGCAGGCCCCCATATGTGATGTTCCCCTCCCTGTGTCCATGTTCTTATTGTTCAGCTCCCACTTATGAGTGAGAACATGCGATGTTTGGTTTTCTGTTACTGTGTTAGTTTGCTGAGAATGATGGCTTCCAGCTTCATCCATATCCCTGCAAAGAACATGACTCATTCTTTTTTATGACTGCATAGTATTCTATGGTGTATATGTGCCACATTTTCTTTATTCAGTCTATCAGTGATGGGCATTTGGGTTGGTTTCAAGTCTCTGCTATTGTAAATACTGCTGCAATAAACATACGTGTACATATGTGTGTCTAATGAAATTTTTTTTTTTTTTTTTTTTTTTTGAGAGGGAGTCTCGCTCTGCTACCCAGGCTGGAGTGCAGTGGCCGGATCTCACCTCACTGCAAGCTCTGCCTCCCGGGTTTACGCCATTCTCCTGCCTCAGCCTCCCGAGTAGCTGGGACTACAGGCACCTGCCACCTCGCCCGGCTAGTTTTCTGTATTTTTTTTTAGTAAAGACGGGGTTTCATCATGTTAGCCAGGATGGTCTCGATCTCCTGACCTCGTGATCCGCCCGTCTCGGCCTCCCAAAGTGCTAGGATTACAGGCTTGAGCCACCGCGCCCGGCTCTAATGAAAATATTAAACTGATGAAAACATTGAGGGTCAAAGTTTATATTGTTAACTGTACTGATAGTGGCACACATGTAACCAACCAGGTAGACTACTTAAGAAAAATAGTTTAAATGTTAAAAATGGTGAAATAACTTTAAGCTATTGAAGTTGTCACTGTGCCATTCTTTGACCTGCTGATATATGATGAAGCCCAAGTCTGTCTGCTTATTACTTGTGTCTTTAGCATCCCCATTATACTTGACTTATGGTGTTTTTTTCTTGGGAAAAATGGAAAAGATTTTATTGTTCTTTCTGTATGATCAATTAGGGTAATTAGGGTAATTCTAAGATTTAGATGTGAACATTTTTGTGACTTTAACATATCTTGCCATATTGCTTTCAAAAGCAGTTGATACCAATCCACAGTGCCACCAGCAATGGATGAATATATTACATCTCTACCAAGGGCTGGTTTTTTATTTCAGAAACATTGTTTTTGATATTGGGTTAGTCATGAGATAGTACCTAAGTTTTATTTGCTTTGTGTTTCTTTGATTCGTGTTTCTGATGTCTATTTTTTCTATTAAACAATTTAAATTAACTATTATAAGCAGATGTTTTAAGCCATAAATTATAACTTTACAGATTACTTGTAAAACTGTACTTTTACTGTTCATAATTACATTCAGTTGAAATTATGCTATAGATGTCCTCAGGGAAGTATGCAACTGAAGTATTAAAAATAGCCTGCAGATACCATGATAACCAATGCAAGTGACAAAAAATTGCTGGTTGAAGCCCTGTGACTCTTGTAACTAGTTTCCTTTCCCCTTCACAAGTAAAACACCAAGCTTAACCTTTTTTGCCTTGTACACACATGCTTATGTATACCTTATAATCAGGTAATTGGACTGTGCCTGACCTAATTACTTTGAGCTTTGAACTATTTACTGTTTCCCCTCACTAAGAATGTGAAATTTTTATGATAATCATTATTGTGAATGTATCAACCAAAAATAAAACTATTTACCTGGAATATTTTAATGATGACATAATTATTTATTGGTACTCTTTGTACCATCCTGGTTAAAACCAAGAACCAGAACTAATAAGAAAACTTCAGACTAAACATTTAAATGTGAGGAATGGAGTAGGTGGAAGGAAGTCAGCCGTATATGGATATAACGTTAATCTCTCTCCCTGTCAACAAAACCTTAAACAGCACATCAAGAAATAAAGCATTATGTCTCATCTGACTAGATAAACAGTTTGTTCCTTTAGGAACCAAGTTTTATTTAATGATTTTTTTATTCATAATACAATTTTAGAAACTTATGGGAACATAATATTGTGTGTAATGGCTAAGAAAATGAGCTTTCAAATCAGCAGTTAATATGTTTAAATCTGGTACTGCTATATACTACTTGTGGCTAAGTGACTTATCTTTAAATCAAAGTTGCCACATCTATAAAAAAGAAGGAAATACCTTTTCTTTGTTTTTTTTTTGTTGTTGTTGTTGTCGTTGATGTGATTAGAGTACTTGGCAAAATGCTTTGCTTTGCTGCATTATATCATTCTAATGTGGTAATTGCTGTATTGGTTTTTGGCATCCCGGTATGCTAGCTCTAAAATATTCTAATTTCTGGTGGTCTAATAACCTGTATTTCAGTTCATCCATCAGAAGCTTTCTCTACCCTACTTGAGGTTCCAATTCCTCTTCCCTTCCCCTTTTCTTCCTCTGACTCTCCTCATCCTGAATTTCCTCATCAAAGTCTTCCTTGCCTTTCTTTAACGCTCTTCATCTGAAACTCCCCTGTCCTTACTCCCCTTCCCTGCTAAACTTTCCACTCCAGAAGAAAGAGAAAGACAATTGTGGATCTGGCTAGAAGAACACTTTGTAATTATGGGTATCTTCACTAGCAAACAATGGAAGTCAATGGCTGATAGGAAAACAAATTTAAAATGCTACATCACAGAGCAAGTGTAGACACACTGCTCAGGGACCAGGGGCCTGAGAGGAAGGAAGAGACTGCAGTCCAGTATCTTCTAGCTTAGAACTCAAAATTGTAGCTGTGTGTGGTAGCTCACGCCTGTTATCCCAGCACTTTGGGAGGCTGAGGTGGGAAGATCACCTGAGGTCAGGAGTTCGAGACCAGCCTGGCCAGTGTGGTGAAACCTTGTCTCTACTAAAAAAAATACAAAAATTATCCAGGTGTGGTGGCACACGCCTGTAGTCCCAGCTACTCGGGAGGCTGAGGCAGGAGAATTGCTTGAACCCAGGAGGTGGAGGCTGCAGTAAGCCGAGATCGCGCCACAGCACTGCATTCTGGGCCACAGAGCGAGACTCTGTCTCAAAAAAAAAAAAAAAAGAGCTGAAAATGGTAATTTGCTGAATGAAACTCTTCTCTACCAGAAGGTTAAATTTAAATAGTACATTAGGATTTTGAATAGAATAAACTTGTGTTCATATGGAAAGAGTTTTTTCTATACTTCTGTAATCCTTAAGAGAAAAAAAGGACAGTGGACAAAAACAGAGCTTTTATTGTAAAAATATTTTTTTTTCAAGTTCAAAGACTTTGAAAAAGCAGAGTCTAGTGATGATAGTGGTGAATTTAGCATGGGAAATTGGACCGGAGTCTCCATCCATACCAATAGAACTGATACCGATGAAGACTGGCTGGAAAAGCTATTTGGGAAATAATAGCGAGAGCTCTTTTTTAGTGAAAACTTGACACAAGTTCAAAAATATCTTCCTACCATTATCTAACCAGAGATGGGTTTGTTTGAAGCTAGAGTCTGAAGAAAGTGTTTGAATTTAGTTTATAATTATCCCATCACCATTCCCCAAATTCAGAAATATACTTCATTAGCAGCTGGGAAAAGTTACAAAAAAATGTAGTCAGTTTTTGATGATGATATGCAAAAAGTTTAAATTATCGTTAATTTTACAGTTCTTATTATTAACAAAGTAATCTTATTTTTAGTCTTTAGTTTTAGTTTATTTTATGTAGGATTTATTTTTTAAATAACACAATTTGTATTTTATCTACCAGTAATACTAAAATGATTGTTTAATATTTTTAGTTTATAAATTTATATTTTATTTACATTTTTGTAATGTTTCTATTTTTGTTCTTGAGATATATTAAATATTTGGTTTTAATAATTTGTGTTTTTATGAATTCATAACACTTTAAAATAAAGTTATTAGTATCAATATCCAAAGTAAACACTTGCATTTTCTTCCAGTATTCAGTCCCTCTTTTCAAAGATGTCTGTGCCATACTTCGGATGAGACCTAAAAATTAGAGGACTTAGCCAAATAAAGAGGGGTTAAGAAAAGAATGTTCTCAGCAGATTTTCTCAGATGATAAAAGACTGTGAGTTTGAGCACCTGAAAGAGAAGTTTAGTATCAGTGGTTCTCCAAATTTAAGAAGGTGAAAGGTCTGAGCTGAGGCTGGAGTGATTGACAGTGACAGGTTATGAGAACCTTTGGGAAACCTTGGAAAGGGTACAAGAACCTAAGTGTTAAGTTTTGTAGTAGGGTCAGATTTGCATTTTAGAAGGATCATCTGGCAGTGTGAATAAGTTGGATAAAAACAAACCAGTTAGAAGACTACTACAAACACTCAGGCAAGTGATGATAGGAGAAATAGTGGCAGTGGGATGAGGAAAAGATAGATTTGAGAGATGTTCAGAAACTGGAATTCACAGAGCATGACAATGGGTCTGGCATGAGCAACTGGTTGAATGTGGTAGCAGCTGCTGAAATAGGGACTGGATGGGGACCTATATAGGTTTCTGTGGGAAGGTGATAGGTTTACTTTTGCAGATGCACATGGGACAAACGGTTCCATTAGGTAAATGTAAGGATCTCAGACTTTGGCCCGGCACGGTGGCTCAGGCCTGTAATCCCAGCACTTTGGGAGGCCAAGGTGGACAGATCACTTGAGGTCAGGAGTTCAAGACCAGCCTGACCAACATGGTGAAACCCCATCTCTACAAAAAATATAAAAAATTAGCCGGGCATGGTGGTACGCACCTGTAATCCCAGCTACTCCGGAGGCTGAGGCAAGAGAATCACTTGAACCCAGGAGGCGGAGGTTGCAGTGAGCCAAGATCATGCCACTGCATTCCAGCGTAGGTGACAGAGCGAGACTTTGTCTCAAAACAAACAAACAACAACAACAACAAAAAAGATCTCAGGCTTAGAGATGTCTGGAGAGGACATGTAGACCTCTGAGAGGCATCAACCTTGAGGCGGTAGTTGAAGTTCTGAATGTGGGTGGAATATGCAGATGGGAAGAGGGAGGAAAACTAAGCTAGAACAGCCAGAGCGGTAGAAGGAAAATCAGAAGAGGGCAATGTCACAGGAACAGGGAAGTAAGAGTGTTTCTAGAAAACATGAAGTGATCACCTGTGCTAGGTGTTATGGAGAGTCTGAGCCAGGTAAGGACCAAAAGTATCATTTGTTTTAACTTTGAGAAAGTCATTGGTGACCCATGCAATGGAAGTCAGATGATAATTCTGAAGTGAGGAATTGGACAGCTATTTCAAGAAATTTCCAATGGAAAAAAGGAAAAAGGAGATAACTCTTTAATTCTGACAGGCGGTGAGGAGTTGAGAATAAATGTGAGTTTAAACGTCATTAAACAGTGATGGGAATTAGCAAGTCTAGAGGGAGAAGTTGAAGATTAAAAGAGGGTCATCAAGGCACCTGCGTCCCTAGGAAGGGGGAATGGGCAAATGGGGGTGGGGGTGGGGCTTTGGATCATACAGAAAAAGAAGCTAGAGTCTGGATGCTGGTGACTTTGTGTGGATGGTAAGTTTGCATCTGAAATAGCTTCTTTATTTCCTTTGTGATGTAGATACATTGTCATTTGCCAAGATTGAGGAGAAGGTAGGTGAGGGGTGGTTACGGGAGAATAGAGCATGTTTGCCACATCTGCCCTGGAAAAATGGAGAGAGGAGCTGACCAGGGAAAGCTTAAGGATGAGGATGAGTTGAGGTTATTGATGGAATTTATGGTGGCCCTATATCTGGGAATTTCTCTAGCAGCAGAGAACTGCCATGCCACCTGCCCATTGTGAGATATGTGGGGTGTACTTGAGGAGTTCCTAGAAGTTGATTTTTATTAGAGTCCATGAAGTACAAGGACCAGGTAATGAATGTGACTCACAGTCTGTTGCATCCACTGTTGTTCAGTGCTGCAGTGGTACAATATCCTCTGAGGTTATTGAAGCGTGTTAAGCTCTTTGCTCTTTCAGTAACTGGCCCCAGACTGCTGTCTTGTTTTTCTTTAAGTTCTTGTCCGCTTTTTTATACTATTTCTGTCTCCTCCCTTTCTGTTTTCTTCCTTGTTGTCAGTTGTTCTATCACATTGCTGTCTGCATGCAAGTCTGTATCAGCCCTACACCCTGGACTTTGTCAACATCTGGAATTATCACACCTCTGAAATAAAGCAGTGAGCTTGAAGACCAGACAATCAAGCTTATTAGAATTGTGTGCAAAGTAAGAGTAAATAATCTGAGTGTGATTCTCATGTGCTGTGCTTTGAGGATATGCATAAGTGTCTGTACATGAATTTTGTGACATTTAGTGGGTTATTTCTCATATATGAGATATTTGTTGCTTGTATTCCCATTGTGTTTTTCTTCTTTTGAATTTCCATGGCTTATGATAATATTCTTAGAGAGCCCTCAACATTTATGATTGTAGCTTTTGTAATCGTGCTTTCGTACCTGCAAAGTATTTTCGTATGCATTACTTAATTTTAAACTACATGATTCAACATTTATGCTGTTTTTTCTTATTATTCTCATGGATTTTCAAATACTTATATTTTGTATGGAAATAACATGTATTTTCAAGTGTGTATTCGTTTTGTGTGATAATGAGATGTTATGTCACAATGCAATCATTTAGCCGTGTCAGATATAAGTGAAATACAATAATGTAAATTAAGCATTTTGGAGGTTTGAAAAACAAATGATCTGTTCTAGTTTTTCATATATTTTCATGTTTTGTGGACTTCATCTGTGAACATCTCATGTATATATCAACAGTCTAAATTTTTAAAAGATGTATATGCACAGTAAATACCACTTTTCAGTGTTTTCTATAAATTAACTTAATTTTGATCCCCATCTTTCTCTTCGTCAAGAGGAAGGTAAATTCAGCGCCAGTCCTTTGGAGGCTTGTGCTAAGGTGTGGGGCCTTGGGCAAAAGGCCAGAACATTGAAGAGAGGCCCTAGGCTCATCAGTCACCTGGCCACACAAGTTACATTAGCCCTGCACTGTGGGATCTATGCTGTGGCCCAGAGCCCTGAGTCCTGCCTCCCTGGGGCACTGTGAAGCTCTTTCCTCTGAGCTCCTACTCCACCATACGTAGGCTTCTTGGGAGCAGAGTGCTGCCCAGTGACTCGCAGCACACATCTCTCTCTCCAATCCAGGGATATCTTTTTTAATCTGGTGGAATCCCCCTTTCTTCAAACTCTGTTCTTAATATGTTTAGAATTTTTTTGAAAAACAAAAACTAAAAAGCCCTGGCACAAGCCTTCTCTTAGACAAGGCAGCACGTACAAATGTAGCCTATTTAAATGGTGGGAGAGAGGGAGAAAATACAAATTTATTTTGAGAAATGGTGTAGTAATCTGTAGAGTAGTGAAAAACTCAACAGGCTACCTGTGGTCAGCGTTACCTACTCTGGAACTAAACCTGTGTAGCCAAGTCTTTGTTTTTATAACTAATTGAAGAATATTAATATTTGTTAAATGTTTACATTTTATTGATATAATTTCTGAGTGACGACCTTAAATACTGAGCAGAATGTACCATTTTCAAAGTGTTAGGTAGATTTTCTAACCTTGCTTTGTCTTATTTTACCTAAGAACACTGGAACTATTTTGGGGCTGATGAGAATCTTGGTCCAGTGGCTGTGAGCATTCGAAGGGAAAAACCAGATGAAATGAAAGAAAATGGATCTCCGTACAACTACCGGATAATTTTTAGAACTAGTGAGGTAAGTAGCAAATGAGAGAGATTTGAGGTTTAACTGAAATGGGGGGAAAAAAAGCAAATAGTAGCAGTAGCAAAGCAATTAAATTTAATAGCACATGGTTATAGATGTCTTTGGAATAAGCAAAGTCCCCTTTCATTTATTCTGGTGGAGATGGAGGTGGACAAGATGGTTAGATCTGGATCCCTTCTTTTCATCAGACTCTGAATAGATGCAATCTACGAATGAGGAGTTTTGATTCAGAGAAAGATATATCCGTTAAGTGTGACCCAAGGAAATTGGAGCCCTCAGAATCCCCAGTGGGATATTGTGTATCCTTCTTAGGGCTACTGGAAAGCACCAAGCCAACTTGAGGAGCCAGGGTATTAGGGATAAGAGAAGGCCACCGAAGACTTAATTCACTCTTCCAAGCTCTTTCTGAGCTCATATCTTCGCCCAAGAAGAAGGAGGGAGAGAGACTCTTGATTTCTTCCACTATCAGAGTGGAGGAAGTCCACTATCTTTGGGACCCATTGTCTGAGACCTAGAAGGTGGATTCTTTGAACCAGGGGCTATCTAGTTGTAAGTGAAACAGGCTGTTAGTGCTCTTTAGGAATCTAAATATACCCAATGTATGAGTTTTTATTTTAAAATGAAATTTGGGCTTAAAAAAAAAAAGACATGGAAAAATAAAAAGAACCCACACAGCATTTTTTTAAAAAAACCTGTGAACAAGTTTGGGACTATGAGGTTCTCCATTTTCCTTGTAAAGCTGTATAACTGGGCCACTTATCAATTTACTGCCTCTCAGCTGCTAATTCACTTTAGGATTTTTGTTATGCATTAATACTTAATACCCTTGAGTCATCTAGAAAATAATAGTTTTGAAACTAGTTTAAATAGGGCATTTGGCTTCATTTCCCCCATTCAATGCAAAGCAAGTTTCTGGGGTTGGCATCACTAAATAATTGTTCCCAAGCCTGAACTCCGGGGAAATTAAATATAGGACTTTTAAAGACAAGACTTAAATATCTAATGTGTTGTTTACACTGGCCAGAGAGAAATGAACTAACATACTCTCATGTGCTTTTTCTCCATGGCAAAGCTAATAATTAAGTGGTGTAAATTCTTTTGTTGAGCACAAAGGCACGAAGAACATCACGTTCTATGTTTTGGAGTTGTATGCACGTAGTTACTCCTCTGTAGCTTCCCAGATCCTACCAGTTTTGTTTGTTTGTTTTTGAGACAGATTTTTGCCCTTGTTACCCAGGCTGGAGTGCAATGGCGATCGCGGCTCACTGCAACCTCCGCCTCCCGGGTTCAAGCGATTCTCCTGCCTCAGCCTCCCGAGTAGCTGGGATTACAGGCATGTGCCACTACTCCCAGCTAATTTTGTATTTTTACTAGAGACAAGATTTCTCCATGTTGGTCTGGCTGGTCTCGAACTCCCAACCTTGGGTGATCCGCCCGCCTTGGCCTCCCAAAGTGCTGGGATTATAGGCGTGAGCCATCACACCTGGCCATTCTTACCAGTTTTTAGTGATACTCGGTTATCTTACTTCCAAGTATTTTTGTCTTTCCCATTATCTTCTTTTTCCCTTCCCAAGGCCACTCTGATTTAAATTCCCATCATATTCTTCCTTTTCTGTGTTATTTTTTTATCCACCTAAATTCATTTCCTTGTCACTTATTCATCCCATCCTTCATGCCAGAGATTAAAGTTTCCTGCAGTTCTTTCTTTCTCAGTCAGATGCTGTCACTGGTTTCCATGAGCTTCCCTTCTCAGCATGTCTTGCAGGCTGTCCACATCTGATCCCAGCCCCTGTCTCCTACCTGAGTATCTGTCCTAAATTCTGCTATGGTCTGTGAACCACACCGACTCTTACCTTTCCCACCTCTGTTCTTTCTGCTTTACTCCCTTGACCCAAAATGTTCTACTTGTGTTCTGTGGTCATAAGATTCTGTTCTCCAGCTAACCCATTTGAATAAGTTGTGTCCCTTGGGTCTGTTTCCTTAGCCTTTGACTGAAAGGTTCAAGTCAAGTGTTCAAAAAAAACCATTACCACTTGTTTTTTACATTCAAATTAATGTTCAATTCATGACAACTCTTATTATTACGTTTTCTCAGGTCAGAAACCGTGAAAGCCACACTTTATTCCCATCTTCTGCCTCCTGACCCTGAGATCTGGTCTGTCAGCAACGCTTGTTCATTTTGTCTTCATAGTATGCCCAGAGCTCAACTACTTCTCCCACCCTCACCGCCCAGTCCTGGTCCTGGTCTTGCTCTGAGAACGGGTCTCCCTGCTTCTATGCTGAAACCTTGCTTTCTTTTGACCCAAAGTGTTCCTTTGAAATGTCATTCAGATCTTGTCATTCCTCAGTTCAAAATCCTTGAAAGCTTCCTCATCTCCCTCTGAGAAACAGCCACTGTCCTTGCTAGCCTAGGAGATCATGCACATCTGCTTCCCGGTTATCTCTCTGCACCTCATCGCTGATAACTCCCCTTGGCTCAGTCTTTTCCTGCCACACTGGCCTCCTTCCTCCCTGGGCCACCTCAGGACACCTCTGCCTCAGGGCTCAGATGCCCGTCATTCCTCCCCACTGCTGTGTTCTCCATCAGGCTGCCTCATCTCCATCTGGCCTTTACTCAGAAACCACGGAGGCTTTCCTTGACCACTGAATCTAAAATTTCTACTCCCCTCCCATTTCATATCCAATTAAATGCTTTATTTTTCATTAATACTTAACGCTGTCTTCTCTGTTGTACTTAGTCATTTTGTTTGCTTTTAATCTCTCCACTGGAGTGCAGGCCCCATGAGCGTGGGACTTCTGTCTGAGTTGTTCAGTACAATGTGCCTGATGTGTCAAATGGTGCCTTGCTTCCCTATTTCTCGCTTCCCTCCTTCCCTGTCTCCTTTCGTCCCTTTCTCCATGTCTTTCCTCCTTTTCCTCCCTTCCTTTCTTCCTTCCTCCCTCTAATGTTTACGTAATTAATTGCCACTAGGTTTTGTATAATTTTTTTCTTTCTAGTAATAAATAATCCCTAAATTTGGTTTAATGGTAATATTGTATAAGACTTTTGATAGAAATGTTTCCAGATATTGGTCCTGGTCTGTAGCTCCTGGACTTTGAGAGATAGTTCCTTCACTCTTTTCACTGAAACCTATTTACTTGATACAAATGAAATAAGATTTAATTTGTATCAGAGACTTCTCATGTTGCTAATTTCTCATGCAGATAAATATGGCAAGATAAAAGAAAACATGACAGTGAGACTCTGGTGACTTCAGTAAGCGGCAGCAAGATAACAGAAATACAAACAACTCTCTTTCATTTTAGTATAAATAAACATTGCAAAACATAAAAGAAGATACATACCTTTGTAGGCATGGCAGTTTGTTTATGAGCAAAATTTTATGGCATGTGAGTGTTTTTAAGCATAGGAACACGAGGACTTACGAAGACTCACTTCATTCTTGTTTCTGGAAGTCATTAAGAAAAATATCAGTAATACTAGTGATTCGGATGTAAAAAATGAGCCATTCTTTTTCTCATCCGCTTTGGCTTTCATGAGTGAGCCGCTTTCTGTGGCTCAGGATGCAATGACTCGAATTTGGTCTTAGCTTCTAAATTGAGAATACCCCTAGCCTTTGTGGCTCCCTATTTCAAGCTGTATATTATCTCATGAAGAAAAGAGTCAAATAACTGAGTTAGCCATTTTCCATGATGTAAAAACAAAATAAAAACCATTTGTGTCAAATTATACATTAATAGGAAAATAATTTTTACTTGTTACTTGAGAAGAAATTGTTTATAATGAAAGAAAAAAGATGCTCATCAAATGAATAGACTGCAAATATTTCTATTACCTTTTTCCCGTATTGAGAATAAGACGTTGATAAATTTTGCTTTTTCTTCTCCCATCTGCCTTGACCCCATCTGTGGGCAAATGTTACAGATCAAGCTTGTCCAACCCACGGCCCGAGGGCCACATGTGGCCCAGGACAGTTTTGAATGTGGCCCAACACAAATTCATAAACTTTCTTAAAACATTATGAGTTTTTTTTGTGATTTTTTTTTTTTTTAGCTCATCAGCGATTGGTGTATTTTATGTGTAGCCCAAGACAATTCTTCTTCTTCCAGTGTGGTGCAAGAAAGCCAAAATATTGGACACCCATGTTCTAGATTCTAGATTTTACTTCCCTGGTGATTCTTCCTTTGGTTTCCATTTCCTTGCGAATCCTAAGTCATGCCTAGTTTGCCTGAAGACTGCTAGGGCCTCCATTCTAACTACATTCTCTGCCTCCAGTTGCTTCCTCTCACAGTTCATCTTATTTGCAACTTAATTTCTGAGTACACATCATCCCCCTACGAACACATCCTGAGCTGACCTGTAGGAGCCCGATGAGGTGTGTACCACTCAGTCAGCTCAGGGTCTTCTGTGCACCCCCAGCTCACAGCTGCATCATCCATTTCTCCCTGTACTCTGCTTGTGTCCATCTACAGTAATCACTCCTTCTCACTTACTCCCTTTATTTCCAATCTCCATACCTTTGCTCATGTTCTCTCTTGACATTTTCTTGTTGTAGAAATTGTTCCTCTATTTCATGGCCACTTCCTAAAACCATCCCTTTCGATGGGGCCTTTCTTTATGCCCTGAGCAACTGTGATCCTTTCTCTGCCTTTGGACTGTCTAAGGACCTGACCTTGTTATGCTTTGTTGGATATACTTGTCCTTCTGAGATTGCATTGTGTCTTTCTGACCTCTTACCCTCATTTTTGACAGTCAGTCTCCAACATGCACTCCACTAGCTTTTGTAGCTCCTGTTGCTAACTGGAAATGTATTCAGCTTGATGGGTTTTCTCTTCTTTCTCCATACACTATTTAAATTATGTTAACAACTTTGCCTTGTAGACATTTTTGGAAATTAAGACTACTTTAGGCTTCATCTCTGGTTAACTTTTCTCCAACACATCATCATTACGTAGGAAAATGTCTTTGGTTAAGGTATTAATGGTGGGCATTTTAAGAAGGGAAAATATTTTAAGAAATAAGAGAAAATCTAAAGTAACTTCAGCTGCTGTTGCCTGTGCTGCTGTACTGATGGTGATGATTGCTCAGTGGCAGCAGCATTTGGTGACATGTATAGTTTATGCTTGTCAGCCATGCATTATGAAGTTTAAAACTTTCTCTCTCCCTTTTTACAATTCAAAGAAGTATAGCATCCGAACTCTAAGTATTTGTTCTTCAGACATTGCTCTGGGATTCTGCCTTCTTAATTTCCTAATTAGTATGCATAGTGACATTGTATAGCCATATAGAGACCTTGATCTTTACTGATCTCTTTAAGGAAATGTTATTTTTGGTCTTTAAATAAATATCCTCAGAAGTCTTCATTATGTGCTCCTTTGGACCCATCCTTGTCTTGAAAGCATTGGTTTCATTTTTCATATGACAGTATCCTACATCACTTCTCTCATTGTTTCTCCCTCACTGACTTTACCCATCAAAAATCATTCCCTAGCTCTGTGAGGAGCCCCACAGTCCAGGCCTGTAGTGCATGTACATATGTTCAGGCATCTCACATCCCAGAAGCCTCACCACAGCACCTGTCTCTCTTGCAGCTCATGACACTGAGAGGTTCGGTCCTGGAGGATGCCATTCCGTCAACAGCCAAGCACTCAACGGCCAGAGGCCTGCCTCTCAAAGAAGTGCTGGAGCACGTGGTTCCCGAGCTCAATGTCCAGTGCCTGCGGTTGGCCTTCAACACGCCCAAGGTCACAGAGCAGCTCATGAAACTGGATGAACAAGGGGTGAGTTTCCCTTTCCGAGGAGAGCATTCTTGCTCAGGCTTCCTGCTAGGCTTCCAGAATACAGACCTTAATGTTTCTTGTTTTGATGGAGAAAACTGATAACCTTTTATTGTGAAAGACACTGTCTTTGCAATTACTCATTTTGTTTTTACTTACCTCTGAACTCTGAACATTTCTCATCTGATGAAATTCTGTATGTCAGAATTTATAAATAAGACACTTTAAACTATGTTGAATTCTTTTGATAATCTTCCATATGTACAGTACGTTTTTTGAGTGTCTGAGAGTAAATAATAGTAATAATAATTAATAATAATGAGCATATTTGCAAGTCCCTTTTCTAAGTGCCTTAAATATGTTATCTCATTTAATCTCCCTACCCTGTGAGAAAGGTACTCTTATTATTCGAATTTTAGAGATAAGGACTCTGGGGTACAGAGAGATTAAGTAATAAGTCCAGTTTCACACAGTTAGTAAGTTTTGGAACCAGGGTGCAAACATAGTCTGCCTCAAAGTCTGTGCTACTTCACCGTGCTGTTCTTAAAAGCTTAGAGTTTCAAAGTCTATTAGTACCATCAAAGATACATTCTAGCCAAGATTTTTAAATATAAAAATGTAAAATTTCACATTCTGCTTCGAGTAATTTGAGCATATGGGCTAATTTTATAGGTAATGTATTTATGTACTCTCACTTTAATTCTTTTAGCATTTTAGCCATATTGCATCCTAGTAGTGGGTGGTAGTAGTTTTAACATTACCTGTAAAAATTCCTCCAAAAATAAAATTAGTTCAGGTAGTTTATTTATTTCTTGTTTTCCCATTATGTTCATTTTTCACAGAAGGGTCCAGCTATTGAATGTCATTTTGTGAACAAATTTGGATAGAATTTCCTTAATCAAATATTCCAATTTTATTAAAGTGAATGGGAGTCCAAAAAAATTGGTTTTAAGGCATATTTATTATTTTAATTTAGCCACTAAGAATATATAATGAAGCAATAGTTAGATGTCTCTTTTCTCTCTTCTCTTCTCTCTTTTTTTTTTTTTTTTTTTGGGAGACAGAGTTTCTTTTATTTTTTTTTTTTTTTGAGACGGAGTCTCGCTCTGTCGCCCAGGCTGGAGTGCGGTGGCCGGATCTCAGCTCACTGCAAGCTCCGCCTCCTGGGTTTATGCCATTCTCCTGCCTCAGCCTCCAAGCTCCGCCTCCCGGGTTTACGCCATTCTCCTGCCTCAGCCTCCCGAGTAGCTGGGACTACAGGCGCCCGCCACCTCGCCCGGCTAATTTTTTGTATTTTTTAGTAGAGACGGGGTTTCACCGTGTTAGCCAGGATGGTCTCGATCTCCTGACCTCGTGATCCGCCCGTCTCGGCCTCCCAAAGTGCTGGGATTACACGCTTGAGCCACCGCGCCCGGCCGGGAGACAGAGTTTCACTGTGTCACTCAGGCGGAGTGCAGTGGCACAACCTCAGCTCACTGCAACCTCTGCCTGCCAGGTTCAAGCGATTCTGTTGCCTCAGCCTCCCGAGTAGCTGGGATTACAGGCATGCACCACTGCGCCTGGCCAGGTGTCTCTTTTCTAATCTTTGCCTTTTTCTATCCATTTCACTTTTCATAATGCACAGCTAATGTCTATTTGACACATATATCTAAAGAATGCTGTGAGTATCCATGTTCATAATGCGAAAATTCGTTGCCCTTTGAATGCTTCAAAAGACTACTGACATATAAACAACTATTTTGGAGGCTGTTTTCCAGTAAATATTCTGAACATTTATTCTAACAAAGGAGTAGAAAAATGATGTTTAGGTCCAACTTTATTGATTCAGCCATTTCTACTACTATGTTTATCAAGGAGAATAAAAACATTTAGACATTGATAATATAGTCATATACTTAACATTTGAAATTTCTATTAAAACAGATTGCTTTATGTAAAGGAGATATTGCCATTTTCTTTTGTTTTAACTGTATTAAATAAAAAATGGATACCCTGGCCGGGCGCGGTGGCTCAAGCGTGTAATCCCAGCACTTTGGGAGGCCGAGACGGGCGGATCACAAGGTCAGGAGATCGAGACCATCCTGGCTAACATGGTGAAACCCCGTCTCTACTAAAAATACAAAAAACTAGCCGGGCGAGGTGGTGGGCGCCTGTAGTCCCAGCTACTCGGGAGGCTGAGGCAGGAGAATGGCGTAAACCCGGGAGGCAGAGCTTGCAGTGAGCTGAGATCCAGCCACTGCACTCCAGCCTGGGCGACAGAGCGAGACTCCATCTCAAAAAAAAAAAAAAAAAAAAAAAATTGGATACCCTAATTGTAGACATTATTTCTACAGGATAATTGTAGACAATAATTCTACATTATTTCTGTCAGGATTTCTGACACATTTTGTGTCCTCTGTTAGTGATTGCCAAGTGCTGGATCACAGATGGTGCTGATCTGTGATAAACATTTTATAGTCCTATCCACATGGGAAAGATAAGAACACTATAAAGAGTTGAACTCAAAGTTTATTTAATTCACAAAACTGGCCATTATTTTGAAATTATGGCCTTCCTATTCTTGGAAGTATTAAAATGTCCCTTCCTTCATAAATTATTAATTATAATATATGATAGTTGTTTTCCTTAATATCTTTACTAGGCAAAATTAAACTTTGGCAATAAGTCAGTCTCTTCAATTTTACTTTGAAAGTAAGTGCCTTAAATATGTCATCCTGTTCAACAAGAGTATTACTATTAGACAGTAGTTTTTTACTACACAGTGGAATCTAGAGGTTCAAAGCATGCTATTCTATATGAACAACTCCATGTCTGGACTAAAGAGCACCGGGGGTCGGCCTCTGTCTTTTTTTATCTCCATACATACAGCAGTCAAAGCCCGGATTGTACTGAGAAAAAGCAGATGACATGCATACTTAGGCTTTTAGTCTTGGGAGTAATTTTTTTTGGTAGGAAATCTCATTAATGCCTTGGAGTTATTCTGAGAAACTGATTATTTTGGTGCCTTTACAAATACAAATTTGAAAAAGGAAATGCTTATAAGTGCAGTGGATTACGCATATGAATCATTGCAAAGCATTTTTAGTTTCCATCTGTGTCGTCATATTTTAAAATTTCCAGCTTTGTGTGTCTTTATATTTAAAGAGATTCACAGTGTGGTACTAGGAAACTGGACTCATCAGAAGGAGCTTTAAATCTATTTTTACATTTGGTTTAAATGATTCTTTTGATATATTTTATGTTTTTATTAACTGTCTTACATAACCATGCTTTGAAAAAGAAGACACAATTTGTGTCCTATATTGTGACATTTTGCCTTTCAAATCTTTGCTGCTTTAATTCCTCATTTTACCACTATCAAAAACTAAAGTGAACAGAAAAACAAATTAAAATTTTATCTATTAAATATAAAAGAAAGCACTGCACAAAAATCTAATAATTTGTTTTTTTTATTTAACTTGACAATGATATATGTGTGGGAGCTGAAGTATGCATTTTAATTCCTGAAGAAATTTATTTTAGAAAATGAACTAATTCTTTGTAGCTTATCTAGGCTTTTACATTCTCCATTCTGAGGCCTTTCTGGGACTTTCACTACTTTTTTTTTTTTTTTTTTTTTGAGACGGGGTCTCTGTTGTCCAGACTGGAGTACAGTGGTGTGATCTCGGCTCACTGCAGCCTCTGCCTTCCAGGCTCAAGCAGTTCTCCCACCTCAGCTGGGATTACTGGGGTACGCCACCACTCCAGCTAATTTTTGATTTTTAGTAGAAATGGGATTTCACCATATTGGCCAAGGTGGTCTCGAACTCCTGACCTCAGGTGATCCACTTGCCTCGGCCTCCCAAAGCGCTGGAATTACAGGTGTGAGCCACCGCGCCCAGCCTTTCACTCCCTACTGATGCCCATGTCAATTGTTAAAATGGCAATGAGAAGACAAAACTAACCTGCTAATATTTTCACACTGATAAGAATTTAGAACACTTGATGCTTTAGAAAATTTGTGTTCTTAATGCCATGCACCTTGATCTTCACTTACAGTACAATTGGGTGCATCTCATGATAAAAAAAATGACATAAATACATATTTTATTTTACTATGTTCTAATCACTTTACTGGCATAATCTGATTTAATCCTTACAGCAACCCGGTGCAATAGATAGATTCCAGCTATTGGGCTATTTTACAGTCAAAGGGATTGAGGCGTACAGAAGTTCCCAGAGCTATTTTTCTTACCCTTCATCCCTTGATAGTCCTGAGCACTGGATACAAATTTGCATAATACTGCTCTTCAATTTTGGGATTTCCAAGATCCCATTTACAGATCTCGAATTACTGTGTTTTTAATTTCTTTTTTTTAAATCTGTTTTCTTTATTTATTTATTTTTATTTCTAACTAGGAATTCATTGTAGAATATTGGAATATTTTGATGCTTAAAACTATGCTGTAGGCTGGGTGGTGTCATTCACACCTGTAATCCCAGCACTTTGGGAAGCTGAGGCAGGAGGATTGCTTGAGCCCAGGAGTTCAAGACCAGCCTGGGCAACATAATGAGACCCCTATCTCTAAAAAAATAAATAAATAATTTTTAAAACTGTACTATGAAGTATTAGGAATTTTAATTTAATCAAGTCAACTTTTAAATAACGTAGAAAATTCAAATACTTTTAAATTTGCCATATCAGAGCCATTTTTCTTCAACAGTCATTTAAAAATACCTATATTTCATCTACTCTGTACAAGGGGAATGAAAGATGATTATGTCAAGCCCTGGTTTAAGGTGTTCCCACATGTAAAGCCCTTAGTACAATGCTGGGCATGTGATAAAACATTCAAGAAATAGGAGCTGCTGATAATAAGACAATAACTTGTTAGTAGCCCTTTACATGCATTATCTCATTCAATCTTTATACATATCCTATGAGAGAGCTTCTGTTGTAGTTGATATATTATGCTTACTTTCACAAGTAAGCAGGACTCTTTCAAATCCAATAAATGCTTTTTAAGTATGACTCTGCAGGTTGTTAAATACTGTAGAGCGCAAAATAGGCTAGTAAGACATAGTCCTTATCCATGAAGGAGACAGGGTCATAAATTACTGTAATGGATGTCAGGGTTAATATAATAAATCTAATAAGAGAATTGCAAACAAAGAGCAATGGAGGTACAAGCCAATGGGGACGTCATAATGGTTAACTGGATCAGAATGAGATGGGCCTTGGAGGGGAAGAAGATTTCCTCAGGCCAGGGAATAAGCAGTTGCATGGTCCATACTCAGAACAATAGGAACGAGGCTCGGAAGGACAGAAGCACACAGTGCGTTCATGAGGGAGCAAGGAATCCCGCTGAGCAGGAGTATGAGGCACATGTAAGGGAGTAATAAAAGTAGATGATTTTTACTGGCAGTGACTAGGCCAGGCGCTGTGTGAAACAGTTTCCATGAATTATTTTAATTAATCCTCCGAACCCTTTGATACTATTATTGTTCCTGTTTTATAGCTAAGAGCACTGAGACACAAAGACCAATCACAATTAGAGTCCGTGCAAGCCGGTCTTGAATCCAGGCACTCAGACTCTAGAGCCTGCATTCTTAACCAGTACATCAGCCACCCTGTCCTCCTTTCCCTCCCAATGAACAGGAGAAGAAACTGGAATTACATTGCTGCAGACTTCAGTGCCCAGTATTCAGTGCAATATGTTAAACCCAAATTGGAATAGGTCTGGTTTATAAATATTTAAGGAACAGTTGCTAGTTTGCAGTAGAGAAAATTGGTAGTTCTGTTTTCATTAGGAAATGTCAGGTTTCATGTACATGGTAGTGACTTTGCCTAACTGATCTTCACTGTTTTTCTAGATTATTAAAAATGCAGGGAAATGAAAATATTTATTGGGTTCTCAAATTTTAAGAAGTTATCCTTCAGGTTATTGAAGTTAGAGTAAGGGAGAAAGTGATCATATTTAATTGAACTCTGCAATAAATATCTCAAGAGTGGATGTAAGGAAATGAGCAATGTTTATGTGGTAATGAATAGCACTGACCCTTTGATTAAGGACATCAATGAAATTCTCTGCTGACTTCGCCTATTCATTGCCTTGCCGCATTATTTTATTGTGAAGATAAATGAGTTTGACTAGCCATTTTCTCTTTGATTCAGGCTGCTAATTTTGAAAAATGACCCATAGGGGAAATATTTTTTCCAAAACTGATTTTCTCTAAATGAAGCTTTGGCAGAACAATTGCCATTCCTAGAATTTTAATCATCTCTTAGATTATGATATTAGCTAATGCATGTTTAGCGTTCAGATGGCTACCAAATTGATTCCAGACAACTGGTGGATCCGTATGTACATTTTCAGGAAGGAGACATCCACAATGGCCATCTAGTCAGGGGAAGAAATCAGTGGCATCTGTAGCTTTGTCTTGTGTGTTTGCAAGTAGTGATCACGCTGTGCTGACCCATCCCTGTCCTTTTGCCTGGCTGAGGCTGGATTGGATGACAGGATGGAGTCCCTTCCAATGAGAAGATTCTGTGATTCATGGGACTGATGGTGTTAGCATTTGGAAGACATGTGGCTATAGTAGGACTGCAGTTTGCAGTGAGAGAACACAGCAAGACTGAGATCACATGTGAGGACTCAGATCACAATTCAGAAAGACACAAGAACCCGTGGCAAACATTTCAGTCTTCTGGATTTCGAACTGTGGATTGCGTTTTAAATTCAGTTTTAAAATGAAAAGTTAAACTAATTTCTTTCCTATAGGATTTATCTGAAGTAGGCAATAGTTTCAAATGGTCCCAAAATCAAAGTAGTATGACTATGTTTACATTCAGGGGTTCCATTTCTGCCAGTTCCTATGACCCTTTTCTCCCCTGCCTCGTAGTTAATCACCTTATTAGTTTCTGTATTTCTGTTTCATTATGCAGATACCACCAAATACGCATATGCAACTTTACTTCACCCCCTTTTTTTAAAAATTAAGTTCTAGGGTGCATGTGTACACCGTGCAGGTTTTCTACATAGGTATACAAGTGCCATGTTGGTTTACTGCACCTATCAACTTGTCTTTACACTAGGCATTTCTCCCAATGCTATCCCTCCCGCAGCCCCCCACCCCCGACAGGCCCCCAGTGTGTGATGTGTCCATGTGTTCTCATTGTTTAGTTCCCACCTATGAGTGAGAACATGCAGTGTTTGGTTTTGTTGTCCTTGTGATAGTTTGCTGAGAATGAAGGTTTCCAGCTTCATCCATGTCCCTGAAAAGGACATGAACTCATCCTTTTTATGGCTGCATAATATTCCATGCATTTCACCCCTTATACAAAGTGAAACAGGCTGTAGACACTTGCTTTTTTCATTTAGTAATGTATTTTTGAGATTTTTTTTGTCAGTACACAGAAGGTTTCCCAGCATTTTTACTGCTGCATAGTATTTCGTTGTACTGCTGTACCATAGTTTATTTCATCAGTTTCTCTATTGATGGGCATTTATGTGTAGATTTAAGTCCTTTTCTCTTACAAACAGTACTGCAATGAAGACTTTTTTTCTGTGGAATTGAAATTCATCTCAATGTCAAAAAAATCAGGTACATTTATTATCAACTTAATAGCCAGTATGAAACTTTTTATCTTTGTGAGAAATTTTGCACAATACATTATTAGATAAAATTATTGTGTGTATGGAATATTTCCTTTACATTATGCCAAAGGTAAAAATAGGTTAGAATATGTCTGTGTACTTTTATATAAATAATTTTGAAAGCATCTGTCAGATTTTTTTTTTTTTTTACAACTTTACTCCTTAGTATCCATATGTCATTTTTTTAAAGCAGTTGGATTTTTGTTAGTAATTCCCAATGAGGATATACATTTTCTAACTGGCATTTTTTGCTCTCAACACTGAATTTTTCCAGTTTCTTTGTCATTCTTTTTGGAGGACTGTATAGAGATGTATCTTCAGGAAATAGTTAAGGGAATTATGTATATGAAGAACAAATCAAAGCAAATAATGTGAATTACAAGAAATTTTTTGTTTGTTTTAATGACCAAGGTCTTTACTTTCAGTAATGACAAAGCTGCTTATTGCAGACCAGCCTCCATTGAGAATAACCAGGAAAATTGAACAAAATATTTTTAAACCTATGTTTGGACTTTGTATTCTGGAAAGATGGAATAGATGTATTTCTCTGCATTCTTCCTGCTGGGTATAGCCAGCAACCTTGGTCATGTGTATAAAACAAACATAAAATGAATCTGAAAGGTGGAGAGGAGCAGCGGGCTGGTTAGGGGCCTTGAGATCTCAGGAATGCCACAGCCCAGACCCTGGGTTTTCTCTTTGCTCATATATCCCAGTCTTGGGCTGAAGACGTCAGCAAACTGGAAATGCCTATTAGACACGGCCAGAATGTCCCCCAAACGTCTGTTCTTTTTAGCAAAAGGACCAAGAAAAAAAAAAAAAGAAAAAGGGGCAAACTCAGACAGAAAACTGTAAAGCAGGAACTTCTCTACTCCAACTGCACACTACAAAAACTAACAACAACAACAACAACAAGAAACCCACAGCGTTCCCTCCTTCTTAATCCTTGCTGAAGCATTATTATAGAAGGCTAAGTGAGGAGCTGGAACTGTCATCACTGTGGAGTGGTAATGAAGCACCCCTCCAGCTCCCCACTGTGTGGCATCAGAAGAGGCCTGGTGGAGAGTCAGGACATTTTTGCACACCCAGCAATAACGGGGTCTTCTTACCAAAGTGTCGGTGAAAGCTACACGGGGAGTAGTAATCGTGCATGCCTGATACCAACCAAGGTGGTATCAGGAGAGACCCAGAAAGGAGCTGGAATTCTTGCTGCTGCCTAGCAATGCAGAGGTGCTGCTTTCCCTTAGGTGTCATGGAGGTAACGACGTTCAACCCCACCTTGCAGCGTCCCTTTCTCTATACCAGAATGGTAATAAAGAAGGCCTGCTAAATAGAGGATTTAAATACGATCCAGAGTCTCATAAATTAATATCCAAAATGTCCAAAATTGAATTTAAAATCACTGCTTATACCAACAACTGGGAAAATCTCAACTTGAGGGAAAAATTCGATCAACACACACCAATACTAAGATGACACAGTTGTTAGAATTATCTGACAATGATTTTCTGACAGCCATCATGAAAATGTTTCAATGAGCAATTACAAGCATGATTTTTATTTATTTTATTTATTTTATTTTATTTTTATTTTATTAAATTATATTATTTGGAGACAGGGTCTCGCTCTGTCGCCAGGCTGCGGTGCAGTGGCTCAATTTCGGCTCACTGCAACCTCCGCCTCCTGGGTTCAAGCGATTTTTCTTCCTCAGCCTCCTGAGTAATGTTTGTATTTTTAGTAGAGATGCCCAGCTAATTTTTGTATTTTTAGTGGAGACGGGGTTTCACCATGTTGGCCAGGATGGTCTCGATCTCTTGACCTTGTGATCCTCCTGCCTAGGCCTCCCAAAGTGCTGGGATTACAGGCGGGAGCCACCACGCCCGGCCACAAACATGATTTTTTAAAATGAGAAAACAGAAACTCTTAGCAAAAAATCGAAGGTATTAAGAAACAAATGGAAATGTTAGAACTGAAAAATAGAACAACCAAAATGTAAAACTCAGTAGATAGGTTTTTAGGATGCTAGTGGACCCTGGATATGGGCCATTAGCAGTCTACCAAAAATTATAAATTCTGAAATGTAAGGTACTTCAGTGGGCTAGATACCCTAGGAGCCCCTGTCCCCAGAGACAAAATGGAAGGGACAAAAGAAAAAAATCAGCGAACTTGAAGATAAAACAAATAGAAATCACCAAATCTGAACAACAAAGAGTAGACTGGGGAAAACAAGTGAACAGAGCTTCACGATTTGTGGGACTACAATAAAATATTTAACAGTTGTGTCTTGGAAGAAGAGGAGAAAGATGGGAAGCCTTGAAAATGTATTCAAAGAAATAATTTAGTAAGAAATTTCCCAAATTTGGTCACAGGCATAAACCCACACATGACAGAAACTGAGCAAATCCCAAACAGTATAAATCCAAAGAAGTCCACAGCAAGACACATCACAGTAAAATTTTTGAACACTAAATAAAAAAAAAAAAAATCTCGAAAGAAGCAAAAGGTAAATGACATGTTACCAAATTTGACCAAAGGCATAAACCCACTGATGCCAGAAACTTAGCAAATCCCAAAAGGCATAAATCCACAGAAGTCCACAGCAAGACACATAATAGTAAAATTTTTGAACACTAAATACCAAAAAAAAATCTTGAAAGAAGCAAAAGATAAATTTCTTGTTACCTATAAGGGAAGAACGGCTGGGCATAGTGGTTCATGCCTGTAATCCCATCACTTTGGGAGGCAGAGGCAGGTGCATCACCTGAAGTCAGGAGTTCGAGACCAGACTGCCCAACATGGTGAAACCCTGTGTCTACTAAAAATATAAAAAAATCAGCCGGGCATGGTGGCAGGCGCCTGTAATCCCAGTTGGAGGCTGAGGCAGGAGAATTGCTTGAACCCGGGAGGTGAAGGTTGCAGCGAGCCTAGGTCACACCACTGCACTCCAGCCTGGGTGACAAGAACGAAATTCCGTCTAAAAACAACAACAACAACAAAAACACCTATAAGGGAAGAACCATTTGAATCACAGATTTTTCATCAGAAATCATGGAGGCCAGAAGGAAGTGGCATGATAATTTTCCAAGAGATGGAAGAAAAGAACTGTCAACCCAGAATTCTGTGTTCAGGGAGAATATCCTTCAGGAATGAAATTGAGATATTCTCAGATAAAGGAAAATTAAGAGAACTTGTTACCAGTGGGCCTACCCTTAAAAAGTAGCTGTCTAAACAGAAAGGAAGTGATAGAAGAAGGGATCTTGGGAGGGCACGGTGGCTCATACCTGTGATCCCAGCACTTTGGGATGCCGAGACAGGTGTGTCACCTGACGTCAGGAGTTCAAAACGAGCCTGGCTAACATGGTGAAACCCCGTCTCTACTAAAAATACAAAAAATTAGCCAGGTGTGGTGGTAGGCACCTATAATCCCAGGTACTCGGGAGGCTGAGGCAAGATAATTGCTTGAACCCAGGAGGTAGATATTGCAATGAGCTAAGATCATGCCATTGCACTCCAGCCTGGGCAACAAAAGTGAAAATCCATCTCAAAAAAAAAAAGGGATCCTGGAACTTCAGAGAGAAGGAAAGAGTAAAAATATGGGGAAATACTTTTCTTAATGAGCTTCCTAAATTATTTTGCCATTTGAAGCAAACGCTATAACAATGTCAAATGTGCTTTTCAAACGTGTACAAAATTTTTTAATGTAAGTGTTTTATACGTGAGGAAGAGTAAAGAGACTAAAGAGAGGTAAAGTTTCTACACTTCACTTCAATTGGTAAAATGATGCATGTAGATATCAGCTATATAGATAAAGATATATATAGTAATACATAGAGCAATCACTAAAAAAACTTAAGTTCTAAGAGATACATTCAAAAGCACTATAGATAAATCAGAAAGGAATTCTAAAGAGCACTCAAGTAATTCTCAGAAAGAGATAAAGAAAATAAATGAAAAATAAGATAAAATGGCAGACTTAAACTCTAAATGCAGAAATTAGTTCATTTAAAACAAAAGATCTAAATATACCAGTTAAAGGACAGAGATTGGCAGAGTGGATTTTGAAAAGCATTATCCAGTTATATAAACTATAGAGTTACTTAAAATATAAGTAGTTGAAAGGAAAGAATGGAAAAAGATATACCATGCAAACGTGAATCAAAAGAAAGCTATGGTGGCTTAATAATGTCAGATAAATTAGACTTCAGAGCAAAGAAAATTAACAGAGACAGAGAGGGTCATTACATAATGATGAAGAAGTCAATCCACCAAAAAGACAGCAATCCTAAATATATATGCATCAAACAGAGCTGCAAGTGTGAAGGAAAAAAACTGATGAAACTAAAAGGAGAAATAGGTAAGTACACAATTACAGTTGGTGATTTTAACATCTCTCCTTCCACAATGGAAAGGAAAACTAGACAGAAAATCAGCAAAGACATAGAACTTCAACATCAACCGATAGGATCTAATTGACATAAAGCAGTTTACTCACAACAGCAGAATACATGTTCTTTTCAGTTGCACAAGGAATGTATGTCAAGATAGACATCCTGTCCCATGAAGGTAAACATCCTCAAATTTAAAAGAAGTGAAATAACAAAGTATGTTTTCTAATCAAAATGGAATCAAACTAGAAATAACAGAAATATAATGGAAAAATCTCTAAGCACTTGGGAACTAAAAAACAGATTTCTAAGTAACCAATGGGTCAAAGAAAACACTTCAAGGGAAATGAAAAAATGTATGTAAACTGAATGGGAAGGAAAAGACAACATATGAAATTTTGTGGAATACAATTAAAGCAGGCTGAGGTGGAAATTTACAGTACTAAACGCTGCATTAGAAAAGGCAAAACATCTCAAACCAGTAATCTAAGCTCATAACCTTATGTAATTAGAAAGAGAAGAGCAAAATAAACCCAAAGCAACTAGAAAGAAGGAAATGGTATAGATCAGAAGTCAATGAAATTGAAAATAGAAAAACATTAGAGGAAATTAATGAAACAAAATGCTAGATCTGGCCGAGTGTGGTGGCTCACTTTGGGAGGCCAAGGTGAGCAGATGACTTGCGATCAGGTGCCAGCCCGGCCAACATGGTGAAACCCAACTCTACTAAAAATACAAAAATTAGCCGGGCATGGTGGTGCACACCTGTAATCCCAGCTACTCAAGAGGCTGAGGCAGGAGAATTACTTGAACCCGGGAGGCAGAGGTTGCAGTGAGCTGAGATGGCGCCACTGCACTCCAGCCTGAGTGACAGAATGAGACTCCATCTAAACAAACCAAAACAAAACAAAAAAAAGCTACATCTTTGGGGTTTTTACATTTGTTTGTTTGTTTTTTCATAAAACCCAGATCCTGTGCGTGTGCACACGCGCACACACACGTGCACGCGCGCTAAATCTTTGAAATGATAAAATTGAAAATCCTCAGGCCGGGCGCGGTGACTCACGCCTGTAATACTAGCACTTTGGGAGTCTGAGACGGGCAGATCGTGAGGTCAGGAGATCGAGACAATCCGGACTTAACACGGTGAAATTCCGTCTCTACTAAAAATACAAAAAAATAAAAAATAAAAAATTAGCCAGGCATAGTGGCGGGCGCCTGTAGTCCCAGCTTCTCAGGAGGCTGAGGCAGGAGAATGGCGTGAACCCAGGAGGCGGAGCTGGCAGTGAGCCAAGATCGCGCCACTGCACTCCAGTCTGGGCGACTGAGCAAGACTCCGTCTCAAAAAAAAAAAAAAAAAAAGAGAGAAGAAAAGAAAAGAAAATCCTCTAATAAGACTTACAAAGAAAAACAGACAATACAAATCTTGTCAACACAGTAGTTCCTCAGTATTCATGGTTTCTCTTTCTGCAGTCAACTGTGGTCTAAAAGTAAGAGAGTACAATACAATAAGATATTTTGAGAGAGGGGCAGTACATTGTACATTCACTTAACTTTTATTACTTTATATTGTCATAATCATTCTATTTTATAACTAGTTGTTAATTTCTTACTATGTCTGATTTATAAATTAAACTTTATCGAGTTGGGCTCAGTGGCTCACACCTATAATCTCAGCAACTCAGGAGGCTGAGGTGGGAGGATCGTTTGAGGCCAGAAGGTCGAGATTAGCCTGAGCAACATAGTGAGACACTGTCTCTACAAAACATAAAAAAAAAAAATTATCCAGGCTTGGTGGCTCATGTCTGTAGTTTCATCTACTCAGGAGGCTGAAACAGGAGGATCCATTGAGTCCAGAAGTTAGAGGCTTCAGTGAGCCATGGTCAAGTCACTGTACGCCAGCCTCGTTGCCAGTGAGACTTAAAAAAAAAAAAAAGAACTTTTTCAGATTTTTAGGTAGAGGGAAAAACATAGTATATAGTTATATAGGGTTCAGTACTAACAATGGTTTCAGGCATCCACTGAAGGTCTTGGAACATATCCCTCATGAATACGGGGGTACTACTCTATCAGGAATGAAATGAGATATTACCACCAGCCCCCCCAGTAGCAACAATGTATTAAAGAAATACTGTATAAACTGAATACATATAATTTTGACAAGATGAAATGGGAGAACTCCTCAGAAAACAGTCACAACTCAGCTAACTGAAACAATATTTGAATAGCCTTGTGATTATTGAAAAAATTGAATTCATAATTTTAAGACTCCAAAAATGAAATCCACTGGGCCAGATGGTTTTCCTGGAGAATTCTACCTAACATTTAAAGAAGAATTATCACCAGTTCTGCACAATTGCTTCCAGAAAATACAAGATAAGGAACATTTAAATTTCACGTTATGAAGCCCTAATACCAAAGCCAGACAAAGGCAGGAAAAAAGAAAACAACTCACCACATCCCTCATGAATGTACATGTAAAATTCCTTGAAAAAGAATTAGCAAATATAATAAAGTAGAAAAAAAATCTGTAGACCATGACCTAGTTGGATTTATTCCAGAGATGCAAAGCTGATTCGGTATTGACAAATCAATTAATATAGCCCATCGTACTAACAGACTAAAGAAGAAAAATCCCGTAATAATATCAATTGATGCAGAAAAAGCATTTGATAAAATTTGAGCTTATTTATGATAAGAACTAGGAATACAGAGAACTGTCTCAGCTTGATGAAGAACATTTACAAAACTTCTATAGCTTGCATTATTCTTAATGGTGAGAGACTGGAGAAAGGGAAGAATATGTGCTGTTACTATTGCTATTCAACATAGTACAAGAAGTTCTAGTCAGTGCAGTAAGGCAAGAAAAAGAAAAGGCATGTAGATACAGCAGTGGAAAAATAGAACTCCCTATTTCAGATGACATGTTGGTCTGTGTGCAAAACCCTAAGGAATGTATAGATAAACAACCTGGAACTACAAAATGTGTTTAGCAAGGTTGTATGATTCAACATCAACTTACAAAAATCAGTTAGATTTCTTTCAGTGAATATGTGAACACTGAAATTAAAATATACCATTTACAATCCCTAAACAGACAAAACTTGGAGCCAAACATGATAGCCTGTGCCTGTAATCCCAGATACTCAGGAAGCAGAAAGATCACTTGAACCTAGTAGTTCAAGACAAGTCCAGGCAACACAGTGAGATGTCATCTAAAAACATAAAAGCTTGGGCATGCATCCTAACAAAACATGAATAGGACTTGTATTTTGATAACTACAAAACCCTGATGAAAGAATCAAAACCCTAATGCTGGGCATGATGGCTCACTTCTGTAATCCTCGTGTTTTGAGAGGCCAAGGAAGGAGGATTGCTTGAACCCAGTAGTTCAAGACCAGCCTGGGCAACATAGTGAGATCCTGTTTCTACAAAAAAATTTTAAAAACTTAACCAGGCATGGTGGTGTGCATTTGTAGCTCCAGCTACTCAGGAGGCTGAGACAGGAGGATCGCTTGAGCCCAGGATTTCAAGGCTGCCATGAGCTGTGATCATCCTACTACACTCTAGCCTGGGTGACAGATTAAGTCCTGTCTCTAAAGAAACGAAAGACCTAAATAAAAGGAGAGGCATACTGTATTTACAAATTGAGAGAGTCAACATACATTAATCATGTCAGTTTTCTCCAAATTGATACGAAGTTTAACTTCTTAATTTTTATCAAAATTCCAGCAAGTTTTTTTTGTAGTTATAGACAAGATTATTCTAAAGTTTACATGAAAAAACAAAGGAACTAGAATACCTAAAACAATCGGAGAAAGAGGAATTAATGTGGGAGAAATTATTCTATCTGAATTTGAGACATGTTATATAGCTCCAGTAGTCAAGACTGTGTGGCACTGCTGGAAGGATAGACACATGGATCGGTGGAACAGAATAGAGAAACCAGAAATAGCCCCACACAAATATATCTAGCTCATTTTTGGCATAGGTGTAAAAGCAATTCAGTGGAGAGAGGATAGGCTTTTGCAACAGTGCTGGGACAACTGGACATTCATAAACAAAATAATGAACCTTGACTTTTTTTTGTTTTTTTGTGTGTGTTTTTTTCTTTTTGAGACTGAGTCTTGCTCTATTGCCCAAGCTGGAGTGCAGTGGCATGATCTTGACTCACTGCAGCCTCCGCCTCCCAGATTCAAGCAATTCTCTAGCCTCAGTCTCCCGAGTAGCTGGAATTACGGGTGCATACCACCACACCCGGCTAATTTTTGTATTTTTAGTAGAGACGGGGTTTCACCATGTTGGTCAAGCTGGTCTCAAACTCCTGATCTCAAGTGATCTGCCTGCCTCGGCCTCCCAAAGTGCTGGGATTACAGGTGTGAGCCACCATGCCCGGCCTCTACTTTTTCTTTAGGCTTTACAGCCCAGCAAACGTTCAACAGTCTTGTTGTTCTTTAAAGGTATTTTTCCATCTGGCTATTTTTAAAGATTTTTCTCTTTTTCTTTTATTTTCAGCAATTTTTACTATGAGCCTACATTTGATTTTTTTCTTTTTATATTATCTTGCTTAGGGTGGACAGAGCTCCTTGTTTCTATCTTAATGCATGTCTTTCATCCGTTCTGGAAATCCCTACCAGCATTTCCTCAAATACTGCTTTTATTCCCAAATAATGCACAAATATCTCTTCTTCTGGAAATCCAATCATATATATATTTTGCTGTTACCCACATGCCTTTCAGACATTTTTCTGTTTTTTTCTATGTTTTCTTGTCTCCATTCTTTAGTTAAAATTTTTCTGGTAATCAGTCTTCATCAATTCTCTCTCTTATACTGTGTCCAATATGTTCTTAAATGCAGCTGCTTCTAAATGAATCTAACTTTAGGGGATTTTTAGTTTTAGAGTTTCAATATAGGCTGGGTGTAGTGGCTCATGCCTGTAATCCCAGCACTTTGGAAGGCCAAGGCAGGTGGATCACTTGAGGTCAGGAGTTCAAGACCAGCCTGGCCAACACAGTGAAACCCTGTTTCTACTAAAAATACAAAAATTAGCCGGGCATTGGGGGCACATGCTTGTAATTCCAGCTACTTGGGAGGCTGAGGCACAAGAATCACTTAAACTCAGGAGGTGGAGGTTGCAGTGAGCCAAGATCACACCACTGCACTCCAGCCTGGGCAATAGGGTAAGTCTCTGTCCCAAAGGAAAAAGAACAAAAAAACAAAAACGAATTTCAATACAATTGTTTTACAGATCTGAGTTCTCCAGTAAGCCTTGATTTCAATTTGTAACCTCCAAAGCCCTATATAAAAGTTCTGATTTGATCTGATGACTGAAAGCTCTGATCTGTCTCCTAACTTTTTATCTGCTGCTTTATGCTAGATGTAAAAGCCCCAAGATTCTTAACCTATCAGCAAATGTCTAAGGGAAAAAGCACTGTAAGATATTCTTAATCTTGATAGACAACAATTTCTCAATTTTTTTTTTTCTGTCTAGATCAAGCACTTAGTGCCACATCTAAGAATTCTTAACCAAGCTCAAGGTCCCAAAGATTTTCTCCTATGTTTTTCTCAAAAAAATTTAATACTTGTAGATTTCAACCTATGATCTTTTTGAATTAATTTTTGATGCTTAAGGGCCTGGTGGCTCACACCTGTAACACCTGTAAAAACACAAAAAAATTAGCTGGGCATGGTGGCGGGTGCCTGTAGTACCAGCTACTTGGGAGGCTGAGGCAGGAGAATGGCGTGTACCCGGAGGCGGAGCTTACAGTATGCCGAGATTGATCCGCTGCACTCCATCCAGCCTGGGTGACAGAGCGAGACTCCATCTAAAAATAAATAAATAAATAAAGTAGAAGCCAGAAGACATTTCTAAAGTGCCGAAAGAGTAACCCTCACAATGAATTTTACACCAAAAAAATTCTTTAAAATGTAGGCAAAACTAATTTATAGTAAAAAAAAAAAAAAAAAAGAAAAATGAAAATTAGGACAGTGGTTGCCTGAAGCGGTTAGATGATGTAGGAATGGATTGCAAAGAGGAACCAGGAGCTATTGGGGTAATGGAAATGTTCTGTATTTTGATTGTGTTGGGGGTTTGTCAGAAGTTATTAAATTATACACCTTGCATTTACCCTTCAGAAATCATACATCAATAAAGTTGATTTAAAAACTGAAGGCAAATTTCTGCATCTTGCTAAGATTAAGTAAGAGGGACTGCATTTAACCTTCCACCTGAAACAACTTAAAAACTAGACAAAACAGTGAAACAATGGTTTTTATAATGTTGAACATCGGGCATTGAAGGACACTGATTGCTTGGGAGATGGGAAACAAATGAGGTGAGCCCTAAGATTGCACCAGCTTTCTGCCTGAAGAGAGTTTCCAGGCTACAGTACAGGCAGAGGGTACCCAGCTGAAGGCCAGAGACCTCCCTGATTGAGATTGAGATGTGAGTCCAGGGAGGCTAGAATTCGCAGAGCACAGACTATCAGGGAGGAGAGAGCCATAAACAGTCTACTTCTAGTGCAAATAGTTTCAACTCCTACAAACCAGACTGGAAAACTTCATAATTGACATGGCATTGAGTAGAACCTCAGAAAGATTTTGCCTCAGTAGTGGGGCAGACTTATCCTTAGACTAAACACTGCTCTCGTACAACCAAGAGTTTAAAAGCAAGAACTAAAAGGCTCAAACTTTTGCCAAGTAATTTAACTATGAATCCAGAGCAAAGTCAAGAATACTTTATAGGAATACAGCAATATCCAGCACCCAACAAGGTAGTATTCATAACGTCTGACAAACAATCATTTAACTAAAAACTACAAGGCAGGAGCATATGACCTGTAGTAGGGGAGGGGATAAAATAAACAATTACAACCACAAAAATGACTTTGATGTCTTTCTAATGTTCAGGTAGCAGGAGGAAAGATTGAACATATTAAGTACAAATCTGGAAAAAGAAAAGTTTTATATTTATAGATATGAAAGCTACAATATCTGAGTTGAAAAATACACTGGATAGAATTAACAGCAGATTAGACATTGTGGAAGAAAGAATTAGTGAACTTGATGACATAGCAATAGAAACAATTGCAAAAAAAAACCAACATCAATGTGCTGTGAGACAACTTCACCTGACCTAATATTCATATAATTGGAGATCCCAGAGGAGTTAGGAACCTAAGTAGTTGAGGAAATAATAGTTCCAGATTTTCCACATATGATGCAAGCAGACCCAGGAAACTCAATGAGCCCTAAGAATAAGAAACATGCAGAAAATGGCACCAACACACATCATAATCAAATTGTTTCAAACCAGTGATAAAGAGAAAATCTTAACAGCAGCCAAAGGGAAAAAAATGTTGATTTTCAGAAGAAAGGTTATCAAAATAGGAAAAGTTAGATGATATTTTTAGTCATTAGAGAAAGCCAAAAGAAAGCATAGCAATACAGTTCTCACATGTTTACGTCTCAGAGTCCCTTCACCCTTTTAAAAGTTAAAGATCCCAAAGAGCATTTGTTCATGAGACTTTTTTATGTGTTTACCACATTACAATCAAAACAAATTAAAAAGGGTTATTTTTACATGTTAATTACATGTTTGTTTAAGTAACATGTTTGTGAAAAAAGTTTTCTAAAATGAAAAACTAGTGCAAAGAAAGTATTGTTTTTGCAGATCTCTTTAATGTCTGGCTTAATAGAAGGCAGTTGGACTCACATATGTGCATCTGCTGTCAGTCTGTTGCAATATGTTGTTTTGGTTGGAGTAGATGAAGAAAATCTGGCCTCACAGAGTTTATGTACTTGGAAAAAGAAGGACTTCCATATGGCCCTTTTAGATAATTGTGGATATTTTCCTTTGATATAACACCAAAACTCAACAAATGGTAGTTTTGTGTGTGTGTGTGTGTGTGGTTTTGTTTTTTTGTTTTTTGTTTTTTTATTTTTCTTCTTTTTTTGAAATGGAGTCTGGCTGTGTCACCCAGGCTGGAGTGCAGTGGCGCGATCTCGGCTCACTGCAACCTCTACCTCCTGGGTTCAAGTGATTCTCATGCCTCGGCCTCCTGAGTAGCTGGGATTACAGGCACTCGCCACCACACTCAGCTAATTTTTGTATTTTTAGTAGAGATGGAGTTTCACCATGTTGGTCAGGCTGGTCTCAAACTCCTGACCTTGTGATCTGCCCACCTCGGTCTCCCAAAGTGCTGGGATTACAGGCATGAGCCACCGTGCCCGGCCAACAAATGGTAGTTTCTTAAAGGTTAATAGCAATGTGCAATCTAAAATCATGAGTGTATTCTGTTAAATTAAAAATTCATTGACTTTCATGCACTTTGAATTAATCTTTCTTTTCTTTCTTTCTTTTTTTTTTTTTTTTTTGAGACAGGGTTGCACTCTATTGCCCAGGCTGGAGTGCAGTGGCACAATCATGCAATCCTGGCTCACTATAGCCTTGACCTCTTGGACTTAAGCCATCCTCCCACCTTAGCTTCCAAGTCCTGGGACTACAAGCACATGCCACCATACCCACTTAATTTTTTCTTAATTTTACAAAGAGACAGGGTCTCACTGTGTTGCCCTGGCTGGTCTTGAAGTCCTGGCCTCAAGTGATACTCCCACCTTGGCCTCCCAAAATGCTAGGATTATGGGTGTGAACCACCATGCCTGGCCTTGAATGAATCTTTTACTCATGCATGATTTTGTAATTTCATGCAGCAGTTATTTGGAAAAATTTGTTCTCTTATGCAGATTTTGTTAGTGTTTGCATAGTTTACAATAATGAAAATATTCCATTGATCTTATTAGAAAAAGAGTTAAGTGTTGGGAAGCTCTCAAGCTCATGGTGATAGGAATAAGTTTCCAAAAATTTAAATTTTGCTTTAGAGCTTAAATTCTATTATGGTCAGGAAATATTGTCAGTTGTTTTTCCTGAAGTAACAGGCTCCCGTTTATAGTTTCAGGACAATATCTCCCAAATACACAAGCCTGCATAACTATAGTTTGTCTCTTGTTTGTTCTTTCATATGAAAATAGTGATTTTAGTTAGGCTTTTATTGCTGCTATAACAAATTACTCCTAACTCAGTGCCTTAAAATAACATAGATTTGTTATTTTATAGTTCTGTAAGTTAGAAATTCAATATTGGTGTCACTGGGCTAAAATCACGGTGTTGACAGGGCTGTGTCCTTTCCAGGGGCTCTAAGGGTAATCTGTTTGACCTTTTCAACTTCTGTGGCTGCTCATGCGCCTTGGCTCATGATCCTTCCTCCATCTCCAAAGCCAGCAGTGTTGCATCCCTCTGACCCCGCCTCCATTGTCTTTTCTCTTTTGTCTCCGTTGTCTTTTTCTGATGATCATCTTGTCTTCCTCTTCTACTTTTAAGGATCTTTCAGTCATTGGACCCATCTGGATAATAAAGGCTACTCTCCCCATCTGTTAATTAGCAATCTTTAGTCCATCTGTAATCTGAACTCCCTTTTACCATTAACATTACATATTCACAGGATCTAGGGATTAGGAAGTAGGTGGGTTTGAGGAGAAATTACTCTGCCTACCAGTCTTCTATGAAAAAGACACAAAGTTCATCTTGCAACTCAGTTGAATGAATGCTTTTCCTTGAGAAATTTATCATAAAGCACTTCAGTAGGCAACAGATGCTTTATACGTACACTCCATTTCATCACATGGAATATTAAAAAGCATATGCTCAAGTTTCTAGATTTAATACAAGTTAATATTTTACTGCTTCATCAAGGACATTCTTAACTGCGTTTTTATTTGGGGAAGGGGTAAGTGTATAGCAGAGAAAAAGAATACAAGGAGTGCTAGTATAGTTTGGAGCCGCTGCTTGATTCATGCTAGAGTGCCAGCAGTTTGACTCACCATGAGTGCATATGTCCATGGAAAATACCAGATTGACTCTTAATAGTGTTTTGAAGATAGTTTTGATGTCATGATCCATCACTCCCCACAAGAAGGTTCTCAGAGATGCTCAAGAGTTCGCTGTCCACACTTCAAGAACTGTTGCACAATGAAATACCTCATAGTGACTATTTTAAATTTCTAAATTTAGTTAGGCAATAGTAGAGGTTTCATAAGAATGTAAGAATTGGGTTGTTCTCATGGTTTGTGCTATCCCAGTGGCCACCTTCTGGCCATGATACCAGGGAAGATGGGGTAAAATGCAAAACTTCTGAAGAAGACTCTGAGATCTTGGTTATTCACATCTCTTTCTTCTGGTACAGGACTGTGACTTTATCGTCCATCTTTCCAGGAAGTTATGGCTGTTTAAGTCAGATTGCAGTGTCTGTTTTTAACTCTGTGTTAAAATACCTACCTTATGAGAGGAAGAACAAATGTATGTACTGTTGGTTCCCAGCTGTGGAAGCTCACATCACTTTTAGTAGGTGTTGAAAGACCCCTTTACTTTGTTGAGATTCAAGACCTTCATCTCAAATATAACCTTTATCCTGTTAGACTGACCACCATCACTTTTGTGTGTACAAACATTTATTGAGTGCCCAACACTTCCCTCAGTGCTCCATATGAACAGCTGATCTGCAGACATGAATTATAGCACCATTGCTAAATGACCCAGAGGTTATCCAAAGCAAAATGCTCAACTGTGGATAACCTAGCCTGTTCCCAGGAGGGCTTCTGGCGTCATCGTAACTTTATTTTGATCATTACCTTAAAGTATTGTATATGTAGATCCATAAGCCCAGGTAGGTATGTTTGTGTGTTTCTCAGACAATAAATGCTGTTTTATATAACCTCAAAACAATCCACAATCCCCACATCATGGCTTTACAACTCCATGTACATTTGCTCCTTCTCTTAGAAAGTTCCTGATTACATTTACTTCTCCTTGTCAACATCTCATTCTGTCTGGGAGCATGGCTGCTAAGGACTGTAGGAGCTGAGTTCAGCTCCCTACCTTTGATCTACCTTTGATCTACCTTTGATCTACCTTTGATCTAATTGGAGTAGAAATCAAGATACAGTCATATTGTCAACTTTGAGGATACAGCAAGTGACATTTGGCATGGTTTCAAACCAGAGGAAATTTGACATTCTTAGGAATTTCCTAATCCTCTTAAAGGATCATTCCTTTCACAACTGGCAAAACCAGTTTGTTCTGTCAGCAGGTGGAGCTCACTAGGGTATATAATTCAATCAAAGGAGGCACATTGTCCTTGAATTCTACTTGTCCACTACTTTGGGGGAAGTTTTCTTATCTTCTTTCTGCAGGAAACTTTTTTTTTTTTTTTTTTAAATAAAAGAATCCTTTTGAGTGTGGCACAATGAAATCTTAGGCCTCTATCTAAGAAGTTTTAAGTAGGCACCCACAAATTCAGTGTCACTGTAATGCTTTCCATTAGTCAGGGTGACTTTTATTTTATACTGTTGCAAGCAAAGGCTGTTCTGGGAGGCATTGCCAGACAACATGTAACTTAAAGCCCCTTCCTGTCTACAGATTGCTTGATCTTTTTGTTCTCCCTGGAGGCAGAGAGTCAGGTAATGTTCTGCCCTGGAATCTGGCTGTATTAAGGACCTCTTTTGTAATAGACATCGAGACTATCTCTCCCTTTTTATTTGTTGAGACCTAATAGGGTACTTAGCTCAATTCTAAAGCCAAGATGAAACCTTTACCTGTGGGAGCGTTTCCCTCTAAGCATTAGCCACATTCAGCCATTAGAAGCAGGCCAGCTGAGAAAGGGGTTAAATGTCAGTAGTGTGCAGAAGTTTTACCCTGATTTTTTTTTTCTTATGTGTGCTATACAAAAGTGAACTAAGTCTCAAATGTGTTCCTGTTCATAATCAAGGTAACGGTAGGTCGGGTTGTATGCTATTTTAAAAATATTCCAGGCCAGGCACAGTGGCTCATGCCTTTAATCCCAGCACTTTGGGAGGCCGAGGCAGGTGGATCACCTGAGGTCAGGAGTTCGAGACCAGCCTGACCAACATGGTGAAACCCCGTCTCTACTAAAAATACAAAAATTAGCCAGGGCTGGTGGTGCATGCCTGTAATCCCAGCTACTTGGGAGGCTGAGGAGGGAGAATCTCTTGAACTTGAGGCAGAGGTTGCAGTGAGCCAAGATCGCACCGTTGCAGTCCCGCCTGGTCAACAAGAGCGAAGCGAAACTCCATCTCAGAAAAAAAAAATATATATATATATATAATCTAGTATTCGTATATCCAGTTATTTACAAGTTTCAGACTTGGAACCTTACCTTCCTCCCACCAGTGCAGGTAAAATAGAGTCAGGTTGATAGGATTATGGAACTCCAGGAACTCTTCTGTCTATGCACAATGCAAAGGCTGTTGAGCTTTCTTCTCAGCTAAGCAGGGTGCAGGGGAGGGAGACAAAGCAAGCAAAGGTTTTGTTTGTTTGTTCATTTGGTTTTTCCCCTATGACATTTTTTGTTATCACGATGTGAACCATTTGGTTTGGAAAGCTGAAAATGGTAGTTCAGTTTCATAGTCCCTTAATATAAAGTGGCAGGGCTGGCTGTGTTTTAGAATTCAGGAATTTTCAGATTTTAGAGGGATAATAAAATGTATGACCCATATAGTCATATTCCCAATGAGATCTGGGGCAGTACCCCACAATCAGTTATGCAGGGGAAATACGAATATTCACACAAAGATGAATAAATTAAAAGTACTAGTGTCAGTGTCAGCCCCATATCAAGTTTTGCTGCCAAATGTGTTTGCCTAAATTTGGTTTCTACCTTTAAACTTCAGAATTGCAAATAAGAAGTTGTAGACATATGTTGCAGTGGTAGAAATAGAGCAAGACAAACCTGGTTGAGTCCTGGTGATAGTGGAGCTGAGTCACAGAACTGACAGTGTCTTCTCCCTACTGTACTACTTCCTCTCTCTTCCATTCTCTGATCTCTTTGCTCATCTGTCAAACAGGGGTAATATTTGCCTTGTGGGCTATTGTGAGAGTAAGAATTTAATGTATGTTAAACACTGCACATAGTGCTTGGCATATGGTAGATATTCAATAAATGTTAGCTATTAAAATTTCACCTCTTCTCTTCCCCCTTTTATTAGATAAAACCTTACTGATGTGGTGGTTGTAATGACACTCTGGAAATAGGATAAAGTGATAAGAATTGTCCCAATGTCATTGGAGAATTCAAAGTCCAATTTTTTTTTTGGAGACAGTTTTGCTCTGTTGTCCAGGCTGGAGTATGTGGCACAGTCATGACTCACTGCAGCATCGATCTCCCAGGCTCAAATGATCCTCCCATCTCAGCCTCCCGAGTAGCTGGGACTACAAGTGTGCACCACCACACCTGGCTATTTTTTGTATATTTTGTAGAGATAGGATTTTGTCATGTTGCCCAGGCTTGTCTTGAACTCCTAGGTTCAAGTGATCTGCCCCCATCAGCCTCCCAAAGTGCTTGGATTACAGGCATTAGCCACTGTGCCCAGCCCAAAGTATACATTTTTATGTTGAAAACTCATTGCTTGTTAAATGATCAGTAACAGCTTAAAATTTGTTTGCAAAATGACAGAACTTTTCAATGATGAATAAATGTTTTGATTAATGTTATATGTAAATCTCTTAATCCTTCATTTTAACTGCATTTGAGGAAGAAATATTTGCCGTGAGCTGATTTGCCATTATGAGGCCTCTTTTAAAGTTTCTCTGCAGACACTCATCCTTTAGAAAACTATTTGAAAGAGAAGTTGCTCTAAGTGCAGTATTGATGATAGTAGTGCTGTAACAAAGACATAAGCAAGGTTTATAATTTAATATATTGGGAAAAGGGTATTGGGAGATAAGTCTTTTCTAATTTTACAAAAAAATACTGCAAAAATATTAGTGGACCTTTTAGTGCAAAACAGTTTATTTTAAAATATGTTTTATAAAGTAGACCTCTGCTTTTAAATTTGTAAAGGCCTCGCTTTTAAAAGGGGGGACACCATAAAAAAAGAATTGCCTTTAGTTATCAGGATTTTTTAAAATAACCTCATTTTGTACTTTGTAATTGATTAACAGAAGTTTCCTATAGTACCAACAGATCTGTTCTAATGATGCATGATCTTTAAATACAGGAAATTTTCATTTATTTCTCTGGCCTTTTCTCAATTCATGGAGTTTATAGATACTTGCTCCACTTTATTTTTGGATCAAAGATGGAAAACACAGAAGGATTTCAAGAGAAGAAAGATGTTAACTATTTTCTGGGCATGTGCCCTATAGGACCTTTTAGCATTTGAGTGGGACAGAGTGGATCTGCCTATATTTATATGCATTGTATTACCTGCCTTCACAGCTGAACTACCAGCAGAAAGTAGGCATCATGTACTGCAAAGCTGGACAGAGCACTGAAGAAGAGATGTACAACAACGAGTCAGCTGGCCCAGCCTTTGAAGAATTCCTCCAACTATTGGGAGAGCGAGTTCGGCTCAAAGGATTTGAGAAGTATCGAGCACAGCTTGATACCAAAAGTAAGAAATACTTACACCCTCCTCCTAGGCTTATTTTCCTCCTGTTGTGCTGTTGTGCATCTGCTAAATTATCCGTAAAACAACATTGCCATTTATTGCAGAAAACTGCTGGTGATGGGTGAGAGAAAGCCAGAGAGGGAGGATGTAGCACCAGAACAGTTGAAGATCATAACCAAAGTAGCTAGAATTAGACTCTAAAAAATATAGTGTTGTCAGAGGTGTGTGGATGAAGTGGGGCAGTGACACAGATCATGCAGAATTCCTCCTGGATATCATTGTGTAAATTTCATTACATTTAGCCAAATGTTAGGGTGATTAAAAACTCCAGAAACTTACAACCATCTGAGTGTAAGACTGGAATTTTTGACTTCCATTAATTCATTTCATAGTCTTCATGTTTATATATGTAGTCAACCTTTGTTTTTGTTTCTTTGTATTGTTTTTATATCTAGGATTTTTGTTTGTTTCTATTATTATTAGTCACAGTCTACTTAATCTCTGAGAAAATGGCTTTTTAGCTTTGGTATTAGTTTAGCTCATAAAATGTGTTGATTAAAAGCATGATAATGAAACATTCTGTTTAACTATGGTGCATGAACCTGAAAGGTTGTCCATGCCCAGTCCCCATGTTGTCAGTAAAATAGTTAACATTCTCAAATGCCTGTTTTGGTTAGCTGGGACTAACCAAAGAGTGTTTTGACTTTTGCTATGTGTCTGTGTGAAAGCAGTTTTAAATTTTATCTTTAAATTCATCCATAGACACCTGTGACCTGTTTTTCTTTGAGAGGGTCTTTGGATTAGCACATCTGTATTGCAGTCTATAGTAATCTCTCTGATTTTCTGTACAGGAAATTAAATAAGGAGTTGAGTCATGAAAACAGAAAAGCATTCATAAACTCCACTGCAGGGAAGAATTTCCTGTTGCCATGGTTTTGCTGTTGCCAACTTGGAAACGACATGCAAGAGAGACTATTAAAACCCATAAATAGCCTAGCTGCTTAAATATTATTTTAACATTCTATACTCTGCTTGCAACTGCATAAAGATGTTAAATTTCAATATGCCCTTAAACTCTTTTTATCCAGGTATTCTGATATTCACCCTGTACAGCTCATTCATGTTGCCCCCATTTGTTGTGCTGTGTAAATTATCACTACCACAAAGAATTATTGAAAGGATCTGGGAAGAGAATGTGTAATAAGCTCAGTGATACTATAAATGAATGGTCAGATTGGGAGTTGATAAGATTGTGTGTTATCTGTGATGAAGGGTGATGTGAGAAATGTATAGCTAGGGTATCATTAAGCAACATGACTGTAAGTCAGGCAGTGGAAGTAGTAAGGCAGTGGAATACACAAAATAAGCACCCTGTGCACAGTTTGCCCAATTATCCCAACAACTGCAAAGGCTAGAGGGGGATGAGCCTGGATTAGCAAACAGCCTCTTACTGTAGTTTTGGAATTATATAATACATTCAACAGGGAAAGATTCTTTTTCACTGAACTACTCTCCTTTAAGTAGTTCAACTTTATGAGGCATGTCTGACCTTTCAGGGCATATTTCCTGAGAAGGATTCACAGAAAAGTGTCCTTTTCTGTCCTCCTAAAATGACACATTTCCTAAAATGAACGAAAAGTAGGAAAGTATTCCTACTCTGAAGCCCCAAAGAAGACAGTATGCAAAATCATCTCTTTTACTCCAAGCTTATGAATAGGGGCAAAAACTAGAGTCCATTCATCATGCCATTCAAACCTGCATTAAATAATAGCAGACCACCAAAATAGGCAACAGCCAGCCTCTGTACACCTCAGCTGCCTGCTACTGGGCGTGACACTACTAGAGATAAGACTTTGTTCTATGTGCTGTGATGTAATCTCACCATACTTAATCTAACTTTATTTTGTGTCAAGAAACTTTGAATATAATTCTTTTTCTGAAAAAGTGCTTTTCAGAACAAATGTTCAAAGATCATTCCCACTGTAGATGTCACTTGAATCTATGGATTTGTAGTTTTTATCAAATTAAAATACTATTTGCTATTATTTCTTTATTTTTTCTGTCTTACCTCCCGTCTCTCTGAGACTCCAATTACACGTATGTTATGTCACTCACTAGTGTACCACAGGTTAGTGAGACCCTGGTTCTTTTTTTTCCCCCAACCTTTTTTTTCCTTCTGTGCTTCAGTTTGGATAATTTCTATTAATATATCTTAAAGCTCCTTGTGTTTTTCTTTTCTTCCATGGTGTCTTAATTCATTGTTAATCCAATCCAATGAAATTTCCATTTAAGATATTGTATTTCAGGGCCAAAAGTTGCATTTGATAATCTTTTTAAATGTCTTCTATTCTCACCTCATTAGGTTCACACTGTTCTTCAGATCCCTAAACACATTTATAATAGTTGTTTCAGAATGTTCATCTGCTAATTTCATCGCCTCTCTGATTTTCGGTTTTTTTTTTTAATGGGGTTCCTCTGCCTTGGGTTATATTTTACTTCCTCACATGTCTGGTTGTTTTTGATAAGATAATGGATGTTGTAAATGTTTCATTGTTCAGTGTCTTATTTTTGTTATCTTCTTTAAGTGTTGTTTTGTTTTGGCAGGCAGTGAAGTTGCAGAACAGCTTGATTTTTATGAGTCTTATTTTTAAGCTTCGTTAAAGCATACCTAGAGTAGCTTTTACTCTGGCTCACTTAACCCTACTACTAAGGCATGACTTTTCTTGCACCTCAGTACTTGAATATTCAATGAAGTGTCTACTGTGGCTGCTCAGAACTCTAATATCTCCCAACCCAGTGTGAACTGTAAAATTATTTGGCTTATAATCCGTTGGTAGTTATTCTTTCCCAAATATTTTGTCTTTGCTTGACTTTTGGAATTTATGCATATGTAGCTTACTGTCCAACTCAAGACTCAAAGGGACCGCTATTCAGGTTTCTGAACCTTTCATCTGATATTTCTTTCTCTTTGGTATTCTGCCTAGCAAATATCAGCCACCACAGACTTCCTGAACTCTAGTCTGTCTTGGCTTCCCCCTTCAGTACCCTACTCTGTGTCACTGTCCCACAAGTACCTCAAGGTAGAAAGCCCAGGGGTCATAGGGCTTATCTTCTGCATTCTTTTTTCTCAAGGATCACTACCCAAGGCTGCCTATTGTCCAGTGTCTGCAAATAGTTGTTTGAGGTATTATATCGTTTTTTCTAGTTATTCACAATGGCATGGTGAGTGCCGTATCAAGCACTTTGTTATGGCTGGAAGCAGAAGTCCCAGATACTTTTGATATTTATGCCGTCTCATTTAATTCCTACAAACCTGCTAGATACCAGTTATCCCCACTTTACAGAATTGGCTTCTTTAGATTAAGTAACATGCCCATGGTTAGATAGCTAGCAAGCATTAGGGAAGTAGAACAGATCCCAGTAGTGTGGTTAATTAAGTGTTCAGGGAAAGTATAAATGTGGAATGAAACACAGCAAAGCCCCAAGACCGACCTTTACCCTACGTCTTCCTCCCTCTTAAGTCCTTGAACTAACAGTACTCAAACCAGTTCATGAGATAGCTCTACTTCATGCATTATCATCATATTCATTTCTCAGTATTTTTGTAAAGGAGGACGAGGCTCAGGGAAGGAAGAAGTAATGAACTATTGAACCATTTCTTCTTTTTCCCAGTTATCTGTACAGAGACCATCTCTGCATTTCAGAAAAAAGGATTTGTAACAAACAAGCAAGCTACAAATAAATATGTCACAGGCTGGAACAATTCTGCAATGAAGAAATTTTTAATAGGGGATTTTTCCTTCTTTTTTGTTTGTTTCTTCGGATGGTATAACCTAGATAACTGCCATTCCCTCACACTATAATAAATACAATAAACTTCCCACCAAGCAGTTTGTTACTTGAAAGCTGGAGACCATCCTCATTTTTAGCTGTGTATGTGGGTTATTTAGGGAAATTATTTCCTGACTGAGGTTTGTTTGTCAAGTCAGTAAACAGGAGACTTAGAAGCCCTCTGTAAAAGCTTTCCTTCAAAGCCCTGCCTTCATTAATTTGCTGCAATGTTAGTGGCTGCTGTCTCCTCCATTTTTCAGCAGTGTTACAAATGCAGTTGAGGTTCAGGATCTCAGAAGAGATGTAAGACTTTTCATAAAGAAAGATTTGGAGGCAGATCATGTGATTGTCAAGGTGACCTATAGAATGCCTGAATTTACTTATTAAGTTTTAAAGTTCTATACAAACATGAAGTAGCATTATTCTTTCATCCTTCTTCTACAAGCACATTGTCCCTTTAGAGTTGCTCAATACGCTCTTCAACCAGATAAAAAAGCATCATTTTTTTTCATTTTCCTGATAGTCATTCTCTTAAAACTTCCATAGTTTCAGGGTTTCATGGTCACTAAAAATATTATAATAAGAACATTGTATGCTTTATTCCTTAGTAATATAGTAAACAGTCTTGTTTTTAAAAAACTACAGATTCAGGAGGACATTTGCAGGTTCGTTACAGGGGTATACTGTACAATGCTGGGGTTTGGGCTTCTAGTGAATCTGTTACCCAAATAGTGAGCATAGTACCCAGTAGGTGGAGATTTTGAGGTGGAGTAGGGTTTTCCAACCCCTCCTCTCAACCTTCCTCCCCACTTTTGGACTCCCCAATGTCTGTTGTTTTCATCTTTATGTTCATGTGTACCCATTGTTTAGCTCCTGCTTGTAATTGAAAACATGCAGTATTTGACTTTCTGTTTCTGCATTAATTCACTTAGGACAGTGGCCTCCAGCTGTATCTATGTTGTTACCAGGGAGATGGTGATGTTCTTCTTTATGGTTGTGTACTATTCCATGATGTATTTGTACCAGATTTCCTTTATCCAGTCTACCATTGATAGACACGTAGGTTGATTCCATGCCTTTGCTGTTGTGAACAGTGCTGCAGTAAACAAATTAGTGCAGGTGCCATTTGATAAAATCCCTTTGAGTAGATACGCAGTAGTGAGACTGCTGGGTCGAATGGTAGTTCTATTGTTAGTTTTTGAGAAATCTCCACACTGTTTTCCATAGTGGCTATATTAATTTACATTCCCACGAACAGTGTATGTATATTTTTTCTTTTCTCAAAATCCTTGCCAACATCTGTTATTTTTTGACTTTTGAATGATAGCCATTCTGTCTGATATCAGGTGGTATCTCATTGTGGTTTTAATGTGCATTTCTCCAGTGATTAGTGATGTTGAGCATTTTTTCATGTTTATTGGCTGCGTGTATGTCTTCTTTTGAGAAGTGTCTATTCATGCTCTTTACCCACTTTTTAATGGGGTTGTTTTTTTTCTTGTTGATTTGTTTTAAGTTTCTTAGAAATTCTGGATATTAGTCTTTTGTTGGGTGTATGGCTTGCAAATATTTTCTCCCACTCTGTAGGTTGTCTGTTTACTCTGTTAATTATTTCTTTATAGCAAACATTCTTTTTGCATTCTTTCTGGTAAAGTTTAGTGTCTCTATGATGTGCATAGTAATTTCAGGATTTTGGAATTCTTCTTGGAAAGAAAAGTTTCATTATTTTAGCCCTAGTTTCATCTCTGAAACTTCTGAAACTATTCCCAAACTGTTGAAAATTATCAGCAAAACTCTATAAATCTAAAAGACCTCTGAAAAAAGCTGGTCAGATAGCATACACTGTGTGAAATGAGACATGCAGAGGACAGAGAGAAGGAGCTAGAAGTAGAAAAACAGATGATCTTCAGTGTTTTCTTCCCCAGCAGTTTTCCACTCTGGCAGTAATCCTTTTAGAACTAGACAGGCATATAAAGCACAATGTAATAAATGAATACCAATGACAATCTTTTTTTTCTGGTTCATTAATTTTGCTTAAAATTGACTTGAAATGCATGTATAAGTACACGTCAGTGGTGACACATTCACTTTAAAGTTTTAAAATGTACTAATTCATTCTATACGTATTTATAGAAAGGGTTCTTGACAATAGATAAGTTATCGATGCTCAAGACCTTAAATAGTTCAGTTGAATCCTTTGTTGTAGTAATACGCAGTTTTTTTTGTGGTGATGGTCATTAATAATTAGAAGATATTTTCTTGGATATTTATGTTGTTAACCTAGTTTTCCAATTTTTGAAAAGTAGTCTTTGCTTTGTTCTATTTTTGACTATTTTTAAGCCTTCACGTTTTATGTCAGCTTCAAAATTAGATTCTCCAACAAGCTCAAACTTGAAACTTAGAGCTCTGGAATGTCTTTAGAAAGCTGTCTGCAAGCCATAGTTGTAGTCTATTCTTAGAGCAGTACCTGACGGCAGTGGAGTTACTGCATTAGAGCTACCTGGGAGTGTCTGTGAAGAATAGATTCCCCTGTGAGGCCCCATACCCACTGAGGAGTGTTTTGGGGGGTGGGCCCTGAGAATCTGCCTTTTAATTTAGCTCCGCAGCTGATGCTGTGCATACCAAGTTTTGAGAACTACTGTTGCCTTTTGGTATATGTCAGAGAGTTTGTCTGAGAGCATCATTCTCTAAAATGCCGTCAAGTGTTTTGGACCTCAAAAAATAGGGTCAAGGCTGGGCATGGTGGCTCACGCCTGTAATCCCAGCATTTTGGGAGGCCACGGTGGGTGGATCACAAGGTCAGGAGATCGAGACCATCCTGGCCAACATGGTGAAACCCCGTCTCTACTAAAAATACAAAAATTAGCCAGGCATGGTGGCATGCGCCTATAGTCCCAGCTACTCAGGAGGCTGAGGCAGGAGAATCACTGGAACCCAGGAGATGGAGGCTGCAGTGAGCCAAGATCGCACCACTGCATTCCAGCCTGGGCAACAGAGCGAGACTCTGTCTAAAAAAAAACAAAACAAAACAAAACAAAATGGGTTGATAGAGAGTTGTTTACTTACAGTGAATGTACTTATGTTCCTTTTGCAACCACTAAGTCCAGTCTGAACACATATTCCCTTTACGTTGGGAGGTTAATAACTTTTTCTGCAGCTTCCAGTATTTGTGGGAACACTGATTCTGAAACTTTGTTAAGATTAAGGCAGTAGAGGTTTTTTTTTCTTAAGGAAAGTGAGAATACAATGTGCTTAAGTCTTAAAAAAAACTGTTAGACATTGCTGTATCACCTTTGTTCTTCAGTGTTAATGGTCTTGTTAAATTATTGTCTTTTTTTTTTTTTTTTTAAGAACAAGTCTCTTGCTTGAATTGGAAGTATTAGAAAAATGTTTCTTAACTTGATGTGTGGACAGAATTCAGGGGTCTGTGAACTTGGATGGGAAATAATTTTTTCTTTACTTTCACTGACCCCAAGTTGAAATTTAGCATTTCTGTTAATTATGGCCATAGGCAGTAAACCACAGTAATTCGTTTACCTGTGATTTCATTGCCAATAGAAAGCACAGATATTTTCATATTATATTATTTGTTGTTGCAGATATTTCAAGAGTGTGTTCATCATGTCTTCAGCATTATAGTAGATACTAGACCAACTGCTACATCTTGTTATATAAATCTTATGCAGTCATATTTAAAATTATTTGATACTGTGCGCTTCAGTATAATTTCTTTTGAACTCTTACGTTTTTTATTTTATACTTTTACAAATATTATTCTGAGAAGGGATCTGATCCATAGGCTTCACTAAACTGCCAAAGAGGATCGGGTACAAAAGGAAAAAAAATAGGAAGAACACCTGTCTTGTCTAGAATCTTTTCATCCTAAATCATTTTCTTTTCTTTTCTTTTTTTTTTTTGAGATATTTCTCTTAAAAAATTATTTTTCCTGTTATAGTCATCTCATCATTATATTTTTTTTAACTGTAGCTGACTCCACTGGAACCCATTCTCTGTACACAACATACAAAGATTATGAAATTATGTTCCATGTTTCTACCATGCTGCCATACACACCCAACAACAAGCAACAGGTAAGAGATCCTCCTGTTATCTGTGTTTTCACCGTTGTTTCATTTCCTCTAGAAGCCTAAGTGGCAAGTTTGTAAAATCTTAAACCAGAATTTAGTGTTGCACCTGTCACAGCAGCGGGAAGCTTTGTGCTTTGTGGAAGTAAGGAATAGCAAATGAGCTGAAAACAAATGAAGAGACCCAAATTTTAGGTTAACAGCCAGCTGGATGCCTTTGTGAATTAATCATTTGCTTTTCACCCATGGGGATTGAGGTTTTCATGAAATCCGAAGAACAAGTTGAAATCATTGGTAATTACGTGACTCTGCAGGGTTGCAAAGAGCATCCATGAGAGGGTGAAGTTTCATCTCAAGAGGCCAGTGCACAGAGTAGGAAAGTTCTGATGTTTCATTATAGATTTCAAAGGAGATATAGAATACTAACTTGGAAAAAAGTCAAATGTCAACAGAATGATATTCTTCCTTACCACGTTCATTGGGAGATAGCAAAGAACATAAATAACAATTGCGTATGTGCACGTCATACGCAGAGCTTCTCTTAAAATGTTCTAAAAGCTCAATGCCCAATTACTAAAGTGTAAGTGAGGTAGGAAAATGTGGAAACTAAGAGGTGACAGACTGTTACAGAGCAAACTGGAAACTGGCAGTATTGTTTTAGGGAATGTGTAGTAGTTGATTTTTAAAAATATTTTAAAATAAATAATAGCAAATTGAAATGTAAAAGAACCAGAGAGCTAACACACTCTTTTTTAAAAGCTATTACAAACTTGAGCAGTTCAGTTTTACTTCTGACCTTCAAATGGCTATGGATTTTTGTTTTTGTCAGTTGTTGTGCTAACAGAGCACAGGCCAGCTGCAGAATGAATCACATCCTCTTTTACAGAAGTTAACCAAACACTGATCTAATCTAACACTTTATCACTTTAGGTTTGATTAAATCACAAATCTGGGTAACAAAGTTTTGCCTTTCATGATTGCCAGTGTAATAAAAAAATGGGGAGCAAAGCAATGAATCAGCTATAAATGTGAAGTAAACCTGTTTTAAGATAAACTCCCTGATCTGGACTTTGTTGATAATTTGTTTTATGCAAATCCCAGATTTTAGCTCTCTTTGAAAGAAAAACACCGTGCTAAGAAAGGCATAATAAACTTATTATTCTGACCAGTCAGTAGATGAAAAATTTAAGAACATTAGCAAAATGATCATTAAAGAGAGCATAAAGACTTATTCTGCCTGATCACTTAGAAGAGAAAGATGAGATTTATAAGGGTAAAAAATTTAGTAACAAGATTGGATTGATTATTTGTAACTAAATGAGTTGAAGTGGTAGGCAGAGAAAGTTGGCATTTAAATGACAGCTCTCTAAATTATTTAATTTTGGAGTCTAATCAAGGCAAAAATGTTACAGTCCTAAATCATAATGAGAAAGAAATTGGTACTGCAACATATCAAGAAATTTTCACTCTCTAGCCAAAAAATTTATTTTCTTCTATATAGACTACTTTATGCTTGGGGAAAAAAAAAAAAAAAAAACAGGAAAAATGTATCTTAAAAAATTTTTTTGCAAGCATTTTTAATATAAATATTATTTTTCATTATATGTAGCATAAGATGGAAAAATGGATTTGTTTCTATTTGGGTCCTTTATTAAGACGTTTATTTTTATATGTCAAGCCATATTTTGAAGAAAGAATAACACTGCAGAAAATGACATAATCTGTGCAGGAATGGCATAACATGTAGATAAATAGTATTTGTTTTTGGTATGTCCAAGATCCTGAGTAGATTAATAATCTTTAATTATTGATATGTTCTGTAGAGCAATCAATACACACCAGCCTTTATTTTCATAACATCTGATTGTATATCATATTTAGAAATGAACTCAGAAATAAACCGCTTCATTAGAAGACAATTTGGGATGCTTTCAAATTCCTAAGGTTAAAAGTACATTTCCTGAACATTCTAACTGCCAATTCTCAACCCTAATCTAAAAGGCTATTGTTTCTCCCAGTTGGCAGCCAATACTAGATCACTGATTTTACTGGTGTGCAATTTGTATGCCTTAATGTCACTAGAGAATATTTTTTTGAATACAAGTTTTATAAGTACAAGCTTATGTCTAATAGGTAGTTTATGTAAATGTCACACTTAGTTGTTTTTCTTTTTTAAAAGCCTCCATATAATAAGTATGAGAAACACAAATTTTATTCTATTTTTCTTTACACTATTGAATTAACTGCTGAAAGACACTGACCTGGGATGATCTGGGGTGCCTGAGTTTGAAAGCCACCCATCCAGCACCCACTGAATGGGAAACAGAGGGTGTCCCTAAGCAGCTTTCATTGCAATTAAAGAAGCTGTTTAAACCTGAAATTTACCTGCTTTTAATTGTTGCAACATTCTGGAATATTATTCTTTTCTGCATGCCCAGCTTGTGACACAAAACATATATCAGAAAACACCTTAGCCACATTTTCTTTCAATGAAGTCAATTAAACCAGAACATAAATTACATTGTAATTATTTCAGCCATTCTCATCTCTAAAAATCTTCCCTATGGCACTTGTTTTTCTTATGTGAAAATGGAACAAAACTGTTGTTATAGAAACTGAGGATTTGGAGATGTTGGGACCTGGCATAATATGCCAGATATTGGGTAGATCTATTTGAATGGCTGTATCTTTTATGCAAATTTCAAAATATTCGTTTCCATGTTCTTCCTTAGAGGGAATAAGGCAGGCTAAAACATTGACAGTACCTGTGTAGATTACCTACCTTAACGTGTACTGATTAGTAATGAATGTTTTAATATATAAGGGAATTGGGGCGGCGGGGAAAGCAAACTATTGTCATTCATGTTGGTTGCTTATTTTTTCTTGTAGCTCCTGAGGAAGCGGCACATTGGAAATGATATTGTAACAATTGTTTTCCAAGAGCCTGGAGCACAGCCATTCAGCCCAAAAAACATCCGATCCCACTTCCAGCATGTTTTCGTCATCGTTAGGGTGCACAATCCCTGCTCTGACAGTGTCTGTTATAGGTGTGTATGGGTGTCACAGCAGGGGCGCTATGGATGTTGGCTGGTTATCACACAGAGGCCCCATTCAGCTCTGCATTCTGAGGTGGCAATGGAAAGTCTATTACTATTTCTTTTTGTCTTAAAACTGTGCATGCGGATGGCTGAATTCACATGATGATGTAATTCGGTGGCATTGACATTACCCAAGCATGTTGGTTAGACACCTGCCGTTTCCATTTGCACCTCCTCCTTAGGTGATGTCCTTCATCCATACCATCTGGTCACCAACCAACTAATTACTCATATTGCTAATTATATATTTCTTTTGGCATGGCAAGAGCAGAGAAGAAGGATTGTAATAAATAGGGAAGAGAAGTTAATTTTTTGAAAAGCATTGTTATTAAAGAAGCCTAAATCCTTGCCTCTGACTTACTTGATTCACATTAGCACTCTGACTACAAGCTTAGAAGCGCTTCTATACTTTATTCAGCATTATTGAAATTGTTTCAGTGTCACTTGTTGACGCAGTCACATGAGTATCAGAATTCAGGCCTCTATCTGTGGAGACCTTTCTTTGTAAGAATACTGGAGAGTTAGGAGTTGAAGGGGATAGGGACCTGTGATGCTAGCTTGATATGGGTGTAGTGCCAGAATGTGTAAGGGTAATGTTCTGGCATTTGTAAGATGTTTTTAATGTGCATCAGTTCCTTTCAAAATATGGACATTTAGCATATCTTTCCATCCCTAAAATGTTGTCTGCACAGAAAGTGACCAGTGCAGATTGACAGTTGGTGAGATCCACAATTGTCTATCTTTAGGGGTAAGGCAAATTAATTCTAGGAGTAGAGTAAGTGTAGCTTAGAGAAAAAAAACAAGTAGAGGTTGTGTTGGTCTCCTGCTGGCTGTCACCATCCTTGCACGTATCCTAATAACTGCATTGGTTGAGCTCTTCTTACAAGCCCCACACTATTCTAGACATCTTACGTGCATGTCCCATTTAATCTTTAAAACCCATCAGGTAGGTACTGCTTTTATCTCCATTTTCAGATGATGAAATTTAAGCCAGGTCACTTGCCTTGGGTTAGCTGGCTAGTGTTGAGCAGAATTAGACAGGAATGCAGTCAGTTTGATTCTAGAGCCCAGTCTCTTAACCATGCTGCTATGCCACCTCTCTCACATGCTGGGAAAGCTGGGTTTTCCACTCCGAGCTCCCAACACAGAGGCTGTTCCAGAACTTCTCAGGTGCTGAGCCTAGGAGAACACCCAAGACCAGGGAAGTCTGTAGTTTCCTAGGATTGGGGCAGAAACCCCAACCATGAAGACCTAGATCTGAAACCTCTTATCAAGGAAATAGTGTCTGAAAGCTGCTCTGGTTAGTTGTAGAATGAAAGCACAGAACAATTGACTATAATTGGGATGGATAACTATTTGCATTTAGAAAATACTCAATTAAAACATGCTGTACACTCTATTCATGCAAAGGATTTCATACCACTTGACAGGTAGAAAGTTAAGCCCATTTTGAATGGGCACTCCAAAGTTTGGGGAGTGGAAAGCTATGCAGTTTCTTTTAAAGAGAGTTTCTTCTTTTCAAGCCTTTGTCTAAATCAGTACCGTCCAATGGGACTATAATGCAAGGTACATATTAATTTTACATTTTCTAATAGCCAGATTTTTAAAAAAGTGCCAAGATATAGATGAAATTAATGTTGACGCTGTTTTTGACCCATTTATACATTTTATTTACTCAATATATCTAAATATTATTTCAACATGAATTAACATGTGATTTCAGCATTTAACAATTATTGTGACATCTCACATGTTTTTTGGACTAAGTCGTTGTAACCTGAAGTACATTTTAGACTTACCGCATATCTCAATTAGGATGCTAAATTTTCATTGGTGATACTTGATGTATATTTAGATTTCATAAAATTTACAATTGAAAAGGTAGATTTAATATACCCAGATTCTTCCAAATGTACTTTTTAAAATCTTTAAAATAACAGAATTAAGTATCAGTTTTTAAATCATATATTAATTAAAATGTAATGTAATTTGATATTCCTTGGTCCCACTAGCCACATTTCAAGTGCTCAATAGCCACAGCTGGCCAGTGGCCACCATAATGAACCGCACGAGTCTAAACAGACTGCTGAGGGAGGTGTGTTCGCCTTCTTCAGTGCTCTGTTTTTTTATTTTTATCATCCCTCCCCTGAAAATTATGATTTTTGCTTTCTCTCTCTTATTTTTAATCTGTTGCCTGGAGAGCCCATCTTTTGAACCCCATCGTGTAACGCTAGGAGTTTTTGCAGGGAGTGGGGTACTGAACATCCCTGCTTAAGACATGTGGGCAGGTCTGGAATTTCCTAGTTACCAGGCTTGTTTGAAGGCCCAGCACACAGCTTTGAAGAGAATTTTGGCCTGTTTATCAATCCAAGAAAACATATCAGTTTGTAACATCACTGAAAGAAATCACAAGAGATTATAGAGTAGTGACCTTTGCGTGTTGTAAACTTTAAAGATCAATAATTTTTTGCCATCCTTGTCAAAAGACCGGCAGGCACACTTCCTCAGGTATGTGATGGGTGATGTCAGGAAGTGTTTGAAGGCACAGAATAAACAGGGCACCTTTCTTCTAGCCTTTAATGTTGGGGGAGGGGATAAGGACAAGCTTATTTTCTCATGAAAATAAATGTTATTATGAGGTACAATGGGAAATATCAATTTTCAGTTAAAACATGAGTCTTCAAAGAATTTTTACACCCGTGAGTTTTTCTCAAACTCCAGCCACTCCCCAAACTGCTGGGGATATGAATTTATAGGCCTGTTTTATTAGGGTGGTTTGGTGGAAAAACTTATACATGGGTTGATTTATACTTTAAATCTAATTTAATTTTATCCCTAAGTGGCCAGGCGCGGTGGCTCACGCCTGTAATCCCAGCACTTTGGGAGGCTGAGGCAGGCGGATCATGAGGTCAGGAGATCGAGACCATCCTAGCTAACACAGTGAAACCCCATCTCTACTAAAAATGCAAAAAATTAGCCGGGCGTGGCGGCGGGCACCTGTAGTCCCAGCTACTTGGGAGGCTGAGGCAGGAGAATGGTGTGAACCCAGGAGGCGGAGCTTGCAGTGAGCCGAGATCACGCCACTGCACTCCAGCCTGGGTGACAGAGCGAGACTCCGTCTCAAAAAAAAAAAAAAAAAAAATTTATCCTTAAGTGATATAGCTAGAGTAACTCAAATGCTTTTAAAACATTTTTTTATTTTTGTGGGTACATAGTAGGTGTATATATTTTTGGGTTACATGAGATATTTTTATATGGGCGTGGAATGCATAATAATCACACCAGGGTAAATGGGGTGTCCATCACCCCAAGCATTTATCCTTTGTGTTACAAGCAATCCAGTTATACTCTTTTAGTTATTTTTAAATGTGCGATTAAATTATTTTTAACTATAGTCACCCTGTTGTGCTAGCAAATACTAGGTCATGTTCATTCTTTCTAACTATTTTTTGTACCCCAAGTGCTTTTTAGCATTTAAAACCTCTTGGTCCCAACTTTCTCCACCATGAACACACATATTTATTTACTTACGCCTACCTGGTATCTGAACTGCGGAAAGGGGAAAGTTTCCTTGAAAGAGTGTTCTGCAGTAATAGTGCAGAGAGGTGTGGGGTCATTACAGGCTGAAGTTATATGGGTATTTATGAGAAGATGGGATTTGATGTGTGTGTTAAAGCATAACTGGATGGAATTCAGCGGGAAAAAGAGAAACCATTCTAGGAGTGGTCAGTGGAAAGGACAGAAGCCTAGTGATGGGAAGGAGGATGGAAAGTACAATAAAAAGGCTACTAATGCAGGAAGGATGACCAGGCAGTGGAGGCCCCCAGAATGCTAGGCCATCAATTCAACACTACGTAAGTAGAATTCTAGGAAAAATTAACCAGTGTTACCATGCCAGGTAATTTGTACACAGAAAAATAAATTTGGAGACTGTTATTATCCATTTATTTTTCATTAGTTCTTTATCCAGCCTTTAGCATATATGTGCTAGACACTACTCTAGACCCTGGGATATAACAGGAGAACAAAGAGAGAAAAATCCCTATAGTGGATCTAGAGATGAGATCTCAAAATAATGTGGTATTATACTTCCATGGGACTAGAAAACTTATATAGGAGTAACTGACTAATTCAGACTAATTCTAGAGGCCAGTTAATGTGAGTCATCATGTAGCCAAGAACTCAGAAATCAGTCACTAAGTCTGCTTACTAAAGCTTATCCCATAACTGATAAGAGAGCCCTCCAGTCTCTACTGTTTTATTTGTATTGTTGCAGTGACCTTAATTGTCTGATCCCAGTTGATAGAGAAGATTAGAAGCAACAAAATAAAAAAGATGAAGGAGCTGTTAATAGCAAGTATATACTGGAAACAAATATTTGTTTATTGATAGAGGAGATGCTGAAAAACTGTTCACATTAAAGATACGAATTCAATAAGCATAGCAATCTGGGGTCGTTTGATTTTGAGGCAAACAACCAAATATATTAGTTCCTACTTATCTGTCGGGGATATATTCCAAGAACCCCAGAGGATGCCCGAAACCACGGATAGTGCCTAACCCTATATTTACTATGTTTTTTCCTATATGATAATGTTTACTTTATAAATTAGGCACAGTAATATATTAATAGTAATTAATAAAATATAGCAGTTATAACAATATACTTTAATAATAGTTATATGAATGTGGTCTCTCTCTCAAAATACTTTGTTGTACTATACCATGGCTAACTGAAACCACAAAAAGTGAAACCATAGATAAGGGGGAACTATTGTGTGCTTCAGTTACTCCTGAGGGCTTCACTGTGGAAACACAGAATAAAATAATACCATTTTTCAACAACTAATGACTTAATGGATTTAAGCATCGATCATCAAAGGATGCAAATACCATAAAAAGAGACAAATATGTGCCTCATAATGGAAGAATACAACCTCACCTATGCATTATTTTTGCCACCCCCTAAAAAAAATTAAATCTGAATCTGATCAAGCTGCCAGACAAGCCAATTTATAGGAAATACAAAAGACCAAGGAACATGTTTGTAGTTGACAAAATTCAGACCCTGAATAACTCGGCAGACAAAAAGCCCAATTTCTTCAACAAGTAAGTTGCAAGAAATAGTGAGAAAGTGGAGGGGAATCTATAGAATAAAATATTTTTTAAAGCTAAATTAATTGCAATGTGTGGATCCTATTTGGATCCCAATTTAGACAAAAAGACTATAAAGAAAATCTTAGGACATCCTAAACAATTGTAAATTGGAACATTGACACTCTAGTTGATGAAATAAAATAGTTGTTATTCATTTTAAAACTAGAATAGTAATAAGTAGTCATAACAGTGACCCTGATTCTTCAAAGCAAATGTTAAATTGTGGTCAGAGGTATGTTTAGGAAGGTAGAAATATGTGTTACTCCTCTCAGAGAGGTTTCCATACCCGGTAATTGAAATGTAATAACTGTTGAAAGGAATGAGTGTGATATAGTACAAAAAGCACTTGGAATTAGACCAAATTGTTAAACAGTGCATTGGGAAGTTGCTTGACCTCCACTTAAAATCCTATAAGTAAAATGTCTAGCATAGGCAGAGAGGAAGTGTGATGCATGCCCATTAAATGTCTGTGTTCATCCTCTTTCCTCTCTTTAAAAAAAAACATGGATTTGCAAGCTTCAGCTGAGAAGAAGAAAAACCTAAGTAGGTCAAGTGATAGAAACTTCTTTAAGGAGGTCTATTTCAAGCCTCAATTAATCAGCATCCCTATTGTCCACTGCAGCTGACCTTTCTAAAACAATAATCTGATTATGTCATTCATTGTGCTTAAAAGCATTTAGAGAAAAGTTCAGACTTGCAGGCATAGCTTACTGCATGGGGGCGTCAGGTCTGGCCTCCTGTCTCTCAGTCTCATCTACCAGTCTGCACCCCATGCCTACCTCACTCCTTTGGAGCTACTGACCACTCCCCAGAACAGCGTGCTCTGCCCCTCTGCTCTGTACATGCTGCTCCTCTCACACACTCCCCTTTCCCTGCTTCATCTGATGAATTCCTGCTTTTCTTTTTTCTGAGAAGGCTCCCTGGACCTCCCAGGACTAAAATGCCTTTCCTAAGTGCTACCCATAGCACCCTGTACTAGACTCAAATCACTGGCTGTGGCTCCCACCAGACTTTGAGTTTCTGGAGGGCTGAGCCCAGGACATCCTCAGCCTTGATCCTCAGCTTAAGCAAAGTGACTAACGCATAGTAGGTACTCAGTGACTGGTGGATCAATACTGTTAGAAATCAAGAGAATGATTGGCACATATTTGATCTTTCCTGTCCTTTGCCCAGATCTGCTTTCTTGGAAGCTGCCCTGGCCAGTAATCTGATCCAGGCTCCAAGAAGAGGAAACTTCCCTCTCTCATTTGATGTTTTCTGTGTCACTTTCCTTTTAAATTTTGGGCTGGGGATTGTTGATTGTTGCTGTTTTTCCATTGTGCTTTCAGAGTTCAAATATCTTATATTTCTCAATTTTTATCCACTAAACTTCTGTTCAGACATCTTTGAAACAGGCCGGGTGTGGTGGCTCACGCCTGTAATCCTAGCACTTTGGGAGGCTGAGGCAGGGAGATCACGAGGTCAGGAGATTGAGACCATCCTGGCTAACACAGTGAAACCCTGTCTCTACTAAAAATACAAAAAATTAGCCAGGTGATGTGGCGGGTGCCTGTAGTCCCAGCTACTGGGGAAGCTGAGGCAGGAGAATTGGTTGAACCCGGGAGGCAGAGGTTCAGTGAGCCAAGATCGCGCCACTGCACTCCAGCCTGGATAACAGAATGAGACTCCATCTCAAAAAAAAAAAAAAGAAGTAGTAGTAGTAGTCTTCGGAACATTTTCATGTGTCAGCTTGAAGTTGGCTTTGGGTGTCAAGACTTGTTACTTCATCCAAGCTCTTTGATGCCAACCAGTGTTACATGGCCTATATCAACTAGAAATAGCCTCATCATCTCTTTGGCCATGTAACTCATGTGGATGGTCCCTTTTAGCAGGCACCTCAGGAGTAGAAGGTTTCAAAGCACTTCCTCAGAGGGAGTAAGTGTGGGCTTGTCGTGGAGCACTCTCTTGGCTGTCCAGAAGCTTACATTCCAATCCTGGCTCTCTCTAACAAATCTGGCAAATCCTTTTACTTCTCTGTATCTGTTTCCTGGAGAAGTGAAGAATTTGTACCAGCTGCTCAACCGGAGGTTCAGGAAGATGTCAAACCACAGAATACAAACAAGACACCTTCCTGGTTGCTCAATGTACCCAAAGATTTTGGAGTGAGAAGATATTTTTATATGAAAATGAACACAAATGTTTTTCAGTAGAATGTAAAATCAAGGTGAATTTTCAAATGAAACCCAAGATTTTATTGAAAGAATTTGAGGAACATTGAGTTCTCTAAGTTCCCTTCCTGTGATAACTTTCCATCACTGTTTTAGCCTCTAGCTCTGTCTGTCTGTCATCTAGATAACCCTTTTGAGTAGAACATTCCAGTCCTCAACAATGCTGGGTAAATAAAGCATGGCTATGATTTTAAAGCATGTATTATTTCCAAGAAGATGCAGAATTGCCAGCTAGGCTAACATAAGTACAGCCAAGCAAAGGCCCTTTGGAATCTACCTTTAAAAATACCAAGAACCATTTATAATTAATATATCTTAAGTAACTACATACAGCAAACTGAGATTCTAGAAAGGTTTTTTTCTTACAGAGGTAAAATATTCTGTTTAGCTTAAACCAGGCCTTATTATCAAGAGTTCAGAATTTGTGGCATCTAAATTAATGAGCTTTTAACCGTGTAGAAATATTGCCAGTTTGATTTATCCAAAACAAAATCACTTACTTGAAAAGAGCACTCCAGAGTATCATCTTCCTCATCTTCTGTAAGGTTTCTATTTCTGACTATGCGAAACTGATTTCACTGCCTGTATCATTTACCTCCCTACCACAGTGAATCACTGAAAATTATATGTTAAGGATTCAGTTCTTTTCCTCACAGTTCATTATAGCTGTTTCTAATTATTGGTAGGTTTTCACTGTATGTTTGTCTAAAGTTCTATCAATTAATAAATGGATCTGCAGAAAGCCAGTTAGTTTAAGGGGCAAGTAGATGGAGGGGGCTTAAAATCACACCCCCTGCTAAGCATTTTGCTCTCCTTATTTAAAATAAAATCACAGGTATTTTCTGAGAAAGAATAGCAATTTGAGTGAAATTAGCAGATGAGAAATTGCCAATTTTAAAATGAAAGATATTAAATATTTCTAGATTCTTACAGGATTCCACTTAGAAAAATCTAGCAAACCTGAATTTCAGCATATTTTGCTTGACTTTAAGAGAAAATAACACGATCAAATTAAAATTATACAGCTGTCAGCGTTCAAGTCAGGCAGTTCACAATAGACAAGAAAAATTGCCTTCCTAATACATATTGGTATAATTAAGCCATATGGAAGTCTCTGAATTCTCTCCTCCAGTTAGAAAATGGAGTGTTGGTTGCCACTGTTCTTTGTCATGAAGTGAACTAGGTAATCTTTTAAAAATACACTTGTGAAACCAACAAATAGGCCATCCCATGGCATCTTCTGAGTGTTTAGCTTTTCCATTCCACCAGAAATATAATTTGCATCCTGAAGTTGCTGATTTTTATTTTTCTTATTTTCACAAGAAATAGCTATTTATTGAAAAACAAAGCTGAATATCTTAAAGCAAACCCTTCTTAAAGAAAAAGTGAAACAGAGCTCTTCAATTTTATTTGAAAGATGCATTCTCTGATTATGCCGTTTCTATTCTAAGAGTTCAGAAGAAACAGTTTTTTTTAATAGTTTCCCTAATACTAAGTATAATTGCATAATTTGCTCACTTTTAATTTGGAAAGAGGGATCTTTGTTGTTTTAGAATCATTTCCAGCCATGTCAAACTTTACTAAAATCTTGGGACATGATATAAAACACTCAACCTCTGTATTTCTTTTTTTTTTTTTTTTTTTTTTTTGAGACGGAGTCTCGCTCTGCCGCCCAGGCTGGAGTGCAGTGGCCGGATCTCAGCTCACTGCAAGCTCCGCCTCCAGGGTTCACGCCATTCTCCTGCCTCAGCCTCCCGAGTAGCTGGGACTACAGGCGCCCGCCACCTTGCCCGGCTAGTTTTTTGTATTTTTTAGTAGAGACGGGGTTTCGCCGTGTTCGCCAGGATGGTCTTGATCTCCTGACCTCGTGATCCGCCCGTCTCGGCCTCCCAAAGTGCTGGGATTACAGGCTTGAGCCACCGCGCCCGGCCAACCTCTGTATTTCTATATCAACAACTTCCTTTTTTGTTTTAGGATAAACTTACTTTTTTTCCTTTTGAGATTCAAAATAATAGGTTATTACAGATGTTCATATGATCCTTTTCTTAGGCCCAATTTTAGGAATATATATTCAAAAGAAATGACTGGAACAGGCTTTCTTATATCAATCTTGCTCAAAGGAACGGGAGAAGGAAAACATTTTTCTTGCAAATAGATTGTCAGAATAAAATGCCAAAAGGACCAAGCAATAGCTCAGTTTAAAAATATTATTTTAAAGCATTGTTGCTGTTACATAAAGATTATTCTCATACTATTACTCAGATTCCAATTTTCATTTTAAAATTATGCTTTTAATCTGGTTGCATGATGCCTCACTCTTAGGCCAACAAATACTAGTTAAGTTTTATTAAAATTTAATTCATTTCTTTTGTGGCATGCATCTTCTGATATTTTTAATATAAGCTATCTGCTTATAGGCATCATATCTAGAATGAAGAACACATTTGTGTTCTCACAGAATGGATCCTTGTTCTAAAAGATGATGTGGTTTCAGTAACCTCCCTTGAAAACAATTAGTAGGTATGTAAAATGTCTTATGCAGAATATTACAGTAAGCCTATTTTTTTTTCATGGAGTTGCGGTCAGTTTCCTGTCTGTCAAAAAAAAGTTAATAGTGTTAGCTTTTGGGATTTTGGGAGGTTTGTTTTTGACCTAGAAAAAAAATTTATGTTGTGTAAATCCTAAATGTGGTTGAATGAAAAACTATGCTCATATTAAGCAGAAATGTGTGTTGTTTCTCATGGAAAAATAAGCAGCTATTTTGCATCTGAGGTATGTCTTTGTCTTTGAGAAAGTATATTTTATTCTGATGTTGTGAGACTGAGAAATACTAACGTGGCTCTCTTTGATCTTTGTCTCTCAGTGTGGCTGTCACCAGGTCCAGAGATGTGCCTTCCTTTGGACCTCCCATTCCTAAAGGGGTCACTTTCCCTAAGTCAAATGTGTTCAGGGACTTCCTTTTGGCGAAAGTGATTAATGCAGAAAATGCTGCTCATAAATCGGAGAAGTTCCGGGCCATGGCAACTCGGACCCGCCAGGAATACCTGAAAGATCTGGCAGAAAAGAATGTCACCAACACCCCTATCGACCCTTCTGGCAAGTTTCCATTCATCTCTCTGGCTTCCAAGAAGAAGGAAAAGTCTAAGCCATATCCAGGAGCCGAGCTCAGCAGCATGGGGGCCATTGTGTGGGCAGTCCGGGCTGAAGACTACAACAAGGCCATGGAGCTAGACTGCCTTTTAGGGATCTCCAATGAGTTCATTGTGCTCATTGAACAGGAAACAAAGAGCGTGGTCTTCAATTGTTCCTGTAGAGATGTGATAGGGTGGACTTCAACTGACACCAGCCTCAAAATCTTCTATGAACGAGGAGAATGTGTTTCAGTGGGGAGTTTTATTAACAACGAGGAGATCAAAGAAATTGTCAAAAGGTTGCAGGTGAGTCTTTCCTTCTACTTCCTTATATGCAGTTTCTCTTTCATAAAGCTTTCAATACAGACTAGAGCCAAGTTACTGAACCTTGCACTATGTTATTAGCTTCTCTGAAAACTCCCTTGATGTGTGAAGCAAACAGAGTTTATCTCATACTTGTGTTTTACATGGATGTTTTGGAAAAGTAGAACAAGTTGGGGAAGACACATTTACTCTGTGTGTGTGTGTGTGTGTATTCAAACCCCATTTACATGTGACCTGTTCCCTGGTGCTACAGCCCAGTCATCTGGTGGTGGTGCTGAAAAGAATGTTTGAGTATCTGCTGCCTTGAATTTTACAAAGGCCAAGTGAGTAGCAGTATATGGTTTCTATTTACTGCCAGCTCTCTGTAGGTTTCTGGTAGAGGTTTCCTTGTAACTTCAGGGAAGCCGTTTAACTTTTTGGATGCAACAAGTATATTCCTTTTGGCCTAATGAATAGACTAGTGAAGAAGAAATAACCAGACTGCTCTTCAGCTGGCAATAAGATATTCAGAACTAACCCTGCTTGCAATGTTTTTCCAGTTCCATGTCTACCACTTAATACCCTATTGCTTTAAACCACAGTATCTTTTATTTCCCTGTCTAGTTTGTTTCCAAAGGCTGTGAATCGGTGGAGATGACTCTGCGAAGAAATGGGCTAGGACAGCTTGGCTTCCATGTCAACTATGAGGGCATCGTGGCAGATGTGGAGCCCTACGGTTATGCCTGGCAGGCAGGGCTGAGGCAGGGCAGTCGCCTGGTAGAGATCTGCAAGGTGGCGGTTGCCACTCTGAGCCATGAGCAGATGATCGACCTCCTGAGAACATCTGTCACGGTGAAGGTTGTCATCATTCCCCCGCATGATGACTGCACCCCGCGGAGGTAGGTCTGAGGAGGCAGCTGTGGGCCTGAGACTCGAGTGCAGCGTTTGCGTACCATGTAGAACATCTCTTAGCAGGTAGTGGAGTAGGGTGTTGCGAAGAACAATAGATTACATGTGATGCTGAATGTTTCATCCATGGAGTCTGACTCAGGACGAAACTCCCTTTCAGTGTGTGGCAACAGCAGCTGGAAAGAGTGACTAAATGGAATTTATAAATCCATCTCTGGATTTATAAGGTTGCCATTACAGATAGAGAAGTCAGGTAATATATATCTTAAGAATCTTCCACTAGGAGCTGAGAAACATTGAACACTTAGCATTAAAAGACACTCAGCATCTCAAATTGTCATAATGTTTTTCTTTTATGTTCCATGATGCTCTTTTTTTTTTTTTTTTTTTTTTTTGAGACGGAGTCTTGCTCTGTCGCCGAGACTGGAGTGCAGTGGCCGGATCTCGGCTCACTGCAAGCTCCGCCTCCCGGGTTTACGCCATTCTCCTGCCTCAGCCTCCCGAGTAGCTGGGACTACAGGCACCCGCCACCTCGCCCGGCTATTTTTTTGTATTTTTTACTAGAGACGGGGTTTCACCGGGTTAGCCAGGATGGTCTCGATCTCCTGACCTCATGATCCGCCTGTCTCGGCCTCCCAAAGTGCTGGGATTACAGGCTTGAGCCACCGCGCCCGGCCCCATGATGCTCTTATTCTCTTCTCTCTCTCAATTGCTGCCCCAAACTCAGCAATTGTTTGGACCTTTGCTGTCTCAGTCTGGCAGCCGCTTTTCCTATCTGTGTCTGCATGTGCTAGGGTTTGGCTTCAGGTGAGCTGCCCCTGCTCATGATGCTTTGGCATTTTGGTTCTTAGTCTTTTCAAAAGGGAAAACCTAGGAGCTCCCTGCCCCACCCAACCCCCCACAGCTCCTGCCAAGCCAGCAGCACTGTTGAAAATTTAATTTCTGTGTCTCTGGGGAGGTTTCCTGCGGGAAGAAATTTAATCAACTGTTTATTTTCTCCTTTGGACACGCACATGCTATTTTTGCTAGTTTTTAAAATCTTTTTATTTTATGCCATTATTTTCTAAGAATTTCTCTTAGGCTTTGGCAATTGATTCTTGGGCTTTCTAAAGCCAAGACAGTGTTCTGTGTCCTATTTTGCTACTAAGATGACCAGCCCTACACCTGAGCTCTCATGGATTTGTGAATATCCGATGGTAGAAAGTTAATGGTTATGATAGGCTATTTGTGTGTTTTAAAAAGTAAAGAGCAGCAAATATATATGTGTGTGTGTGTGCATGTGTGTGTTTTATGTACTATGCTCAGTATAGTATTTCCTAATACTGCTTACCTCCTAGATGGCCTAGGGATTATGTATATATGTCAAAATGTAGAAAAATTCATTTGTCTGATAGTTTGAAGAACTGCCTTTTGGATGACTGCATTTCCCTGGAAATCAAAATATGAACTTGTAATTTCACCTGTTTTGGAGAGGGGTAAATATTCAGAAACTGCCCTACCCACATACCCTGCCTTAGTTAACCAGGTCTAATGAACCTTATTAGCCTTTTCTGGTTTCCCCAAGCATGCCATCATTAAATGTTAAGTAATGTGCTGAACTGTGATTTAAAGAATGATGTGAGGTGGCTCAGAAAGGCAGTGGGGTTCTTGCTTACGACAGTCTCCAGCCTTGCTGCACTCCTTGTCTCTTTCTCTGCTGTCTGTCCTTCAAATTGTCTACTTTATTGCTTCTGAACAGACAGTTATAAACGGGAGAACATAACCAAGCTTTGTAAATTGTCAACCTTAATTACCGACAGTAAAGAGTTACAGATGTTAGTCTAAGAACTGTCTACTGAAATATGGAGCCCTTGACCTTATGACGCCATCTTGCCCGCTCAGAAGTCTTTCCCTTGTATCTAGGCTTCCAGGTTTATATGTGGGAAAGGAGAGGGAAGTAGGTTTGTGTGATTGTGGGTGGGATGAGACAACAGTACACATATCGAAATTGTAAATAGCTGTTACTAGAAAGATGGATAAGAGGCCTGGACCTGGATAGATGGAGCCATGATAGGAGGTGTACTAGACTAGATATATTGTGGTGTGTCAGTGAAAATAACTAATGTACTCAGTTTTTTACTTTAATATGCCAGGCCCTGGAAAAAGCACTTTTTAATGGATTAGCCCATTTAATTCTTATAACAACCCTCTCTTGTAATAGTGTTAGTAGCATCCCTGTTTTAAAAGTAACCGAGACTCAAAGGTTAGTAACTTGCTAAGCTCATCTGGCAAATTTAGGTCTAATGTCAGAGTCCAGGCTCTGAACTGCCACATTGTGTGCTTAGAGCGCAGATTCTTTCCTTATACACCAGAATCAGCAGTGATGTGCTGGTAAGTTGGCTTTCTGCTGGGGGGAAGGAAACTTTATTTGTAGTATTTGCTGATTTCTGTGGTACAGATACTCCCACTGTAGCTGGTTCCAAGCTACCGATGTGATGTCACTGCAGGCAGCATTGGGGTAGATGGGATGATTACCAGCTCCAGCACACCAGGGAGTGAATGAGCTGTCACACTGCTGTGATGCTCTCAGGCCTTCCCGGAGGAGCCAGTGGAGCTGCTGGTGACATGTCGTTTGGGTGCCAGGAGGGGAGGCTGGGGAAAGGATTAGTGCACTGCACAGCCCCACCAGCCGGGAGGGGGACATGGGGCCCCTTTCACTACAGTTCCCATCTCAAAAGCCATGCAGTTTCCATCTGAAAAGTCAGACCAGGGCAGGGCAGGTGGGAAATGCCTCGATGCCTTTGGAGGGCTGAAAGCCTGCTCCTTTCTCCTTCCTTTAGAAATAACTTCAAAGGGAACAGTTGAAGCATTAACACCTTGTTACAGTTTTCAACAAAATAGAATAATGCTCTTATGTCATTTTTTTCTTCTCCTCCGCACTTCACACTCCCACTGCTGTTTTTCTAGCGACTAATTACTCTGTTTTTTGAATAGTCATTCTCTTCTTTGTCAGCTGAAACTTTACCACCATTCACTGCAGCTGCAGTGAGAGGCAGGACAGGCCTCCTTGAGGCAAGCTGCTCCTCTGCCCCTCAGCCTGGTGGTTCTTAGGGTTGCCAGGACCCCGAGAGGGACACAGGTGAGGGGATGGGGGAGGTGGTGACTGTATGTAATACAAACACCCCCAAGATCTAATACAAACACAAATGGATTTGTGTGTTCACAGGGGAGAGTCATTCATTTTGAAAATGCAACTTTTAAAATATATGTAATAGTTCAATAACAAAAAAGTGTTACTTAAATAACATGTAAAAGCCTGTAATCCCAACAATTTGGGAGGCCAAGGCTGGTGAATCATTTGAGGTCAGGAGTTTGAGACCAGCCTGACCAACATGGTGAAACCCCTTCTCTACTAAAAATACAAAAAAAATTAGCTGGGTGTGATGGCGCATGCCTGTAATCTCAGCTACTTGGGGGGCTGAAGTAGGAGAATCACTTGACCCAGGAGGCAGAGGTTGCAGTGAACTGAGATCGCACCATTGCACTCCAGCCTGGGTTACAGAGGGAGACTCCATCTCAAAAAAATAAAAATAAATAAATAAATAAATAAATAAATAAATAACATGGAAAACAAGGGTCTCTTCTCTGTTCTTAGAAAATATGCCCTTTATGAATCGTTTTCAAACTACAACTTTTTTAAGAGAAGAAGGGACAGGGAGAGTATAGCAAACTTTCTGAGCCCCTACTAGGTGCCAGGCATTTTCTTTTTTAATTCTCATGCCAGTGAAATGGGAAAAGTTCCCTTGTCCCCCTCGCAGGGTGCGTGATGAGGGTGTAGTTCACTTCTTCAGTGCCCCACGGCTCGAACCTCTAGGGGAGCATACAGGTGGGCAGGTTGTGGGACTGACCCCACGGCAGTACTAGGGGTGAATGTTTATAGCTCCTGAAGCCCCAGGGGGCGTGTGTTACAGGGTGCTCTTTTAGTTTTGCTCTTTTAATTTTGCTGTCTGTAGGTGGCTTGTGTTAACCAGTTCAGTTAGACCCCTGCCTTATCACAAGGACAGAGGGTTTTCTGTATCCCAAGGTTTTTGCCTTGGTGTACCAGAAGAATCAGATGACTTGTGGACTTGGAGAATGAGTGTAAGGTTGTATTGACTGAAAGTAGCTCTCAGCAGATGGGAGGCCAGAAGGGAGATACTTTTTCTGTGGAGTTAGGCCACTTGGTGACCTGGGCTCTCCTCTGACTGCCCCAGCCAAACTCTGTGTGGTTCTGCCGGTTGGTGGCCTGCCAGCATGCAGGTGCCTGTTGGTGCATTCCTCTTGACGTCCAGCCACCTGTGTGTTCCTCCACCTGTGTGTTCCTCCACCTGTGTGTTCCTCCACAGATGTGCTGCTGTCAACATCCAGCCACTTCTGTCCCTGCCTTGCTGGGGTCTGGGGTCTTTATAGCCATAGGATGGGGGTGCGTCATGGGCCAGGGGTGGTCTTGGGAAATGCAACATCTGGGTATGAAGGCAGGAGTTCCTGTCCTCAGCTAGATCCAGGGGAGGGGGTGGAGCCCTAGCTGGGGACCACGCCTTCCTGTACCCAGCACTTCCCTTTTTTGCTTCCATATCATTTAAAGGGACCATGCTCTTCCCTTCCCAGTACTTCTGTATCAGCAGCTTCATTTTTATTAAAACAATGATGAGAGTGAGGCTGGGAGAAGTTCAGTTGCTTCCCAAAGAGTGAATGGAACCAGCTAGCATGACAGCCCGATGGACAGAGTCCTGGTAGACTTCACTGGAAAACCTCCCTGGAGTGAGCAGGCCCCTTATGCAGGACTTGCCTGATTCTCATCCCCCAACTGTCACCCCTCTGGAGTACATAGCCAGCGTCAGTAGATTAGTGTCTGTGACCTCTGGGTCTTCAACATCATTCCCGTGACAAGGTGAAAAGTACGTGGATGAACAGACTAAATTGTGATGTTCTGGATGGTGTTGCATGGAGTGGTCAACCCTTTATTCTGTTGAGGGACACTAGCCTGTAGTTCTTAAAGAAAGCAATTAAGGGCCATTCAAAATGACAAGCTAAAAACAAACAGGCTACATAAGACCAAATTACCTCTTAAATAAGAACAGGTCACAGCATTTTTTCATTTTAAAAATTCAGTATTTTAAAGTGCTAAAGCATACTGCTTTAGAGTGAAGAAGGCAATTACAAATCATCTGGTTCAGATCTCTCATTTTTCAGGTGAGTTTTGATTCAAAGAGTTTATGTGTTTTTTCCAAGCCAGAGTCACATGGCTTAAAGGACCAAGCCATCCTCAAACATAAAACTTTTCTGACTTGTGAGTCCAGTGTTGTGATGTTCTGTTCAATTTCCTAGTCAACCATTTCTCTATATTCCATAGGGTCTTAAGGAAAAAGGAGAGAGTTATGAGAAATAAAGATTAAAAGAGAAAGAATACAAAGACTGAAAAACAGAACAAGGGGATGGAGTAGCTTTTCCATTAATTTAGGGTTTGAACAGGTTACCTCTTACCACTTTTAGCGTTGACATTGTAATTCCTGCTGGCCATAGCCCTTTAATTGGGTTTTATAAAAGTTGTTGAATTTTCCTTGGAGAATTGGAATGGTTTAGTTAATGACTAAAATAGCACTAACCTACATAGTCTTACCTACATAGTACATATTAATTCTGTGGGTTCAAATCCTGGCTTTGCCACCTGCTGGCTGTGTAAACTTGGCAAGTTAATCTCTCTAGGCCTCTATTTCCTCCTCTACAAAGAGGGGATAATAATAGCATCCACTTCATAGAGTTGCTGTAATGTGGCTAAATTCATGCCTGGCCCAATTTAAGTTATAAGTATTATTAGAGTTACCATTCTTCAACACAGAATTTTACTTAGAATGATATAATAAAAATCGTTTTATGAAAGTTTATGCATAGCATTAAAAGTCAGTTTTTATCTGCATTCTTCAGTCTGTTGTATACTTCTTGATTCTACATATCATTCTTCTGTTTTGCAGAGATAAGTAAGAGACCAGGAAGCCAGTGATGGTTACCCTAGCCACGAAAGGCAATCAGAAATGGCGAGTAGCTGAAGTTTAGCTCTGCAGAACCTTCTGTGCTTATTCATTGTTTATGAATGAATATTCTCTCTGCTCAGACTTTATCATACTGTATTTGGCCAATGTGGGATATGAAGAAAGTTTCTAGTTATATGTTATGAGTGGTGGAAATAAAATATAGACTATGGAGAAGACAACATCTTTGGCCAGAGAGGCCTTCTAGCTAGTTTTCATACTAAATGTTAAGCAGTTTAAAAGACTGTTTCAAAGAGTGTTTGAAGGAGCCCAAAGATAAAGTAACTTGTCTGTTTGATATTCCTTTATTACTGTTATTGTGTCTGTTACCATTATCATTATTTGTTTTGTTCTCTGCCTGATGCAAAATGGACTTAAAACAACCTATGAAAGTACTTGTGGGCTGGGCACAGTGGCTAATGCCTGGAATCCCAGTACTTTGGGAGGCTGAGACAGGTACATCACTTGAGCTCAGGAGTTTGAGACCAGTCTGGTCAACATGGAGAAACCCTGTCACTACAAAAAATACAAAAACTAGCTGAGCGTGGCAGTGCACACCTGTAGTCCCAGCTACTCAGGAGGCTGAGATTGGAGGATCACTTGAGCCCAGGAGGTTGAGACTGTGGTGAACCTTGATCACGTCACAGCACTCCAGCCTAGGCAACACAGCAAGACCTTGTCTCAGAAAGAGAAAATAGTTGTACAGTATCAAAATAGAAGCTTAGCTAGGGAATTGGAGGTGGAAGAGGTAGTAGTGAAAGCAAAACATGGTCTAGGTAAAAATTTTTGGAAAGTTGGTGCCCAAAATACATAATAATAAAGTCTGTACGTTTGCTGGTTCCTAGCAGCCAACAGAAAGGGGCATAGATGATGATGCTCTTTGAGTGTACAAGTTAAAACAAGAACATTGCTGAGGAGAAGCAAAGCTAGTCCAGATTTTGAGCAGAAGTGAAATTTTTCCATGGATTATTATAAATTTTAATCAATATTCCTTTGGTAAAGTGTAACATTTTTGCATTGTATTTACAGATCCAGAACATTAGATCTTTATAGTGTGCCTTATTTAGTCAGAAATGAAAGACTGTAGTCAGAAATGAAAGACTGTAAACTATACCACTGTGTATTACCTCTATTAACAACCAAAAAAGGGTTGCAATGGCATATTTTTGTCATAAATACCAGAATCAAAGCTTAAAATTGTATCAGAGCCTAAAGTAGTATTCCTTACTATTAGAGAAAATGTTTTATTAGAGAAAAGGTTTTAATGACATAGCAGTCATTAACTACTAAAAGTAACGTCAAATGTGCCATAAAACAGTGTTCTACAGACTGCAGACCATAACTCTCAAGTAGATCATCAAATCAGTTTAGGATGTTGCTTGCGCCCAGTGTATTTTTGGTTGAAGTGTATTCACTCAGAATATAGCAAAACGGAAGACCTGAGAGGAAGGATGCACATCTCTGTGTGTATGTGGTGGTGCTGTGTCCCAGTGTGAAATGTATTTCTTACTTAGGTTGTCATCCAGAAAGTTTAAAAGCCATTGCCATTAAAGCATAAAAGGGATACAGTGGAGCCTTGGGCAGAGGGTCAGATTAAGGTCACCCTTGGCTTTTGGGGCATTTGGGATACTGGTAAGGAAACCCCAAGAAGAAAGTACTCGTTGGAGACGTGGGCTGTGACTGAGTCAGGTAAGGATGGCAGCAGGCGCCATTGTTCCCTCTGAGCACATGCTCCAAAAGCGACACTTTCTAACAACAAAAATTCTACTGAAGGTGGGGGAGAGGATGCGTTATGGAATACACATTTGAAATGTCAGGAGTCAACCCTGAGATACGTAGACAAGGTCATGAAAGAGTGGCACCTTCCATTGTCCTTATTCTCTTGCCAGCCAATTATGTAAGCCCTTCTACTCTGCCCCCCTGTCTCCATGTCTCTCCTTCCCTCCCCACGCCTTCAGCCTCATCCACATCAAGACCAGGCCTTTGGCTGGACGCCCTTTGGGCCTGCATTGTCCAAGACAGGAGGCATGTGGCTACACAGCACTTGTGATGTCGCTGGTCCGAAGTGAAATGGGCTGAAAGCTGCTCAGACACCCTTTCAGAGCCCAGTTGCAATGTGTGGTGGCAGGAGTGTGAAGTTGCTCGTACCCCCTTTCAGAGCCCGGTTGCGGTGTGTAGGGGCGGGTATGTGAAGCTACTCATACACCCTTTCAGAGTCCGGTCACAATGTGCAGTGGTGGGTGTGTGAAGCTGCTCGTACACCCTGTCAGAGCCCAGTCAATGATGTGCCGTGATGGGTGTGTGAAGCTGCTTATGCACCCTTTTGGAGCCCAGTCATGATGTGCAGTGGCGGGTGTGTGAAACTGCTTATGCACCCTTTCAGAGCTCAATCACAGTATGCAGTGGCGGGTGTGGGAAGTTGTTTGTACACCCTTTTGGAACCCCAGTCGCAGTGTACAGTGGCAGGTGGCGGGTGTGGGAAGTTGCTTGTACACCCTTTTGGAACCCCAGTCGCAGTGTACAGTGGCAGGTGTGTTAAGCTGCTCGTTCACCCTTTTGGAGCCTGGTCACAATGTGCCCTGGTGAGTATGTGAAGCTGCTCATACACGCTTTCAGAACCCAGTCACCATGTGCAGTGGTGGGTGTGTGAAGCCGCTTGCTTCCTTTGAGACTTCGTGCTCTCAGATATGCCCCGTCATGCTGTCCTGGTGGCTTTTCCTCCTCAGGTCTCAGTAGTCCGGCCACCCCCAGGGTAACCATGGGTCCCATTGTGTTTTAAAGACTCCATATCTCACACTCAACAGTTGGGACTGAGTAAAGGAAAATACATTGTAATACTTCCTTGGGTTCTGGTTTTTGAAAAGAAAATAAGTATAGGGCCCAAAGATTGAAAGGTGGTTTGAAACAGTGGGTGAAATTGTGGATGCATTTTTAAGTGTTAATGAGAATCAATGTGGTTCCACCAACAAGAAAAAGCAGTATCCATTGTGTTTCTCCCTATGCCTTACCCCTAATAGGAGTTGCTCTGAAACCTACCGCATGCCAGTGATGGAGTACAAAATGAATGAAGGTGTTTCATACGAATTCAAGTTTCCCTTCCGAAATAATAACAAATGGCAGAGGAACACCAGCAAGGGGCCTCATTCACCTCAAGTCCCGTCCCAGATGCAGAGTCCCATGACCTCGCGGCTGAATGCTGGAAAAGGAGATGGGAAGATGCCTCCTCCAGAAAGAGCTGCCAACATCCCTCGAAGTATCTCCAGTGACGGGCGCCCACTAGAGAGGCGGTAAGGGTGCCTTCAAAGGTTTGCTCTCTCTCTCTCTACCCCAAATGTAAGTAACACAGACCCATAAGCACTAGTTTTAGGCCTTCTCATATTTTACTAGAAACAAAGAATTAAACTGAGGTACATACTATAGTGGCTTTCAAAGCATGGTAGTGTTCTAAAGCCATAAGGATGAACAGAGATTGATTCTAGCAAAGCCTTCAGCTCTGCACAGTGGTATTTGTGCGATTTCCGTGTGATTTTAATTTCCGTGTGATTATCAACATTATCAAGCATGTCGTTACTACATGCTTAATGGCCCTGTGGATTAGAATTCAGCAGACCCTTTGAGGTGACAGTGACCATATGTCATCCTTGACAGTCTTCATCATTTTGGGACAAAACGATGATATAAGAGCAACAGAAGGCAGGTTTTTGGTTGACTATGTTTTTGTCACTTTATTAATAAAGGATTATGAGGAAGGAAGGCTAGAATAACACAAACATATTTTTTACTACTCTGAAAATAGGACAGAATAGTGGGGAGAAGATGATACATGAAGATAAGTTAAAACACTTAGTCCTGAGTAAAATTAAGCCAGAAGGAGAGGGACTGAGGGATCCTAGAAAGTAAGAAACCAAAGGTTGTTGTTAAATTGAAAGCCATAGAGGGTTCCCTTCCAAAAGGTAGTGGGTTAACTCTGCCTTTACAAGGATGCCCTAGCACTTTTGTCTGGAGTTAACAGTAAACTGCAGCACTTTGAACTAGAGTCCAGACCTAAAATTAAACTAGATTAAGTACTTTCAAAATGGGAATAGAAGTTGGCTATACAGATTTTAAGTAATTGCACTATAAATTTGGTTACCTCAAATCATGTACACTAAAGGAGGAGATAGTTTAATTGAATAATCTGCTAGTGGTCTGCTGGAAGTCATCAACTTCTTTTTTTTTTTGGAGACAGAGTCTCACTCTGTCACCCAGGCTGGAGTGCAGTGGCACGATCTTGGCTCATTTCAACCTCTGCCTCCCAGGTTCAAGTGAGTCTCCTATCTCAGCTTCCCAAGTAGGTGGGATTACAGTGTGAGCCACCACGCCAAGCCTAGAAGTCAGCTTCTTTCTGTCCATCCACTGTCCTTTCCCCATCTCTTCTGCTTGCCTTAATCACATCTCAGAATGTTTTTGTGAAAACCCTTAGACCTGGGAGAAGTCTGTATTCTGGGAACTGTGTTGGGGAGAAGGGAGGGTCCGCGTGGAGGCCAAAACGTGAGCCTGATTCATGTGAGCGGCAGGAACCAGGTCTGGCAGGAGCAGGATGCTGAGTAAAACAGTTCCCAGATACACATAAATCATCACCGCTCCAGTTTGGGAGCAGAGAGCAGGAAGCTTTAGAAACCACACTGTGAATTCTTTATCTTAGTCTGACTTTTGAGTTGTTGCATGAAACATTGCCATTTAACTATTTTAGGTTACTAGGATACTATGTAGAAATAATTTAATAAAAACAGACAAAATTTAATTAAAGCAGACAAACCAAAAAAATAGTCATCTTTTTACAGTTTCTCATTTCATCCTGGAGATCTATTTACAGAGCCTTGCTATTTATCTCAATAAAAGTTTCCTCTCCCATAGTGGCCCCATTACCATCTGGACTCCTCTCTCTTTCCTTATTTTTGAGGAGGAAAACATCCAGGAGACCTCTGAGTAAATTCTTTGTTCGACGCATTCCAGACTTGGCTGCCTCTGATGTGTGTGCTAACTGGAATTCATGATTTGGCCCCCATTTTGAAAGATGAACCCAGGAAATCATTGTATAGAAAAGGACCTTTTCCACCTCAATGCTGTTTTCTTTCTCTCCAGAACAATCAGCAGGCTTTCACAAGTGAAATTGGTTTTGTGTCATTTCCTTTATACAGTATTCCATTTGAGAATGTATTTTGATTCCATGTTGAATTTAATTTCTGCAACAGAAACTAAAGCTCCTTGCCAGTCATACTGACCTTCAAAAGGGAAAATATTTTTTGTAGCTGAGTATCATCTTTCGATGGGAGCAGCTTTCAGTGCTAGAGAATGCAGAACTCCATTTTTTCCAGATGTAGATCCTTGAGTTCTAGAAGTAATTTCTGTGCCTTTCTTCTTTACTCCACCCAGCGGAAAATGTGTCTCAGTACGTGCTCCTTCTAGAAGACCATTAGAGTAGCTTGTGACTCTCTAAGCTGCAGAGGTGAAAGGGCCATAGGTGGGGCTGACGAGGTTTTCAGGAAAGTTTTACCTCTACTTACTGCCCCCTTAGTCTCTGGTATATATTAAGTACACTAGACTGGGATTTCAGCTCTTAGGATGCAGGGCTTAGATGACTTGTGAGATCTCAGTCCTGTGGTTTCCAGGATATTAGGATGATTTGGGTCATCTTCATTTTGAAATACATGGTAATTAATTGGATGGATATTCTTCTTTTATGAAAATTTAAAGTTCAGTTTCTTACCCCATCATTCCTAATTTTTAGTAAAAAATATCTTTTAAGTTTTAATTTCGAGGCATACAAAGAAGATGCTATAGATTGAATATCCTAATCCAAAAGTCTGAAATCCATAATACTACAAAAATCTAAAACTTTTTGAGCACTGACATGATGCTCAAAGGAAATGATCATTGGAGGATTTCAGATACTCAGATTAGGGATGCTCAGCTGCAAGTGTAATGCAAATATTTCAAAATCCAAAAACATCCAAATGCCAAAACATTTCTGGTCCAAAGAATTTAGGATACAGGCTACTCGTGTTTGAGAAACTTTGTTTTGCTATTGTGACTCCAGGAATATTTGAGGATAGAGCAGATTCATGACTTTTATCAGAAATACTTCCTCAGTCCTTCTTGAGTCCCCAGATGCATAAAGTTCACCTTAGAATATAATTTCCCTCATGAAATTTAGTAAAACAGAACTGAAAACTTTAAGCATCCCCTTTATAGTCCTAGTCCTACTGAGAACAAAATACCTTATTGAGATACAGAAGTGAAGAGTACCGGGGCATCCCTCATCCATCTGACTCTCCCCTGCATACCAGCGCCGTCCTGAGTGCCATATACAGTTTGTACCTTGTACTCACCAAGTATAATTTGGACCTTTCAGAGGAATCATAAATCATGAAAATAAATGACAGGGTCTGCCAGACCTTGAATCTTGCCTAACCAGTGATGGTGTGGCCTAATATTGTGACTAAAGAATGCTTTACAGTTGTTCATTCCATTCATTTTTCTTTTCTCCCCTAGGTTAGGGAAATTGTGTTTAACCATAGAGATACCAGCTATACTTAAGCTCAAGTTAGCAGCCATCTCAAGTCTACTCCTCCAGTGCTCCCCAAATCTGCCCACTTAAGTCACCATGGCTGGATCCAACACAGTCCATTTTGGGTGAAAACACTAATTTACTGCTTATAGAAGCATAGGTTTTCTTTAATTTATATGTAATATCCCAGACTGAAAGGTCATTAGGAACAAAAAAAAAAATCTGTGTAATATTTTTCCTTTAATATCAAGGTTAGGATTTTTATGACATACTGAAGTATGTTGGTGTTCTGAGTTTTAATAAAAATTCTTTAGTCGGTTGATGTTCTCCATACATAGTTAAGAGAAACTGACACAGTAAGAACTGATAATTCATTTGGCATCTAAATAGAATAACGTCTAATTTCTATTTGATTTGAATGTATGAGTTTTATGCTCTCCAGGTGGCTTTCTGATTACAGAATTTTACAGTATTTGTGAGAGTAGTATTTATTAACAGAATTAACATTCATTCAACAGAAATAGGTAATATAGATACGGTCACTATTTTGGCCTCAAATTTACCGAGAGCTTAAGGGTAGGATTGAAATAAAAATTGCTGGCTGTGGCACACTGAACTTGATACATTACTGTGTCTAAACATAATGTGGGATCAGCAATAAAACCCTGATCTGTGTTAATATGCTTATAAAAGTGGAGCTGTTTGAGGGGCTTTGGATAAACAACAGACATCTTAGCATATAAAATGATTTTCTCTTCTCTTTTTTTTTTGGCTAATATTACCAGCCTTTATGTAAATATTTGATGTTAGAGCTCACTGAACACTTGGTACTTCTGAGTTTTACCTGGATGTCATTGACACTCCCCTTGAGACCCCTGCACTTAACTCTTAAGAAGCTGGATGGGGGGCCTTTTTTGTTCATGGAGTTATGGCAGCTGCATCTGCAGCCTCCCTCCCTCCTTCCTCACAGACACCAGCACCATATAGGGTGTAAACATCGTGAAAACAAACTTAAAAGAGTTCTCTCAGAGAGCATAATAGTCACGTGACCATTCAGTCTTGATTTTTAAGGAAATACTTTCCAAGTTTGTTATTTCTTATAGGTTCTAAGCCAGTCTTCCACTGTGTCATTTTCTGGTTTCAAACCATACAAGCACCATTTAATGTTTTCTTTTGTTTAGAATATTAACTGTGGTTAGAAGCTTCAGGACTTGTACTTTCCAAACACTGGCCCCTCCATCACAGCTTCGTGCCTTGCCATGAGGTTCCCGAAACCATGGGACTTTTGAGCTTCGCTGGGATTGCTCCAGCTAGGTCCCCATTGCCCTTTGACTTCCATGTTTCTTTTCATTTCTTTACTTAACTTTTTTTGAGACAAGGTCTCACGCTGTCACTCAGGCTGGGATGCGGTGACACTGATCTTAGCTCACTGTAAACTCCAACTCCTGTGCTCAAGTCATCCTCCCACCTCAACCTCCTGAGTAACTAGTACTGCAGGTGCATGCCACACCACACCCAGCTTATGTGTTTAAATGATTTTTTTTTATAGAGACAGTGTCTCACTGTATTGACCAGACTAGTTGTAAACTCCTAGCCTCAAGTGATCCTCCCTTCTCAGCCTCCCAAAGTGCTGGGATCACAGGTGAGAGCCACTGCACCCAGCTGACTTCTACATTTCTAAAGCTTCTGGATGGTGTTAGGTCCTTAACTTACTTGATACCATTCACTACTCCCTTCTCCTTCAAATTACATTTCCTTGTCTTCGAAAATGTATTCCTGATTTTTTTGTATCATCAGCTCTTTGCACCTATCTCATCACCCTGAAATTTTTATGTTCCCCACTTCTTCCTCATTTTTATTTGAATCCCACACTGTGCAATTCTTCTAGATGGTTCATCCACTTGAGCAACCTCAACCATCATCTGTATGTGGGCAGTTCCTTAGCTGTCTGTTTTGCCTTGGTCTCCTTTTCACTTTTCATATTCGTGTGCCTGACTACCTACTGAACATTTGCACTTGAAAGGCATGAAAGTGTCTCACATTCACAAGTTCAAACTGACTTGACCTTCACCCCTGCCCCTCCTTCGGCCTCTTCCATCTCTTGTGTTACCCACCTTGGTGGACGGCTTTGCCATCTACCTGAGTATCCAGAATAGAAGTAGGATTTGTTATCAATTTCCCGTCGGCACTATCATCCCATCTCCACACACGTTCCTGCCATTGCCTGAGAAGTCCTCATTTCGCACTGAGATTCTTTTGCTTACCTAAACTGTTGCCAACAGCCTCTAGGTATGATTACCAACCTCCCACTGGAAGGATGACCTAATAAAAATAGAAATACTCCTCACGCTGTGCCTTTCATTATAGCCCTTCCATGGTTCCACACAGCCTTCAGAATCAAGTCCAACTCACCAGCAAGTTTGCCTGTGTTGGCTGGGTGCTGTGGCTTATGCTTATAATCTCATCACTTTGGAAGGCCAAGGCAGGTGTATGGCTTGAGTCCAGGAGTTCAAGACCAGCCTGGGCAACATAGTAAGACCCCGTATCTACAAGAAAAAGAAAATTAGCCAGGTGTGGTGGCCCATGTGTATAGTCTCAGCTACTTGGGAGGCTGAGGTAGGAGGATCCTCTGAGCCTGGGCAGTTGAGACTGTAGTGAGCCGTGATCACGCCACTGCACTCCAGCCTGGGTAACAGAGTGACACCCTGTTGCTCCCAAAAAGTTTGTCTATGTGGACTTGCCTTCCCTTTTCCCCTGTCATCGTCACCACCCCCATCCCTAGGCATGTGAGTGGCTCTCTCTCCTCTGCAATCACCATGTTCCCCTTGATGCCTTTTTAGGAGCTCCTCTGCTTGGTGCACCTTCCATTCCTTCTTTTGACTGCTGAAGCCTTGCCATGCCTTCTCTGAGAAGCCGCCTTTAATTTCTCCAAAACACTCTCCTCCCATTTCTACCTTAACTGCCCCACTAGGAATGTTCTTACCACCACATGGCTTCTTCACTCACAAAATTTATGAAACTTCACTTTAATGTTATTTTTTTAAACTTAGCTTGTCTTATTTATCTTTGTATTCCAAATATCAGCTATAGACTCTGGCATTTAATAGACTCCCAATGCTTTTTTTAAAAAAACGTTATTTGGTAATTAAACCAGGAGACCTCATAGTTTACCATCTTGTGTCCACACTTCACATGGTACTCCAGCTTTCCACACTCAGAGTTCCCTCACCTTTCCATTTGTGGTAATGACCCTTTAATATCAAAAGGGCTTATTTAAGTAACTGAGGACATAATTTAATCTATCTTAGAGAAAAGAAACCAATTTCCTTTTATAAAAATTAGATGAAAGGTAAAGGCAAAGCACTTGACAGCCTGATAAAGCTATAGCATTAAACATAGATTTAAGTAGAATTCTTTGGGTTTTGTTGACTAAGTTTAGAATACTTCATTTTAAAAGTATATTGCTGGTAGAGCTTTTCTAAAATTGACTCAAAGTGAAATGCAAGATCTTGATTGACTTCTTCAAAAGGTTTTAGTTGGGATTGAATTCTGGTGTTGTATTTGTCAGCCAAGACAAGGGAGAAAAGCAGAGGGCTGCATTTGACTTAAAGTCACCGGACTCTGAAGGCTTCTCTTTTCCACTTCTTGCAGGAAACAGCATACTCTGGCATCCATGTCAGGATTAGAGTTGATGTGATTTGCAAGTTCATATTTTTAGATGGTACTGCAACGGTGGTTCCTATTCAGGCATTCAGGAAATGGACACAATGGCTTCAGTTTGGTACACCTCCCAGTTCCCCATCATTTACAAACTCCAGAGTGACCCAGGAATGGGAGGAGGATGCTCCAGCACTGTGTCCTGAAGAGCTCCGGCTCTTCAGTTACTTACTCATCATTCTGTGGGCCTCAAAATTAGCTATTCTGCACTCACTCTAGGGAAATGTTTCCATAACGGCTTCCTTTCTGCAGGGCCACCTGTGTATTAGTGTGAGCTGCCTGGAAACTCCTAGAAGCACCAGGAGTGTAGGCTGTGCTGTCCAGGGGCCGTGCTTTGCATCCTGGCTGTGCTACTGCGAGCGTGTGGCAGTGGGCAAGGTCCTGTCCTTCTGCACTTTAACATCCCCATGAGTCAAGTAGGTCACAGCCCCACCTCTTAGACTCTGTGAAGATCAATTAGGATAATCCCTTATCAAAAATGCTTGGACCAGAAATGTTTCAAATTTCAATTTTTTTTTAAATTTTGGGCATATTTGCATTAATCTTATTGGTTGAGCATCCCAAATTTGAAATCCAGAATGCTTCAACGAGCATTTTCTTTGAACGTTATATTGGCCCTCAAAAAGTTTTGGATTTTGGGGCCAAGTGCAGTGGCTCACACCGGTAATCCCAGCCCTTTGGGAGGTTGAGGCAGGTGAATCACCTGAGGTCAGGAGACCAGCTTGGCCAACATGGTGAAACCCTGTCTACTAAAAACACAAAAATTAGCCGGGCGTGGTGGCAGGCGCCTGTAATCCCAGCTACTCAGGAGGATGAGGCAGGAGAATCACTTGAACCTGGGAGGAGGAGGTTACAGTGAGCTGAGATCACACCACTGCACTCCAGCCTGGGCAACAGAGCGAGACTCTGTCTCAAAAGAGAAAAAAAAGAACAGGATTCCCATGATCTAGTCTGAACAGCTGGTATGAATTATGTGGTTAGAAAGCCAGTAGTAATTCTGTTCACAAAGTACACAACAGGAAGCGATGAAAAGACAGGCACGAGTTGCTTGAAGTCGAACATGACTTGTTCAAACTACTCTGGATATAGCACCCAAATTACATCAACTTGAATCATTGTAGAGATTTTTCTTTTTTTTTTTTACATAATTCCTAGTTGATATACATGGCTGAAGACAGAAGACTTTAACTTGGTCCTGTTCTCTGGTTGGATAGCATTTTAATTGCTAAGTTGTGGTAAAATGCTGTGCTTAATTATGGACTCCAGCATTTAATTTGTCCATCACTGCTGCTATTTGAAATGCTTTCAATTGTTTATACCACCAGCTCACTGTTTGCACTTGGGTTACTGAGGGCCTTATGTCCTTGTACATATCTCACCTTGGAATAAAAAATAGGAAATAGAATAGAGATGTAATTAATCCTACCTAATCAGTTAGGAAAATATTTTACCATCAACTTCTCACTTAGAATTCCATACCCATAAGTTGATAAGTTGTAATCAGTCATAATCTGCAGTGATCAGTTTACTATGAATCTATTAATGTTGGCACTATATATGTCATCCTGTAAGTTGATTCATGGAATAGGTGTGCAGGACAGGGGTGGTTGTGTTAGAAATCTGTGTGTGTGTGTGTATGTCAGCTCTCTTTTCTCTTTTAGCCTGGTGTGAAACTACTTCTGGAAGAATGAAGGACATATCTTGGACCATCTCTTCCTAAATGTCCAACCCTTTCAACTCTTTGTTTTCACTGCAGTGAAATGCATTGTATATAAATGAAAATCTGGTGTTAAGTGTAGTATTAAGTGTAGTCAAAAGACTGTGGAAATAATGTCTCTTGATGGTGATGATCATGACTTTTTCAATTGCTGCATTCTTAGTACAATTAAAAAAAGCCCTGGTGTTTTATCAGCAGAAGGAAGCCCCAGAGAATGTTTGGTATCGGTTATTTTTTAAATGTTTAGTTATTTCTTGACTAAATTTGTAAAAATGTAGGGAAGAAAATCTTCTGAGATTAATGCTGAAAGATTTACAGAATTCCTCTCTGACAGTGACGAGAGCATTCTTTAAAAAGAATATTGCCTGTATTCAACAGAATGGAAAGATCTCAGAGCAATTGAAAGAGGTATTAATCTTCGTCCTCTAAACCTATTGGGACATTAACATCAGACATTTGGGGCTCTTTAAGACTAACCAGAAAGATCTGGATTTATCTCAAAAGAGAAGAAAAGACTTGTGATCTTGCTGTAACTTCACTGGACTCAGCAACCCTTAAAACAGAGTACACTTGTGAGGTGGGTTGGGATGGACAGAGATCCAGGAGGTCAGTGTGCTGGTTTTCCTATGTGAGCCAATGTGAGAGGTGCTACTCCCAGTTCTTGAAGCACCTCTTCAAAGTGGCAGGATAGCAATCAGCCCAACTTCCAATAACAATCAGCCTCAGGCTATCTCCGCAGAAGTGGACTGCCAGTACCCAGACAGGCGGCAGTGCCTCCCACTCTCCCACTAGGTCTGTTCTTAAATAATATTTGTGTGATAGTATCAAATTCAGAGTATTTGGAAAAAATAGTAAGTCATCAGAATAAGGGCTAATTGTGATTTTTTCTTTGCCTACCATACATACATCTAGAGTCATAAAAACATTTGGGTGGCATTCCATCAGTTGCTCTATGTGTGTGAACAGTCCGAAAACAAAGCCACTATTGAGTTATATAAATGCAAAAGAGGGATGCGAATGAATGCCAGCCTTCTGAAAATGCTATTTTTTCACTTTGGGATAACTCCAGTAACCAAATAGAATTTTCTGATACATTTGCCAAATAAGAAAGCTGAGGTTGAGAACTAGCCTGAGGTATCTTAGCTTAATATACGTTTTGGAGAGCAGGGTAAGAAAAGCAGATGTAAAGGTTACATCTTGACTTTTCCTTTGGAATTAGGTTGTAACTTCCTCATAGAAGCATAAACATTTCAACGTTTACCGTAAATATACTTCACTGGCATTACTTGTTTACTACCCCTAAGTCAAAAAATCATCAGACCCCTACACGTTGCATTAATCTTCACTGAGTTAACATGCCACTGCTGTCTCCTTTTTGCTGTTTTTCTGTAACACCTCCTCCCCTTTGCAGTAAGAAAGTCAAAGCAGCTATGAAATGAAACTATATTTGAAGTTTCTCTCTATTATGTGTGTATAAGAGCCAAACTCTTCAGGTTGAAAGGAATGTGGTATTTTGTTACATTTGGATTCATGTCATTCCTTAAGCCTTACTTCGTTTTCTTTTTCATAACCAACTCCTCCCAGTCCTACCCCTTTCACATCACTTCACAATTAATTACTTTAGAATAATAGTGAGAAATTTGCAATATGTCTCAGTGGAAAAGAGTAAAGAGAAACCCATGTTATGGTACCCAGATAAATGTCTTTGTTTTCTCTTATCAAAACACATTACCTGAAGTAGAGATGAGCTAGTATCCCACTAGTCTGTGGCCCCGCCATACCTGTCCCACGCATACCCTACTTTGAGACCTGGCAACCTAATGACAGTGCCAGTGGGTGGTTCGCCCATATTTCTCACAGTCTGTATAGCAACAGCGAGATCAACAATGATAACAGGAAGACTTTAGAAACCCTGCCTCTTTTTCTTCTCACCACATTTCCTGAACACTGACATCCCAAGTCTCCCTATTTGCCCCATTTCACACTAGTTAGAACAGGCGTTGTCCTAAGTTCTCTCACCATCATTATGTAAGATTGATGATACTCACATGGGTGTCTGGGCTTAGATATAATTCTATCACCTGTAACTCCATCCCTTTTTCTTGCATTTTAGAAGGCATATTAATTTTCAGTCTGTTACAATTGCTTTTATTAAATTATTCACAAATTTTGGCACTTCATTATTAGTGACCAACTGTTGTTCAGGTGATCTAGCCCCATCATAGTTGAGAACTCCTGACTTGGGGCATCTGACATAACTATGGTACTTGTCCTGAATCCCCCTTTTCTTCTTCTTTTTCTACACCATTGATAGGGATTCTCCTTCATTCAAAAGACATGTTAAGCACTCAGAGATGTAAAGATAAATAAGGCTCAGTCCTGGCCCCTTAAGAACAGAGTCTTAATTCACATTAGGGGAGACAAATACACATAAAATAACCATTCTGTATGACATGGTGTAATGGTGCAAAGAACAGACTGTCATGGGATTTGAGGAGATTCTAATCTATGAATTCAGAGCGATGATGTTGGAATCAGGCCTTTTTATGTGAGTAGCAAAGGAAGAAGGCATTCCAGGCAGAGAGAAAAAGATGAATAATAGTGTAAATGGGTGGAGTCTGAGAACTGGGACGCCTCAACTGTCTCTAGAATGTAGGGTGTGTGGAGCCATTAATGGGGATGGAGATGAGGATGGGGTTTGGTCAGATGGTTCAAGGCCTTAAAGAGAGTCTCGGGGATTTGGTCCTCTATCCTATAGGCAAAGGGAAGCTTTGAATAGGCTTTTAGCAGTCAGATGACTTGCTGAAGAGGGTGGGTTGGGGCTGCTGGAGGAATGGGGTGGGGAGAGCCTGGAAATTGAGAGACCTATCGGGACACTTGTACTGACCCAGGCTGCAGGTGAGAGAACTCAGAAGCCCTTCAGCAGGTTGGAAACTAGATAGCTTCTTTGTCTTTGTGTTTTCAGGACCAGCATCAGGGTGCCTGACACACAGTTTGTGCTCAGTAAATAGTGGTTGAACTTAATTAACTATGGAAAGTAAAGAAAGAGGAAGGGGAAAAAATGGCTTCACCATGTTTAGCTTGACTAGTCACATGACTTGCAGTCTCAAGTTGTCCTGTGAATAAAGCCATTATGTAGTACAAAAAAAAAAAAGATGTTTATCTTGAGATAACAAATATAGGAAGGACAGTGTGGGGTGCTGGAGAGTGGGATAAAATGTGTTAGTCTTGAAAAGGTCTGATTTGGATTGCTGGTGAAGGGTGTCCAGTCGACATGTTTAGGAGACAGCCGGAGACAAATCTGGGCTCTCAAGTCAGACCTGCCTCTTGGGCATGGATTAATTTGGGAGTTGTACTTTTTAATATCTATCCTTATTCTTTTTCTATTAGCAAAGCTTCTCAGCCTCCTATACCTGAGGCCCCATCCTGCCCTACTCAGAAGATAAAGAGGCACTGTGGGACAGGGCCTCTGCCGGTGAAGCAGCTTCTGTCTCAAGGCTTCAAAACTTTGACTTGCCTTAGGATAGCTTTATGCGCAAAGTTGTTTGAGCATGCAAACCCATTGCACACTGTCTTATTAAGAAAAAAAAAAATGTAGGCCTTCTCTAGGGGACAGCAGTAGTTTAGCATGGAGTGCAGCGGAATTAGAGTCTAGAGACCTGGCTTGTTGTGAACTTGAACGATGACTTAGATTTCACTTCCTAAGTTATAAAATGGAAATTACCTCCCCTGCTACAAGAGTCAAGTGATTTGTGCCAGCATTTGCTTCTGAAATAAAATACCATTGTTACTAAGGGTTAGCTTAAACCTAGTCACAACTGTCAGCACAGTGTCACTTACTCATATCCCTGTGGTTGCCATGTTGCCTACTAGAGTAGAGGAGGTAGAGGGGAAAAATATGTCTGTCCTGACCACAAAGCTATGGTTTCTGCCTTGACAGCCAGTTGGCAATGTGAAGGACCCGTAACTTTAGAAACAGATACATGAGGTGCCCATGTGGAGCACACTTCTACTGTGATATTATATATATTCAGTAATTCTAGTTAAATTCACCAACTGTGGTTTTAGGCATTTTTTTCATGGAGGTTTTTATATGGTGATACTACCACCAACCAAAATTATAAATACTAAATAGCAAAATCTGAATATTCATTCCAGACTGTGAATAATAAAATTGGAAAACAAAGAAGCATACAAAAAATGTACCAGTGTTACTATGGTCATATACTCTGGGAGGACTAGTGTGAGAAACTGGAATTAATTGCTATGTTAATGTCACTTGGGTTCAATTATCTTCTACTCTGCCATACTAGGAAACTGCATAAGCAATTTAGCCCATTGAATTCTGGCAGCTTTTGGAAGCATACATGTTTTCTAGATCTTTTTTCCCCTTTATTTTTTGACACCCACCCCCCCTCCCCCGCCCAAGGCAGTTTTCCAGCTGTTCCCTGAGGGAGTCATTTTATGGGGAAGTTTCTTTTGTAGGCTTCCAGCTGGCTTCATTTTCACTATCTCCATGAAGTCACTGTTTTTGTCACATTTATATGATTTTATCCATCATGCATTGCCTTGGGATTTTCCCTTTGAATTGTTGACTTCGTGTTTTTGTATTGCACATGCAGGCTGTCTCCTGGTTCGGACATCTATGTGACGGTCTCATCCATGGCTTTAGCAAGATCCCAGTGTCGGAACTCCCCTAGCAACCTGTCTTCATCCAGTGACACTGGTTCTGTGGGGGGCACTTACAGGCAGAAGTCCATGCCCGAAGGGTAGGTATGCGTTTGTCCCGTTGTACGTGGTCCCTGTTGGCGTCATTTCTTTCATCTGTACTCAGACATGTAAAATGACTTCCATTCAGCCAGCCTTGATCAATTTGTAGACAAACAAAAGAGAAAATGTAGTTAATAATCCAGATAGAAAAATGGCTTCATGGCTGGTTTAAACTACTTCTTAGGAAGTTTATCATCATCTAGCCTCTACGAAGAACTCAGTGGCAAAGAAATCAAATTGCATTAGTTTGTCCATTATATATATTGTTTAGTTTTACAGTTCAGATTTTGTCACTTCTTATTTACTCCAAAGTGGAAACAACACCTGTACAAGTTTAGGATGGGAATAAGAGGGAGTTAAAAAGCAAAACTGTTGAAAAGACACAGGGCCTGTTCCACCCTCCTTGGAGATTTACTTCTGGACCACACACTTTGAGGAGTTCCGACCAGGCAGGGCAGATCCAAAGAGAGGGCCCAGGTAAATGAGGAGCTCGGAGACCATGTGGGAGAAAGAACTGAGGATGTGCAAGCTGAGGATGAGAATTATATGGAGGTGAGGAAGCCACAGTAGCTTTCTTCGAGCACTCTTAGATTGGGGATCATACTTGTCTGTGAGGACAACTGAGGCCAGTAAATGAAAGTTACAGAGAAGAAGGGTCCAGCCTATTTTGAGGAAAATATTTCAAAGCTGTCAGCCTGCCCTGGAAAGAACTGGATGACCTCATGAGGCAGAGTCCTTGGTCACTGAATGTGTTTCATATGTCAGCCAAATGATTACTTAAAACTCCTTCAAATCTAAGTGTGACTCTTAAACTACTAAATGCTTCTCTGGACAAAGAACAATTAAGCTCTTCAAAAACAGCACCAAAAAATTTAGAACAAGTTTTATCTTAGCTCCTCAGGACTGGGTATCCCTTATACTCTGGCATACAATAAATTGGGGATGGGGGCATATATGAGAAATGAAATTAAAAGTTCATCAGATGAAAATGTTTTCCAAAGCAGAGTTTAAAGATAGTCTTACTTTATTGTTTATTTAAAACCAAAGGGCCAGAAAAATGTCCAGCTTTAAGTTCAGAGGTTTAAAAGGTTCAGAGGTTTAAAAGTTTATACTGTTACCAAAAAATAAAAGCAAGCTGGGCACTGTGGTCCCAGATACTTGATAGGCTAAGGCAGGAGAAGGTCCCTTAAGGCCAGGAATATGAGTCCAGCCTGGACAACATAGGCCTGTCTCTTAAAAAATAAAAAAGTAAAAGCATGATTAGAATCCATTTCTTACTTGCATCTCCATGCCTTTTAAAAAAGTCTTAGTAAAAATTTAGAATAGGATCACAAATAGGTATATTTACTCTTGTGAATGAAACAAGGACCCTTAGGGAGGAGATGGCGAAAAGTGTAATTGTGAGTCATTTTTTTAAATGACCACTTTAACCAATTAGAAGTTTTCCTAAATCAAGGATTTTATTTTTAATAAATGCTACATCAGTATGTGAGATAGCTTTGCTTAGTGAGCCTTGTGATGGGGTATGTAAATGAAAAGCATTTGTGAAACAGTAACTGGGGAGATGATATAATAAGAGTTTTATTGGCTGGGCGCGGTGGCTCACGCCTGTAATCCTAACACTTTAGGAGGCCGAGGCAGGTGGATCACGAGGTCAGGAGATCGAGACCATCCTGACTAACACGGTGAAACCCTGTCTCTACTAAAAATACAAAAAATTAGCCAGGCATGGTGGCGGGCACCTATAGTCCCAGCTGCTCAGGAGTCTGAGGCAGGAGAATGGCGTGAACCCGGGAGGCGGAGCTTGAAGTGAGCCAAGATTGCGCCACTGCACTCCAGCCTGGGGGCCAGAGTGAGACTCCGTCTCAAAAAAAAAAAAAAAATGAGTTTTATTAAGATAAATATTTTTCTAGCCCCTTCTACTTTGCAGATGCTTTATATAGATTTTTCTCCTTGGATTCTTATAATGAAATTGCCGTTTTTACACATAAATTGAGGCAAAAATTCAGTGACTTTGTTCAGTCATATTTGGTGGGGGTTGGAACTTGGCCCCAGGTCTTCCTATTGTTTATCTCCTGCCTTTCCGGTGTGCTACTTCCTGGTTTTACCCATACACGTATCAGCCTATAGCAAGGAGACACCCACGAGCATCAGTTCCTCCAGGCCCATCTCAAGCCATCCTCCCACCTCAGCCTCCTGAGTAACTGGGACTGTAGTGGCCACCACCCCCGGCTAATGTTTTTATTTTTTGTAGAGCCTGGGGTCTCACACTGTAGCCGAGGCAGGTCTCAACTCTTGTCCTCAAGTGATCCTCCTGTCTCTGCCTCCCAAAATGCTGGGATTACAGGCGTGAGCCACTGCTCCTAGCCCCTGTTTGGTCTTTTATTGTGTAGATTATGCATAAGTTCATTAGTAACCACATATAAATTAGTAAATTTCCATATGAATGTTTAAATTCTACACTCTGGCACTTTTTCATGGGCTCAGTCAGTATTTAATTTGTTGATATTGCTAGTCAAGGCATATGCTTTAATTAAGCATGTATTATTATTTTACAAAGGGAAAAATAAAACTGGCTCACTAAATAGCTAAATGTTCTTTCCAGAAATAAACATTTGCCTTTATTTTTTGCCAGTTTACCTGCTTCCAAATTGCCCTTCCCAAAGGCAGTTTAAAATTTATACAGTTTGAACATGGTTTCTACATGATCTAAATGATAGTAATCTTTGTATTTCAGACCACAAAGCAAGTACTCAGAAAATACTTGTTCCAAGAACCACTGACTTAATGATTTAGTAAACTACAAAGTTAAGAGGAACAAACCTCCACAATATACCATTTGGAAGATATATATGGAACATTAATATTTAGATTGTGAACTTTTTCTTTTGGCTGTGAATAAGTCTGAACTTGGCTGTACGAGGGCTTAGAAAATTTTGGTTTCTTACACTACATACCTTAGGTTAGCTCAGTCCTAATGGCTTCTGCCCTCATTGTTACAAGTTTGTTTACATAGCATTCATACCTTTTTGAGCAGAGTGGTGTATATTGACCACAACATACACATTTCCACACCCACATAAACACAAACCAGGGTGTGTATACAAGTACAGACACGTAAGCAAAAACCAGTAGTGCCTGTCATTAAAATTTAGTTCATTACACCCAGGACTGCCTTCCCCTCATGGGTAAGGTCCCTGATGTTGTCTTTGCCTTTGCGGAAATCACCACAGGTTTGGAGTGAGCCGTAGATCCCCGGCCTCCATTGACAGACAGAACACCCAGTCAGATATCGGTGGCAGCGGAAAATCCACACCTAGCTGGCAAAGAAGTGAGGATAGCATTGCTGACCAGATGGGTAAGTAATCAATTTCTACAAGAAGCAAGTGCTTTTACCAGGTGACTTAGGTCACCTCTTGATGATGTTATCAAAACATTTTTATAAAAGACAGCCCTAGTTAATAAATATGAATTAGAATTAAGTCTCTTAGATTATGTATAAGTGAAAGCAATAAATAAGACCTAAGAGAAAAGGAATTCTAAGTGACCCCAAATTCAAAAGTGAAAAGGGGATAGGAATTATTTTCAGCACCTAAATTAAAACACCAGACTACCAAACTAAGTGCCTTCCCCATCCTTGTTAATTTGTTTTTGCCTAGAATAAGTACCTTGAGAGATTGCTTGGTATACTTCATGTCAAGTTAAAAAACAAGACTATGAACAAAGTGGGAAAGAAATACAATTATTGTTTAGTCATATCTGTAGCTTGCTTAGAATCTCTTTCCTCCCTGATGTGCTTTTAAAAAAAATTCTACTCACTCTGCTATTAAGCTGTCAGCTAAGGAAATGTCTTAGCAGTACGAAACAGCTGGGTGGAAGAGATTTGCGTTAGCAAGCTCGTGCCCGGATTTCTACTGCATAGCCCTTTCTTTCTATATATGTGTTGTTTCACAATGATACCATAACACTAGTTGATACAATAACATTTTGCCATGAAACAAGATTTTCAACACAGGAGCCTCAGGGATTTGGTACCAACGCAGTTGATGCATCATTAACGTGAATCTAGATTGTTAGACTGTTGGATTTTTTCCTCCTTTATTTAATCTCTAGTTGCATCAATGTAGGATAAAAAAGGTGTACATTTCAGGACTGAAAAGGATAACCTTATAAGACAAGACCCATCTGTTAATCTTCTCTGCAAATTCATTGTTCTGTCCTGTTTTAATGACTGTGCCCGAGTAAATGTACTAACCATGGACATGGCAAGGAGTGGAGATGTATTCCACCAAGACAGGGGTTGAGGAAGAGAAATGGAGTTCCTAGGTTCTGAAGATATGCTTTGTTCCAGTAGCTTCAGTGAGATGTGCCTTGTTATTGAAGCCATCTGTCATTCTCTACTCTTATCCCACCCACCCCCACACAGAAAACCTGAGCATATTCTGATCTGCTTTTCTACTCTTGACAGAATGTTTTAAATCCCATATGTTTTGATACTGTTGAGATGGTAATGACACATGTGAAAAGGATCCCTTCTTCAGCATGACTTTAGCAACTTTTTTTGGCTCCTGGTGCAGGCTTTGAACAAGGCTGCCAGCAAGCCCTTTGTGAGGCGTGCAGTGTCATGCCTGCCACACTCGGGAAGTCACACAGTGTGAGAAGGGATGGAAAGGGTAATTACAAGGTTCTTCCTAGACCCCTGTTCATTCTCTCACACTAACCTCCCTCTGGTCTTTTTTTCCCTGCATCCACTTTACTTTAGTGGCATCCCACTCTTAATAGATAAGACTTAAAAATGAATGTAGGTGAATTTTTAAAACGTATTTGTTTATCTTTTTCATAAGGTATACCTTTTTTAAAAATAAGATACCCCTGAAGTCTGCCAAAGAAGCCTTTCACCACAGTACAAGAGGTCCAAGTGGTGGCCTTTCACCGCTGAAAATCCGACCCTTCAAATAAAATGTTAAAATAATTTTAAAAATAATTTTTGATATCCCAGCATTCCAGAAAAATAACCCAGCCTTTCCTAACTGGCACATCAGACGGAATCAGAAGGCTTAGCTGGTATAAGCCATTCCAGGGAGAAGTCAAGAAAAATAATTGTTGCATTTTTATTACTCAGTACCCAATATTGAGTATATAATGGGCTGACCTTTCTCTACTCAGTTTATAAGAACAGCATTCTCTAATGACTTGCACTGATTGAGAATGTTTACGAGGTTCTTATTGGTTAGGCATCAGTGTATTGTATCAACAGGTACCCTCCTGACAGTGGAGACAGGAGTTTAACTTACTGACTTGGCTCACTTACCTTTATGGCTGTTTGCTTTTCTGCCTCTGCTTTTGGAAATGGTCGAGAGTCAGAGTCAAGGAGTATTTTGCCCTGTCCTCTACGTGTTAGGAAGGGTGTTTCAGAGGTCCAGGATTCTTGCTATTAGCTGTAGTGGTGTTATGGAGGATAAGTTCTTTATCTCTCACTTTTGGAACCCCATCTTGAACGCCAGCTTGGAGTCCCAAAGGAAGCAATTGTTTTAAGTAAACTAGTTGCTGTGTGTCTTTTCTGTTGTGCTCAGCTTACAGTTATAGAGGACCTCAGGATTTCAATTCTTTTGTCCTCGAGCAGCATGAATATACAGGTAAAATATTTCCAAAGTGTCATGGTAAGTAACACGTGATTGCATCCATGCCTGTCTAGGTAATGTAGACCAAGCTAGGTTAGCCACACTTGGCAATGAATGAATTTCATAAATTTAATTCATATAATCCAAATTTTTCCCCCCAAACCAAAAGTTGATTCTGAACTTTGCTGCGTTGTTCATGGCCTTTGGTTTGGTGGTACTTGGCTATGCTAATGTGTATGATGTGACAAGTTGTCACCAGCTGCAAGCTTTATCCATCAGCCACTTAAGTTTCTGACCTGCTGTCTATCATATAGACTCTTAACAAGCTTACTGCTGAAATGCAGAGTTTGCTGGTCAGTGAACTGAAAGATGCAATGGCAAGCCATCTTCATTTGTCACCATGTGCTTGTTTCTGCTTAGTGCCTGCACCATAATGTCCTATGCTGTATTCCAGAGCCAACATGCCATCTCCCAGCAGTATCAAAGGTACTGCCAGCTTTCCGAGAGAGCCCCAGTGGGAGATTAATGCGGCAGGATCCAGTGGTTCATTTGTCTCCAAACAAACAAGGGCATGTAAGTTAACTGTAAACTTAAAAAAATATTAGATTCCTAGCAGTGTACCTTCCTTGCACTGTGAAAATGCTCTGCTGTTTTCTCTACATGGCCAAAGAGGAAATCATTCTGGCAAAGGGTGGTCGTTTGCTGCCATGGCCTTGCAGTTTCTGCTGCTATGGCCTTTCAATTGCTTTGAGATAAATTGTAATTCCTCATTGCTGTGCTTCTGCCACATCCACAGGTCTGGTCATCTGATTCAATCACTAACAATCCTGGAATGTTAGGAATGGAAGTGTATTAGAAGTTGATTTTTTTTTGCTTACACAATTGCAAGCATGAGATGTGGTTAGAGTGTCAGTCCTGCTCCAGCCATGGGAGGACTCCAGCAGGACTGATGCTCCAACCATATCTTTGACTCTGCTGCAGTAAAGGAGGAATAGGAGACAGACAGCTTCCCCTGTGCCTCCTCTACCGCTTCTCTTATCTTTCATAGCCATACACATTTCATCCTTTTGCTATAGTAATACACACTTCCTTCTCACTTACAGTAAAATTGGGAATATGAGGTTATCATTCTCCAACCCCCCTCTCACTCTTTTTTTTCCTCACTCTTCTTCCCTGATACTGCTAATGGGATGGGACGCCCTCCCCATGCGGTTGATTTCCTTGGTGTGTCTGTTCACTGGAATGTGTATGTTTATATTCACGTCATTCTATAGAATGAGGAAATACTGTATTTCACGCTTACTAGTTCACTATGGAAGATGCCCAGAGAACTTTAAATGAGAGATGCATGTAAGTTTTGCTGTAGAAAAATGAATATTGAGCCAAAAAAAACAAGGGAGAGTGAGCATGCCCTGCACTTTGCTCTGAAGAAAAAGATTTGCTGAGGAAAATCTTTCTTTTTTTTTTTTTTTTTTTATTATGAGATGGAGTCTCGCTCTGTCGCCCAGGCTGGGGTGCGGTGGCGCAAACTCAGCTCACTGCACCCAGCCTACTGAGCAGAATCTTTCTATGAGGAAAATATTTACTGAGACAAGTTGTGACAATGTGATATTGTCACAATTCTACTTGTAAATGATAGATTATCCCAACTGATCTATAAATTTCTCCTCATTAATAATTTTTATACTGATTACATGATAAAATAATATTTTGGACAGGTTGGGCTAGATAAAATATATTATTAAAATTAATTTCACATGTTTCTTTTCTACTTTTTAAAATTTGGCTACTAGAAAATTTAATATTACATGTATAGTTCCCATTATGTTTCTGTAGAAATGTATTATATACTTTACACTCTTGGTACATCTCAATTCAAACCAGCCATGTTAGAAGTACTCAGTAGCCACACATGACTAAGGGTCACCAGATTTCCCAGCACAGGTCTGGAGCTAAAGAAGTTCTGTCCTATTAAGAATAAATGAAGGTTTTATTACAGCACGTAGTAAGTTGTTATTGAGGAAAGCTAGAGTAACACCAATAAAGTAACTGGGATTGATTCTTTTTTCAAGGGGAAGAGATGTTTCACTTTGAGGTGAAACTGGTGGCTGGATGCGGTGGCTTACCCCTGTAATCCTGGCACTTTGGGAGGCTGAGGCAGGTGGATCACTTGAGGTCAGGAGTTCAAGACCAGCCTGGCCAATATGATGAAACCGTCTCTACTAAAAATACAAGAAATTAGCCAGGTGTGGTGGCACACACCTGTAGTCCCAGCTCCTCTGGAGGCTGAAACAGGAGAATCGCTTGAACCCAGGAGGCAGAGGTTGCAGTGAGCTGAGATCATGCCACTGCACTCCAGCCTGGGCAACAGAGCAAGACTCTGTCAGAAAAAAAAAAAGAAAGAAAGAAAGAAACTGGCATATCCTACTCCTGCCCCTCCCCTTCGCCAATGAAGAGCCTGCTCCTTCCTCCACCAAAAGACACACACACAAACACATGCACACACACAGTTCCTTCTCTGTTCTTTTCTCTTAATCTCCATCATCCGGACTTCCTGCCTCCCTCTGATTTAAAATATTACTTTATTCAGATATCTTTTAAATTCTTATTTCTTTGGGAAATTCTATAAAATGTTCTTTCTAAGCATCTAAGCCAGCATATGGAAAGAGTTCCATACACTTTTTAAATTGAGATATAATTCACATACCATAGTATTTACCCATTTAAAATATACCATTGTATTTACCCATTTAAAATATACCATTGAGTGGTTTTTAGCAGCGTATTCAGAGTTGTGCAGCCAGCACCACCTGATTCCTGGGCATTTTCATCACCACCACCAACTGCTTGTCATCCCCTCAAAGACCTAGACAGTCACCAGTTTCTCTCTCTGGATTTGCCTACTCTGGACATTTCATACAATGAAATTATACAATATGTGGCCTTTTGAGCCTGGCTTCTTTCGCTGATTATGTTCCCAAGATTCATCCATGTAGCATGAATCAGTATTTCATTCCCTTTCATAGCTGAGTAATATTCGATTTTATGGATATACCCTATTTTTTAATCCATGTATTAGTTGATGGACATTTGGATTTTTTGTTTGTTTTACTTTTTGACTATTATGAATAATTCGGCTGTAAACATCCATGTACAATGAAACATGCATTTTTATTTCTCTTGGGTATATACTAACATAGAATTGCAGCTATTTTCCCATAGTTACCACCCCATTTTATATTCCCAACATTGCCAACATTCATTATCATCTGGCTTTTTGATTATAGCCGAAGTGGCATCTCATTGTGGTTTTGATTCATATTTCCCTAATAACTAATGATATTGAATATTTTTTGATGTGCTTGTTGGACGTTTGTGTTTTGTGTTTTGTTTTTTGTTTTTTTGAGAAATGACTATTCGAATCATTTGCCCATTGTGTAATTGGGCTATTTGAAGCACAAAAGTTTTAAATTTTTATGACGTCCAATTTATTTTTTTATTTTGTTTCATATGTTTTTGTTGTCATAGCTAAGAAACCGTTTTATAACTGGAGGTCCCGAAGACTTACACATGTTTTCTTGTAAGAGATTTATAGTTTTAGCTTTCACATTTAGATCTTTGATCATTTGTGAGTTTATTTTTCTATGTGGTAAGGATCCAACTTTATTCTTTTCTTTTTTTTTTTTTTTTTTTTTTTTTTTTTTTTTGAGGCAAGGTATCGCTCTGTCACCCAGGCTGTAGTGCAGTGGCATAATCTCAGCTCACCGTAGCCTCAACCTCCCGGGTTCAGGTGATCCTGCCACCTCAGCCTCCTGTATAACTGGGACTACAGGCAGGCACCACCACGCCTGGCTAATTTTTGAATTTTTTGTAGAAATGGGGTTTTGCTGTGTTACCGAGACTGGTCTTGAACTCCTGAGCTGAAGCAATCCACCTACCCTGGCTTCCCAAAGTGCTGGGACTAGTGCTCTTTTCACCCGACTTCCTAAGTGACCCAGACAATTATACCCCAGCTAACCCCCTAAACACCCAACCTCATATTAAACCTGAATGGTACTTTTTAGTTTCATACGCAATTCTATGATCTATTCCTAACAAAGTAGGAGGCATATTAACACTTCTATTATCAATCCTTATTCTAGCACTCATCCCCTCACTATAGGCATGAGCCGCTGCCCCAGTTCCAACTTTATTTTTTGCATATGAATATTCAGTTCTATCACCATCGTTTCATGATAAACCTAATTTTTTTCCCATTGAATTACCTTGGCACCTCTGTATAAATTTTACCTCAAAGCGTGTCTTAGAAGGCTGTCTCCTAAATAGAGGCTAGTTGGGGAAGGAGAGCTCTCTAGGAATAAGTCTTATATTCAGCCTTCTATTTACTCTGAACAAATAGGGCTTTTAGAATTAACATGCTTTCTAATTATAATCCCTTTGGAAATGTCATTTCCTTTCTATTTTAATATACTAAAACTTTAATGACAATTTAAATTTCTTCCTATTAGTATTGATACTTTAGCATAAATCAAATAATGAAAAACAAGATTAAAAAAAAAACACACACACACATTTCTAGTACTCTTTGCCATGGATACTTCTGAGTGGACTAGAGTGACATAGGTTCCCTGCCTTACTGTGACTTGTCATTATTGGAACTTTTAGGCCTTCATAACTAGAAACTAATCACAGTGTCATTTCTGTTATTCTGTTGTTCAGGAAGCAAAACTTTGCACTCAAATAAATCCTGCTTCTCTTGCAGTCTGATAGCCACTACTCGAGCCACTCCAGTAGCAATACTCTCTCCAGCAATGCGTCAAGTGCCCACAGTGATGAGAAGTGGTACGATGGGGACCGCACAGAATCCGAACTCAACAGCTATAACTATCTGCAAGGCACCTCTGCTGACAGTGGCATTGACACCACCTCTTATGGCCCCAGCCATGGCAGCACAGCCTCCCTGGGGGCTGCCACATCATCACCTCGCTCAGGGCCAGGCAAGGAGAAAGTGGCACCCCTATGGCACAGCTCCAGTGAAGTAATCTCCATGGCAGATCGGACTTTGGAGACAGAGAGCCACGGCCTGGACCGGAAAGCAGAGTCTTCCCTGAGCTTAGACATACACAGCAAGAGCCAAGCCGGCTCGAGCCCTCTGACAAGGGAGAACAGCACCTTCAGTATAAACGATGCTGCTTCCCACACAAGGTAACCACGCTTCCCTGCTGTCTCTCCGATGCCCAGCGCAGACTTAAGCCCAGGTCCCTGGCCTCAGCCCACTTTACTTTGCTCAATAGTGTATAAGAAAAGGTTTTTCTGCAGTGACAATTATTTTTATATGTTTAATGTCTTTTACTTGCCTTCAAAATACTTTAATCCTGCAATTTTAGTGCATTATTTTAAACTGTGAGAAAATTTTGCAGATTCATTCTTTTTTAAGTTGGATTTGATTTTTTTTTTTTTTAATTTTCCTGGCTACCACAATTTGAGAGGAAATTTGTAATTTTGTAATGTTGGCTTTTGGTGAGTGATAGGGAATATATACTGGGACAAGCTTTTGAAGACTACGTTTTTAAAATATTGACCATATATTTAAAAGAAAGGAGTCTTTTCTGAGTAACAGAGCATCGTTTATGATGCCAGGCACATCCTTTACATGCCTCTCTAACCGAGAACCTCACTTACCTGATATTTTCATAGTAACTTTTTTTTCAGTAATTGGCTCCTGGCAGCGATGGGTTGAGAGTAGGGGATGTCCAACACAAACGTGTAGCTAAAATTAGACACACCTTTCAGAATAGGAAAGTACACATTCCCCTGTATCCTTGGAGATCACACCTCTAGATAAATACTGTTTGTCAATTCCTCTTGATTTGAGCCTAAAATCCCAAATGTGACAAGATCCATATAGGGAAGAAGGATTCCATCACTGTCTTTTTAGGCCTGTTAATCTGTGTGTGCTTTCTCCTTTTACCTTCAGTTGTTGTCAGTCATTGATCAATGTGTGAGAGCATCTAGCCTTGCTATCTTCTGGGTCTGTTATGATTATGACCTCAAGAAAAGTAGTAAAGGCTGGGCATGGTGGCTCGCACCTGTAATCCCAGCACTTTGGGAGGCCGAGGTGAGCAGATCACTTGAGGTCAGGAGTTTGAGACCAGTTCGGCCAACATGGTGAAACCCCATCTCTACTAAAATACAGAAATTAGCCGGGCATGGTGGTGGGCACCTGTAATGCCAGCTACTTGGGAGGCTGAGGCAGGAGAATTGCTTGAACCCAGGAGGCAAAGGTTGCAGTGAGCCAAGATCATGCAGCTGCACTCCAACCTGGGCAACAGAGTGAGACTCTGTCTCAAAAAAAGAAAAAGAGAAAGAAAGAAAGAAATAGAGAGAGAGAAAAGAAAAGAGAAAAATAGTAGAGAGGCTTAATTTAGTTTTTATTTTTCAAATGGAAATCCAGGCCCATAATCTGTCAGTAAACCCCAGATAACCTTAAGGAGAGAGGACATCCTCTACTTAATTTCTACTTAATTTAGATTCCTTTCACTTGACCAGCTAAGTATTCCGTTTTCTCATGGAGTTTCTATCATTACTTATCATTGAGTTTCCCTTCATTTAAAATGTCAGGCCCTGTGGTATGAAGCTGAAGCCTTTCACGAGTGTTGTTTCTGTTTACTGCTACCACATTGCAGATCTCAAAATGGTGGTGATAGGTCTGGAAACTCATGGCTTCCAAGCAAAATGAAATTGGGAAAGTAGTCTCAGTATTCTTGAGTACTATGTATTCTGTTCCACAATTAAGATAGTAGATTGTTTGATGCAAATGGTGTAAGAGATGTGTTTGCCAAAGTAGAACAGGAAGTGGGCATCAGATGCCATAACCATATAGACAGAATCACACAAGACACTCGCTGGCTGTTCTTGGCACATCCCCATCTGAGTAGATTGTGCATTGACTTAGAACATTTTGCAGATCTGAATAGTTTCTCTCTGGTTTTTAAGTTTAGTTTGACTTGTATTTCTTTGGTTTTCAATCTGTCATTTTGAAAAGAGGATGCCTTTTTTTAAGAATATCTTCCATCTAAAAATATTTCTCTGGTCCAATGTGATGGCAGAAGAAAGTTGGTTATAGAGATCTTGTCTCAAATGGCATCACCATGGAGTGAGGTTGGAAAGAGCTGGGCCCCTGAAACCGAAGCACAGAATGTGTGGCTGTCCCATTATCTAACAAATCCCAGGGGATCAACAAAGCTCCCTGAAAAAAGCACCTGAGTTTGCATTATCTGAATGTGCTGACTGGAGCTGCCTGAAGGCCTCAAAGGATTATCTAAATTTTCTGCTTCTAACTGGAAGAATGCAGAATCATTGAAATCATCCTTTAGAAATAACTCTCCTATTGAAAGTCAAACTTACTAGAGAAGAGAAGAATGTGGCCATCCAGGGAGGGTGGCAGAGCTTCTCACCCACTCATTTGTTGAGTGACATTCATTTCTAGACTCTGGTAAGTAGGGATGTTTTGAGACTTTGGTATGTTGATCTTGGCATAGTGAGTTGGATAATCAGAGCTTTAGCAGCCTGCCTTTTCTGGAGGAAAGGGGACTTAGCCACCAAATGCACATTGCTATAGAAAAACTAAAATCACAGCAAATTAGAGTGTTTGTGTCCTCAGAAGACAGGAACAGCAATTAATGTAGAGATGTCTTGACAGTGCTTAAAAGAGCTTGTACCTGGGACTCAGTGACAAAGTCTAAATTACAGTGATTAAGTTTCACTGCATCTTTCTGGCTGGGCTCCATTCCTACCTCCTCTGTCCTCTAGTTTCCCTCTTGATGATCATGCAGATTTTGTGTAGCTCCTCATGAGAGCTGCATTAATACAGGTTGGTAATTACATAGAGTTGCTATATTTGAATGTCATTACACATACTGATAACTTTCTATAACTAAAAAGGTATCACTTGCTCTAAATTATTGCTCCCTAGAATATGTCTATCTATGAAGCTTGGAAATTTAGGGAGAAAATTTATTTTATTTTATTTTTTGGTAATGGATGTTTCACTTTCAGATCTTAAAATGAACCACTAGAAAAAAAATGATTAGTGGTAAGCCTAGGAGAGGTGAAGATAGTAGTAATTTAAGGACATTCTTACCAGCAGCATTCATTTTCTTCTTAGGGTTCTGGCCTTGGCAGTAGGCAGTGCCAGTTTGTGTGGCAATCAAGGACCTCCTCAGTCAGTCCAAAATGCTCTAGTCCTGCTGACCAGTGCTGTTTCAGATGTTGGAGCTTAATTTAAGACCACACATGAGAAAGCTAAAAGCCCTACCTCAGGCTTGCACAATAGACATCTCTTCTGTAACTGACTGGCCTGACTTGTTTTGGTGTCCACGGTTGTTAGCCTGCCATTCTCCAGGTCTCAAAACTGGCTTCCTCTTGCTTCCCTAAAGCCCCCTCAGATACCTGTAGCCAATTACTACCCACTTATGTGATCACATATACCTTTTTACTGCCATCCAGTCAGTACAACACGATTTGTCACCCAATATGTTCATCCTAAGTATATTTGCATAGTCTGTGCCAACATGAACACAATAGATTGATACTCAATACATGCCAATGAGCAAATAGAAATAACTAGCTGGGCACGGTGGCAAGCGCCTATAGTCCCAGCTGCTCAGGAGACTGAGGCAGGAGGATCATTTGTGCCCAAGAGTTAGAGGTCAATCTGGGCAACATAGCAAGACACTGTCTGAAAAAAAACAAAGAAAGAGTAACTTTTCTTTTATGTTTTTTGCCTGATGACTCAATAAACCAGTTCAAAAGTTACATAAATCCTCAACTCCTGGCTCCTGGAAAACCACTATTTTGAAGGTTATTGTATGGATGCATCAGTATTCGCACAGAGCTGCAGTGCTTCTAGGGGTAGTCATGAGAGCATACATAGAGTCCTTGTGTAGCATGAAGTCTTCGTAAAGTCATGTCTACATAAAAGTTTTTAAACTCTACCAAGTATGACAAGGAAGAACTTCAGAACAGCTTCTTTGCAAATATCAGTCAGGATCTAGATATATGTTGGTCAGTGTCTGACATTATCACTGGAAGAACTGGTTAAAGACCAAGAAAAATGCCTGCCCACAGTTGTCAGCACAGTTCCATTTCATGAATGTGCTTTTTCTGGTTGACCTAATAAGTTAACTGTTCATGCCACAAAAGCTGTGTTTCTTGAGAGTTGAGGAAAAGAAAGCCTTCGCGTGTGTGGTTTACACTGAACATTAGGACTGCCTCAGGCTACTCTGGCACACTGGGCGGTCTGTGTGCCTCCGTGTATGCCCTGGTGTGTTTAAATTTTGTTCTCTGCACCCTCGTTGTCATCCTATGTATGTGAGAAATATGCCTTCCGTCTTTGTTTGGAAGTTACTTAGTTGTCTTTATCTGTAACATTTCCTTCTCTAAATCTTTTCTGCCTGGAATTTTTTTTTAAGTTACTAACAATTAATTGCCTCTCTTTTATATTTTTTCCTTAAGATGAGAATGTTATTTTTCTGAATATTATGGACTAACTCAGAATTTGAAAGTTCAACCTCTGACATAACAAAACCAGAACTTCTCTTAAGAGATGTGGTTAGCTCTATTTGCTTTAGCCTAGGTTGTGGGTATGGATCATTTTAATTGGTAGTTTTTGCTTTGTGTCACTGCACACAATGAACATTCACAATTGTGTAATATCTTGCTGTTACACAACAGAACTCCAGGTGATCTGGCCTAAGCGATCTTGCCACACCTCTTCCAGCTTTTGGGGGGTGAGTGGTTATTTTATCCAGAACCAGTTACTTTTAGTAACCTCAAAGACTGAAAACTAGAACCACCGAGGAAGAAAGTTCAAGTGAACCTTGAGAAAATGAGCCCTCTGTCAAGCCACAGATGCTTGATGCAGATCTCACTAACAACACATTTTTTTACTTTGTTCTATGAAGCAACTAATCCATTCATTCAGTTGATATAGCAAGCCCAAATTCTTCAAGTGTCATTAAATCATAAGGTCCAAAGGAATTCAGAAAGGGCAGAGAGCCCATTCTTTGTCATATGTAAAGCATTCTACCAGGATGAGAATTCATACAATTGGTTTGTTGCGGGGTGGTGGGGGGGATGAAAAAAATAATCTCAAGAGATTTCACAGCTTTTCTCTCTCTCTCTCTGTCTTTTAAGACAGGGTCTCTCATTTTGTCACTCAAGCTAGAGTTCAGTGGTGGCCCTGTAGCTCACTATAGCCTCGACCCCCTGGGCTCAAGTGATCCTCCCGCCTCAGCCTCCTGAGTACCTAGGACTACAGGCATGCACCACCATGCTAAGCTAATTTTTAATACTTTTGTAGAGACAGGGTCTCACCATGTTGTCCAGGCTGGTCTCATACTCGTATGCTTAGGCAGTCCTCTCACCTTGGCCTCCCAAAGTGCAGGAATTACCAGCATGAGCCACTGAGCCTGGCCCACACAACTTTTCTAAATAATTTCAGTATGTAATAAGTCCTCTCCCTTTTCAATATTTAATTCCATTCCTCTAGCTATAGCTCAAATACACAATTAAGAGATAATTTTTTTTTTATGAGCTGAGTGTTTTCTCATGAAGACTTTTGACATCTAAGATTCTGAGAACATGTGGTTGGCCCTTTTTGCCTTAACCTAGTTATTGGACGTAGATTATTGGCTATAAGGTGTTCATTTGCAAAAAAAGAAAGAAGGAAAATTTGGTATAGCTCTCTACCCCCAGGCAAGTTGAGAGAGGAACATAGGTAAAATAGATTTGGAACCTGAGACCCTGGTTCAAGTCTCAGTTCTACCACTGATCAGCTATGTGGCCTGTAGCCAGTTGTACCATTTCACCTGGCTTGTCCCTCATCTGTAATCTAGGAGATGGCATATTGGCCATGGAATACACCGTAGGATCTTAAGGTGCACAAATTAAACAGATACAAGCACATGGTGACAAATGAAGATGGCTTACTACTGCATCTTTCAGTTCACTGGCCAGCAAACTGCATTTCAGCAGTCAGCTTGTTCAGTCTACACAATAGAGAGCAGGTCAGAAACTAAGTGACTGATGGATAAAACCTGCAGCTGGTAATGTGCTGTGTCATACACATTAGCATAGCCTAGTACCACCAAACCAAAGTCCTGTTCCACCTACTAAATGGCTGTTTTTATATGTTTGTTGAACATAAAAAAGATTATCAAATGTATTGCAGACTGTAAATGTCATTTTAAGACCAAAGGTTTTTTGTCATTTCCTTTTGTAAACTCTTTATCACCTGCCTTAACACTTTTCTAGTGACTTTTCTTTTAACAGGCAGGTATCTCCCACAGCTCTTAGAACTACACTTTGTGTGTTTCATCCTATAATCATATTTTCTCTTCTCAAGCTTCCGGCTTTGTTTTGTTTATCCTTTTTAGATGCCAAACCTGCACATGACACTCTTCTCAGCTATGGCCAATAAAATGATAATGTTCATAGATATCTTGTTAGTTCCTTATTAAATAGCATTACAGGCTTTTCAGCTTCTGGTCCACAATGATCCCTGAGGCTTCTGCTGCTGCATATAGCTAGCCACTCATTTCCCTATGCTGTATGTATTAGTATGCCCTTATACTGTTAAATATCTGCCTTTTATAGATGGACAATTTTTCTTTACTGCAGTCACTTGGATATCTTCTTTGTCAACTTAATCATCCCTACTTCACTTGTTTGTTTTCCCCCCAGTCCTTTGGAATTAGTGTCTTCTAAATTGTGTTCCGTACTCTATTGGATAGAGTACAGAATTGGCTAGTGCTGAACACCGTGGGAGGAGTCCTCCTTAATCATTATCCTCCACATTATCTGTCACCCAAAGGCTTGTTATTTGTACAAGCAATCACAGGAAACCCGATCAGCTCTCCTCCCCTTGGTATTAGACCAGCATTCAGCCTTTGCCCAGATTTTGCCACAGCCATTTGACAGGTGACTAATTGCTGCTCTCCGCTTCCTGAAAATATCATCTTTAGCAGGCCAAGCTTGTCTGAAACCCCCTTGCCATGCCTAAATAGTAGATGACTCCAAGTTTTCCCATCAGCAGCTTTCTACAGCCCAGACAGTGGCTGGCAGATGTTTTTCACAGGATATGATGGTCTCAGTGACGATGCAGGAATTCATAATGGTCTCCTCAGGCCTCATAGGTTCAGCACTCAGGGCCTTGATTGATGACATTCAGGCTTCCCAATCCTGGGTGGCTCATCGCTTGGTAAAGTCAGCAAATAGATGTAGGTCCTCCTTGTAAAGCAGCACCCGCTGAGAGTAGCATCTTTTTTGCAGATTGGTCATCTAGCATCCCCTCCTATAAAGCTTTGCCATAGCTGGGAATGTAAAATCAACAGATTGCAGCACATGTGGTCCATGGTTTCATTTGAGCGTCAGGTCAAGATAAGAAGTTTGGACAGATTCAGGCTGTCCCAGATCCTCGGTGACCTCATTGCCTCTCTTTCTTTCTTTCTTTCTTTCTTTCTTTCTTTCTTTCTTTCTTTCTTTCTTTCTTTCTTTCTTTCTCTCTTTCTTTCTCTCTTTCTTTCTCTCTTTCTTTCTCTCTTTCTTTTCTTTCTTTCTTTTCTTTCTTTTTCTTTCTTTCTTTCTTTCTCTCTCTTTCTTCCTTTTTCTTTCTTTCTCTCTTTTCTTTCTTTCTTTCTTTCTGTCTGTCTGTCTGTCTTTCTTTCTTTCTTTTTGAAACAGTCTCGCTCTGTCGCCATGCTGGAGTGCAGTAGCGTGATCTTGTCTCACTGCAACCTTTGCCTCCTAGGTTCAAGCGATTCCCCTGCCTCAGCCTCCCAGCCTCCCGAGTAGCTCGGACTACAGGTGCATGCCATCACGCCTGGCTAATTTTTTGTATTTTAGTAGAGAGGGGTTTCACCTCGTTGGCCAGGATGGTCTTGATCTCCTGACCTCGTGATATGCCCACCTCGGCCTCCCAAAGTACTGGGATTACAGGTATGAGCCACTGCGCCCGGCCTCTTTTACATGGGGTATCATGTACTTGTGTATCCTCTCTTCCTTTTCAAAATTAACATCCTGACATGGCCAAACAGAATCTAAGGTTGTTCCTTTTTAGGAAAGGAGAAATGCCTTATAGCTTATAGAAAAATTAAAGTTAGTAGTTTCTTCATGTAGAATTTAGAGACACCTTGAGTACATTTCTAGTGATTCCAATTTGACCATACTCAGTTAAACTCACTTCTTATACATTGAGAAAAGTATAGATATTGCAGTTATTATTTCCTGTTATATCTAATGCTTTTTTGTTAGATATTATTGGTTCATTCCCTTCTTATGTAATTCCTATGAAGAGATTTAACTCTCTGAGTAAAATGAAATTGAAACCTATTAAATTAACATGAAATTTCCAGGATAATGAAAGTGCCCAGTCACACAGCTCCCCTTAAAAAGTATGAAGCTGATAGCTTCATGTTAGTTGTATTGTAATTTAATCCACTTCAGAGATTCTTAGGCGAAGTGCATAGGTGCACATCCCTTGATGCAGTCTCAGGCCAGTGGGTCGGTCGGTCAGCTGCAAGGAGCCCACCCACAGCTGTGCCCAGAGACAGACTCATTTTAGAGTGGGAGGAGTTGAGGGGCTAATGCAGTATTTCTTCAACCCAAAAAAACATGAGAATACTTTGGAAGTGTGTTAAAATACAGATTTCTGGGGCTCCGGAAGATATAACACAAGCCCAGGATTCCCCAGTTGCATCAGTACATACAGGTGGCCACGTTCTGTGGCCTGAGAAACACTGCTACCATGACTTCACCTTCTTCATCTAGACAATATGGAACTGGATTTTGACCGTCATAACAGTGTGTATAATTCAGCTGGATGTGAGTGAGCAGTAGGCCTCAGCTGCTGTGAACACTTGGAGGATATTTTACCTAATCTTCCAGGCATCATTCCTCCTTTACTAAATTAAGTATCTAGGATTGGAACACAAGAAAGTATGCTTTAGAAGAGCTCCCAGGTGATGCTGACAGGCCCACTGAATTAGAGGCCATGTGTACGAAAGTGCACAATTTCATGCTCTGAGTTGTGTGCGTTAAAGAAGAAAGCCATACCGGTGGATTGTTCATTTATTTCTCTCGTACCTTTGTGCTTAAATCTAATCAATTGTTAAGTGGGGCTGTCTCAGTTATAACCACTAGTGAAAAGAAGTGCACTGGCATTTCACACCTGGGAGCTAGTGTCAGCCCATTGTGTTCATAGATAAAACCGGAATTGGGGTTGATCTTATTTAACCAGTTATCCTTTTAAGAATACATGTGTAAGCCAGGTGTGGCAATGCGCACTTGTAGTCCTGACTACTTGGCGGGCTAAGGTGGAAGGATCCCTTGAGCCCAGGAGTCTGAGGCTATAGTGAGCTATGGTTGCACCACTGCACTCTAGCCTGAGCGACGGAGCAAGACCCTGTCTCAAAAACAAAAACAAAAATTAAGAAAATCATAGCTTTATTTTGTCTGTTTTGGGACTGAATATAAATGGAATAATACTATGTGTATTAATTTGTGTCCTGCGTCTTTAAGTCAACATTATGTTGCTAAGATTTATCCATGTGTTGCAGGTAACATTAGCTTATCCCCATTGCTATATTATATTTACAGTGTGAGAATATAGCAGCTCATTTATCCACTCTACTGTTGATGAATATTTGGATTGTTTCCAATTTGGGATATTCAGAATCTTTGTTTTTTCTTTTTCCTCTTCTTTTATTTTTTTGAGATAGAGTCTCATTTTGTCACCCAGGCTGGAGTATAGTGGTGTGAACTTGGCTCACTGCGGCCTCGACATCCTGAGCTCCAGCAATCCTCCCACCTCAGCCCCCCAAGTAGCTGGGTCTACAGGCACACACCACCACACCTGGCTGATTTTTTTATTTTTTATAGAAACAGGGTTTTGCCATGTTGCCCAGGCTAGTCTCAAACTCCTGAGCTCAAGTAATCTGTCCACCTCAGCCTCCCAAAGTGCTGGCATTGCAGGTGTGAGTCACTGCACCCAGCCGATACTAAGAATTCTTGTACATGTCCTTTGGTACACAGACATATGTGTTTCTTTTGAGTTTCTAGGAATACAATAGCCATGTGAAGAATATACGTATGTTCAACTTAGTAGAGCCTCTGAACTAGTTTTCCAAAGTGGTTGTAACAAGTAGCACTCCAGCCAGCAGTGTATGAGAGCTCTAGTGCTTCACATCCTTTCTGGCACTTGATATTATAAGTCTTTTTAATGTAGCCATTCTGGTAGGTGTGTAGTGGTCCTTCATTGTGGTTTTAATTTGCATTTTCCTGGTAACTGATGATGTTGAGCACCAGTGTTTATTGATCTAGGCTCCCTGGAACTTCTGCCTCACAGGTTCAAGCGATTCTCCTGGCTTAGCCTCCCAAGTAGCTGGGACTACAGGTATGTGCCACCACACGCAGCTATTTTTGTGTTTTTAGTAAAGACAGGGTTTCATCATGTTGGCCAGGCTGGTCTCAAATTCCTGACCTCAGGTGATCTGCCCGCCTCAGCCCCCAAAGTCGTGGGATTACGGGCATGAGACACTGCACCTGGCCTATTGTGGGACTTTTTAATATCAAAATAGTTTTCAGATTTACAGAAAAGTTGCAAAGACAGAGTTCTGATAAACCCCTCACCAAGTTTCCCCTGTTGGCGTCATCTTACATTAGTGTAGTACATTTGTTATAGCTTGAGAATCAGTATTCCTTCAGCACTTTAAGTATGTTATCCCACACTCTGTGGGCCTATAAGGTTTCCACCAAGTAGTTTGCTGCCAGATGTATTGGAGCTCCTTTTTATGTTATTTGCTTCTTTTTTCTTGCTGCTTTCAGATATCCTTTCTTTATCCTTGACCTTTGAGAGTTTGATTAATATATGCTTGAAGTAGTGTTATTTGGGTTGGACCCTTTTGGAGTTCTGTGACCTTCTTGTACCTGGGTATTTATATCTTTCTCCAGGTTTGGAAATGTTCATTATTCTTTTGAATAAACTTTGTGCCCCGATCTCTTTCTCTCTCTACATCCTCTTTAGGGCCAATAATTCTCTTAGGTTTACCCCTTTGACAGTACGGGCACGGTGGCTCACGCTTGTAATCCTTATCTTTTTGTGAGGCCAAGGCTGGCAGATCACCTGAGGTCAGGAGTTTGAGACCATCCTGGCCAACATGGTGAAACCCTGTCTCCACTAAAAATACAAAAATTAGCCGGGCGTGGTGGCAGGTGCCTGTAATCACAGCTACTTAGGAGGCTGAAGCAGAAAACCTGGGAGCGGAGATTGCAGTGAGCCAAGATAGTGCCACTGCACTCCAGCCTGGGTGGAGACTCTCAAAAAAAAAAAAGAAAAGAAAAACAAATTTACCCGTTTGAGTCTATTTTCTAGCTCTTGTAGGCATGTTTCATTCTTTTTTATTCTTTTTTCTTTTTTCTCCTGTGACTGTGTATTTTCATGTAGCCTGTCTTTGAGCTCACTAGTTCTTCCTTCTGCTTGATCAATTCCACTGTTGAGAAGCTGGTACATTTTTCAGTTTGTCAATTCAATTTTTCAACTCCAGAAATTCTGCTTGATTTTTAAATTACTATTTCCATCTCTTTGTTAAATTTTTGATAGAATTCAGAATTCCTTCTCTGTGATATCTTGAAGTTTATTGAACTTGCTCAAGGACAGGTATTTTGAATTCTCTGTCTGAATTCTGCGTCACTCTGGGATTGATCACTGGTGCCTTATTTGGTTCATTTGATGAAGTTATGTCTTCCTGGATGTTCCTGATGCCTGTGTACATTCATCAGTGTCTGGGCATTGAAGAGTTAGGTATTTATTCCAATTTTGGCAGCCTGGGCTTGTTTGTACTGGTTCTTCCGGAGAAGGCTTTCCATGTATTCAAATAGGACTATTGTGATCTAAGCTTGTGATCACTGTAGATGTATCAGCACCAGGGGGCGCCCTCAGTCCAGGAACGCTTTAACTCTCACCAACTCCAAGAGGCGCTGCCTTGATGGGTTTGGGCAAGATAAGGGAGAATTCTCTGGGTTGCTAAGCAATGTCTCTTCTCTCTTCCCTCTCAGAAGTAGTCTCTGTCTGTGCTGGGTTGCCTGGAGTTGGGGAAGGTGATTCAAGCACTCCCATGGCCACCACAGCTGGCACTGCACGGGGTCAGACCTGAAGATAGCACGGTATTGGGTGGCGGAACCAGCTGGGACTCAGCTTCCTCCCACTCTGGCTGAGAATTCCCCTCTGACCCAGAGCAGGTCTAAATGCTCTGTCCGTGGGATCCAGCAGAATTCTGCTCAGTGTTGTGCTCTGCTGAGACAGGCCAGCAGTGAGTTCCGATGCAAAGTCCCACACCCTCTCCCTCCCTGATGTGCACAGATTCTCTCTCCAAGCTGCTGTGCCAGGGTGGGGGAGGGGGCGTAGGCGATGCAGGATCATCTTTACCACCCTCTTCAGTGACTCTTTCCCCTTGATATGATGTGACAAGCAGGTACTGTGATCGCTCACCTGATTTTGGATTCTTATGAAGGCGCTTTATTGTGTGGATAGTTGTTCAAGTTGGTGTTCCTGTGGAGGGACAGTTGTTAGAGGGTTCTATTCAGTTATCTTCCTCCCCAAGTCAATGTTGATACAGTATTATTAACTAAAGTCCATACTTTATTTAGGTCAGGACCATTCGTTTTTGGCAAATGAAAGTGCCATTGAGGAATGCTTTGGGACCACATACTATTAATTAAACCTCAAGTAAAAATAACTGAAAGTCTGTTGTAGCAAGAGTCAGCCATCTTTGGTTTCACCCCATGCTGGAGAACTCAGAAAGGCTCAAATAGTGTGGTCCTGTGAGACCACTGGGCAGGAAGTATGAAAATCCTACAGTTAAAGGCCTTCTACGTTTATATGAGTTTTAGTTAACTAAAACTCTCATACCTTATTTTGAAAATCCTGCCTTTTTCTGTTCTGGAATTCTTGAAACCCCTAAATTTTGGACTCTTTAGTCATGTAGACTTCAGTTTTATTATCTTTTTTATTTTTGAGATGGAGTCTCTCTCTGTCACCCAGACTGGAGTGCAGTGGTGCAATCTTGGCTCACCACAACTTCCACTTCCCAGGTTCAAGTGATTCTCCTGCCTCAGCTTCCTGAGTAGTTGGGATTACAGGCACACACCACCATGCCCAGATAATTTTTGTATTTTTTTAGAGACGGGATTTCGCCATGTTGGTCAGACTGGTCTCAAACTCGTGACCTTAGATGATCCGCCTACCTCGGCCTTCCAAAGTGCTAGGATTAAGGCATAAGCCACCGCACCCAGCCCTAGTTTTGTAATCTTTAACTGATGTTTCAAATATATTGATGAGCAGGCTCCAGAGCCAATATGAATGCCAGCTGCCATGGGGAGGGAGCGCTCACTGTGCCCACTGGCCTTGGATGTGAGTCTGAAGAGCCATAGCCCTGTCAGTCTCTTCTCCCCTCCCCAGCTTGGTCCTAGAGAGCATCACCAAAATCCCTAGTTGTGAAGAAAGCAAGACAGAGGCATGGAGATGGTAGACCTCTTGCTTCTCTTTCTCCTGTCTCTTGCCACTGCCAAACTTCTGTGACAAACTTCAGTGGTGCCAGTGTGTTTGAAAGTGTCCCTGACAGTCTTAAGTATTTTTACTTTTTAAAGTGCAGACGAAGCACTAGTAGCCATCTGTCATTTTGAGAGCAGACATTTAAATTATAGTGAGAAAGCCAGGAAGGCCAGCCAGCCATCGCTGTTAATAGTTCATGAAAAATTCACTGTTGTTCAACCCAGCCATCACCCGTACCCCGGGCAACACTTTCATAGCTGACATAATGATCCTGAGATACACGTCTTTGCCCTGCTTCTCCTCAGTACCATGAGCTCCCGACACTCTGCCAGCCCAGTGGTTTTCACCAGTGCCCGAAGTTCACCTAAAGAAGAGCTTCATCCAGCCGCCCCCTCACAGCTCGCACCGTCCTTCTCCTCCTCCTCCTCCTCCTCCTCTGGTCCTAGGAGTTTTTACCCTCGCCAGGGCGCTACTAGCAAGTACCTAATTGGATGGAAAAAACCTGAAGGAACCATAAACTCCGTGGGATTTATGGACACGAGAAAGTAAGAGTTATTTTGCTTCCCTTGCTGGTGGCTTGCTTTTAACATGATGGAGAATAGAAAGCCTTGGAGTAATCTCTTAAAACAAAAGAGACCAGGCTAGGGGGTTGGGAGGAGTTGGTCTGTTGGTGGGATTATTATGTTTTTTCGTAAGTAATATTTTCTTAAATTATTTCTCTGCCTCGTTCCTTAAACAAGATGTATTGCAAAATGTTAGGATTTGAGAATCTTAGATCTCAAAAGGAGTGTGTTTGAAGGATACACTTCAGAATAATTGCCCCTCTGGTGCTAAGACCATACTAGTCCCTTTGATTATATTAATCACAGCCTTCCCATGTAGTTCTTAACTAGGCCAGTAGGCACCAGAGGGAATATTAGAAAGTGAGTGAGTACCCCTGAAAATAAAGGACTTTTTGACAAGGTAGTACAGCAAAACATTAAATGATTCATTCAATTATTTTGTTTTCATTTGTACAAAGGTTGCATTTTGGATGTATACCTTGTGGTCTTTTAGTAAACCTGTTGCTAATTTTGGCTTAGAAAAACTAATAGCTTTCTTTAAAAGAGTGACTTATTCATCAGATTTTATTTTGTGTTTCAAATTGGTTTTATTTCTTCAGTAAGCGTTTATATGAGTAGATTCTGATATAAGCAGAAGTAATTATCTGTTTCTCCACATAATATTTCTCTATTGACTTACATTCTTTAGAACCTATCGTGCCCTTGAGCCAACCTTGTTGAGTTGGTATCTATCATCTCTTCCCTTTTTTTCCAGGCGTCATCAGAGTGATGGCAATGAAATAGCCCACACCAGGCTGCGTGCCTCAACCAGAGACCTCCGGGCATCTCCTAAGCCAACCTCCAAGTCCACCATTGAAGAAGATCTAAAGAAACTAATCGACCTTGAAAGCCCAACTCCGGAATCACAGAAGAGTTTTAAGGTACAAGACAGAGCTCAGGGTAGATGGCAATTAGAAACAAGCCAGACATGATGGGGCTGTTAACCGTAGTCACGCTTTCCAGAAAGTGTCGGTTACTGGCTGCTCTTCACTGAGTCTCACTTCCTGCTGTCATCCCATTTCCCTAATAACTGGTCCACAGTGTTTGACAATGCTCTGTCCTTGCAGCCACGTCTCATTAGTCATGGTTTCTATTAACATGGTCCTACCCCTACAGCTGTTTATTCTTCTGCTGTATCCTGCTCAGAGTGCATGATTCCCTTAACATCACTTAGGCGATATGACTTCTTGGAAACTGTGCAGAGACACCTGTGGCTCCTATGGAAAGCTAGAACATTTTCCACAAGGGTTTTACTGTCTTCTGTCCAGAGGGTCCTCCTCTTCTCAGAAATGGCCCCGTTTGCTCCTGACCCTGTCCAGCAAACCTACTGGCCATATACGGTATTCTCTTCACTCAGAGAAACTGCCTGATAGACAGTCACTCTCATCGCCACACCCCCAAAAGTAAACGTGCAGCTGCTGCTTCAGTCCAGCAAGCTAAGTCTACCCACACACCTTCAGAACTTTCCAAACTCTCTTGACTTCATAAAGCCTTCTATTTTATCTCAGAATTCCAGACTGTAAATGTCTTCTCTAAAACCTAGTCTCTCTGCACCAAGTCCTGAATACCTGTCCAGCGTGTATGTTTGTGTGTCACCTAGACCTTTATGTGACCACGTGGAAAGGTTTGTGTACTTGTCTCAGCTTGTAGGACCTTTGGAAACTCACTTAAGGCTCTCTCCTTTCTTGTTCTATAAAGTGTGGAGTCACACCCCTGAGGATTGGAATAGGTGTTTATTGAGCTGGGCCTGAATTTATGTCACTCTGAGTATAGGTATTTCTGTCTGAGGTCTTCTGGGTCTCCTAGGAGAAGGGAGTGCACCCCCAGAAAGGTTATGGCTGCAAACGTTGAAGTTTTCTGTTCTCTAGGTTCTTAGGTGGATGATTTGTAGTCTATTTGAAGAGACTAGAAAGCTTTAAGAAGGACCTTGAGAATTGAATTGATTGAAGTGGAAGCTAGAATATTTCCTAAACCACACACCAGCTTCATGCTGTGATCAGAGTGCAAGAGGCATGGCGGGTGGAGCAGCTGTGTGGGGCTGTCGCCCTCAGGCTTCCCCAGCACCATGTGTCTGTGTGTGTGTGTGTGTGTGTGTGTGTGTGTGTGTGCGCGCGCATCTCCCCAGACAAACCAGATAAACCCCCAAACCTAAAAACTCAACATTGATAGGAACTAAATGTACCCCCAAGGACCACTCCAGAGTTTCATCGAGAAATAAATGATTTCTTAACATGATTTATGTTAATAAATCATTGTACAGATGTAGCCACTCTTGATTTCTGTAATTTCCGTCTCATAAGCCAGCACTTAACAGTTCTGACTCATCATTCAGGGCACAAATGGTTTCCTTAGCAACCTTGCAAAAGATAGTGCTTGAAACTTCTTTCTTTATCCATCAAAATCCAAAGAGGTATATTAAAATGTTTCAGTACCAGTTTCAAAATAAAAATTATTCCAGATTTTTCTTTTGAGGTTAAAGGGAAATAAAACCTGCCCTGAGTGGAGTTTTTCTTCCAACTCCTAGTTTAACATTTTTGGCAAGGGGCAAGCTCGGAGCCTTCATTCTTTTGATTTACTTACGCAGTAGAAATAATTGAAGGCAAATGTTTGATTTTGTCCTTATTCCAGGTCTTGGCTTTTATTTCCAAAATGAATTACTTTAGCATTCCTATTTGAAACAGGAGTGTGCTTTCTTTATGTTGTGACTGTATTACTGTGAGACTCTGTGAAGAAAGTGCTTGTGCTGGCTAAACCATCACAGTGAGCAAGAACTGGGAATAGGCTCAGGTTTTTTCTCTCTCCAGTTTCATCTTATTTGAGCAGGTTTAGTTTCAGATGAGCTAGCTTAGCTCCCTTTGTCTTCTGAGAGTCGTCATCTGAATGATGGAGGCTCTGCTGTGTCAGTAAGGCTGGCATGCCCTTGAGAGGTCTTCCAGGCCACTCCTGGCTCAAGGCTCCAAACCACTGCCTCAGACTTCAGGATACTAGGTGTCATGGCCAGCTTTGGGCTGTGACACTCCGAAGCCACTCTTGTGCCACATTGGTTTTCCTGGATAGCCAGTGCTACCTATGAGCTTTTGTTAATATTGAGTGGCAGGGTCACTCCCAGTCTCATTTGCCAGGAGAGCAAGGACCTCAAGAACAGTGGCAGAGCTGCAGCACTCTAAGAAACCTCACTGGCAAGCAGAGATGGGATAACCTTATTTTCCCCAAGGGTGGCATACAGTCTGACAAGTGAACAGACAGTTGTTCTGTGCCAGTGCTCTCAGGTATATACCAAAGGAGGAGGCTTCATGTGGCTCCAGTATTTAGGAAAAGCTTCTTGTCAGTGCAGGTGACACATGTCACTAATAACCAGGGGCACTGCAAAGAATGAGAGAACAGGAGACTGGCATGAAGCAAAACGTCACTTCTCCAGGCCCCGTTCCTCAACTGTGAGATAGAGGACCAGAGGAGATCAGTGGTGCCCAACCAGTCTTAAAGCTCAGGAAGCCTTTTTTTTTTTTAATCACACATGGAACCCCATTATATAGAATTCAGACAGCAGAGTTTCTCTTATGGGAGGGATGGGATGGCCTGGACTCCTGGGTCCCACTTGAACCTCTCCATAGCAGTGGTGCTATAAGGAACCTTTAGGGCCTCCTTGGAGCACAAGTTAGAACCAGCCCCCTTCTCGAATGTCCTCTGAAATCCCTTCCAGGTGTGATCCCACTTCCAGTGCCATCCCACTCCACTATGATTCTTTCCCAAGGGCTGGTAACACCGGGCAGCGCTCCTGGGCGATCCCAGGTACAACCTGCAAGGCAGGCAGGGGCTGCTCTTGGGAAGCAGATAGTTCTGTAAACCTTTAAGACTGAAGTTGAAGAGGATGGGGCGAGGGGCCATCCCAACATTCTCGGACAAGGCTGTGTTCTCCTACCTTTTAATGAATGAGCAGAACACCTTTGGGGTAGGTTGCTTCCTCTGCTTCCTGCCCTGCCTCCCTTCAGTGCAGGGTGTTTTAGCTTTTCACAGGGCACACTGCTTAAAGAAGCTCTTCAAGGTAGCTGTTCATGGCCTTGAAGCATATTAACGTTTCCCAAAGAGGCTGAAACTAGAATTGGCGGAGGATTTCACACCTGTAAAACTGTCAGGGTGGGGATACTGGAAAGGAAATCCCTTTACTAAAACCAGGGGTGCTGAAAACTATTTAGCAGCAGTTTTTCCGTACCGAAATCTGAGATCTGACCTGGCAGGCAGGAGCCTTATGTGATAGTCCTAGAACGTTGCAGGTGGAGATGTTTTTTTGGTTTTGGTTTTAATCTGGTTTTATTTTTTAAGAAAATTACAGTTAGCAAGCCATATAATGGCTCTAATGCTCACTCTTCTCCACAAAAAGAGAAGGGAAATTGTCACTTTCATTCCAAGTTCTCTCTCTCAAAGCATTTATCACAGCAATTTAGTTTCTAGACAAGTACATATGTACTTTGGATTTAATTCATCATGAATTTTTTTAAAGTGAACATAATTTTTACCCAGTTGGTCACACCTTGGATGTATTAACAATGTGTTTGATTAATAATCTTTTGGTATTTATGCAGCAGCTGTGCATACCACATTGAGGGTAGCTTGGACCTGGTTCACCCCTGGCTAGTTGAGTGGAAGCATGCTAGGCCCTGTGTATCCACTGTGTATTTCAGCCCACTAAATGGAGCATTTGCTAAATCATTCTCTGTCTGCCCCTTCAAAGTATCATGGGAAGTCCCAGGGTGGCTTTCAACCAGTGGTGACAGCCTCCTCACGTCTTCACCTGTTCTCCACATCATTTTCCCTATCGACGCAGACAGTGGCCCAAGAGGAACTGAATCAGAATGACTTTATTGTTCATGGGTCAAATGTTCTGTTGCCTTTCAGGTTGCTATTTTTAATGTGTCTGCTGTTCTCAGTGCAAGGGATTCTCAGAAGCTTGCTATTTGCAGAAAAAATCTCAAGTAAAATCAGATTTGGTCACAAAGGCAAAAGATGTCAATAAGAGATACATCTGGAACTATTTGTCACGTATAAATAAATATATAGTTATTTGTTATTTATAAAGATGACTTCCCTATTCTTTCTTTATTTTTTGAGACAGAGTCTCACTCTGTTGCCCAGGCTGGAGGTCAGTGGCGCAGTCATGGCTCACAGCAACCTCCGCCTCCTGGGTTCAAGCGATTTTCCTGTCTCAGCCCCCAAGTAGCTGGGATTACAGGTGCACACCACCACGGCTGGGTAATTTTTGCATTTTTAGTAGAGATGGGGTTTCACCATGTTGGCCAGGCTGGTCTTGAACTCCTGACCTCAAGTGATCTGCCCACCTTGACCTCCCAAAGTGCTAGGATTACAGGCATGAGCCACCATGCCCAGCCTACCCTATTCTTATTTCATGAATAGAAATGCATCTTCAAAAAATAAACTTTCTCCAAAACTCATGAAATGTATCTACCTTGATAGATTCAGTTGGTATAAGTTAGTAATCAAGAGCTACCTGCTATGTGAGTTAAAATATTTTGATGATCAAATACCCTTGTTGCCCAGCAAGCATGTTATCATCTGACAAGCTTATCAGGACACCCTCCTAGCACTGTGGCTCTCTGTTCCCCCAGGGGCCATAACACCATTTCTTCGTGCCACTGACACCCGCCATTGTGCTCAGTCCAGCGTTTTGTTTAATCCCTGTGGTAATCCCGAGAGGTTTTGTGCTCCCATTGTACAAACGAGGAATTAGGCTCAGAGAGATTGTATGATTTGGTGAGAGACACAGGATTTAAATAAAAGTCACATTTGTCTAATCCTAAAGTCTTGTTTTTAACCACACACGATCTTGATAAATCCACTTAATCACATACCTGAATCACGTAGGGAGCACCGATAGGCTGCAGGCAGCATGCCAGACTAAGCAATAACGACCAGGAACTCTTGGGTTAGCTCCTTGAGGATGTAGAAATAGACAGTGGGCCCTGAAGCTTCCTTGCTGGGGGTGTATCTGAACCAGTAACTTGGTTATCCCACCCTCCCCCAACCTTGGTCTCAGGGATCTGAACCAGAAAATTGACTTTCTTTTGTCTCGATCCTGTTTTTCAGTTCCACGCACTCTCCTCTCCTCAGTCTCCTTTCCCCAGCACCCCCACCTCACGGCGGGCCTTGCACAGAACACTGTCGGACGAGAGCATTTACAGTAGCCAGAGGGAGCACTTTTTCACCTCCAGGGCATCACTTCTGGACCAAGCCCTGCCCAACGATGTCCTCTTCAGTAGCACGTACCCTTCTCTCCCCAAGTCACTCCCATTGAGGAGGCCTTCTTACACCTTAGGAATGAAATCGCTGCATGGTAAGTGGTCTTTCAGCTGCAGCCTGGACAGCCCTGTTGATGATGGTCAGTGTTCCCAGACGTGGCTGCCACTCGGTGTGCTCAGAGAGGGGTCCTGTATCCATGCTCAGATGGTCTCAGCTCACCCGCCCCTTCGTCATTTGCCCTCTCTCTCCTGTAATCCCAGACCACCACAGTCACCCAGGATGCTTGCTAGAAGTAACAGATTCCCACACTGGACCCAAGACCTCCTGAATTTGAATCTCCAAAAGAGTAGTCTGGGAATTGGTATTCTTAGCAACCATGCCAGCTGCTGTTTTGATTGAGCAAATTTGGCTAGCACTAGATTAGTTATTTCTTAGAGAGTTGTATCCACTGCTTCCTATAGCCACCGTAAGAACCCAGACTTGCCATTGCTCTCAGTCTTTCCCAGGCTGTAAGGAAATTGCCTGTGGTGTCAACCACTCATTTGTTGACTCATTGATTTATTCATGCAGTGAGCAGGCAAGCATTATGTAAGGAAAAGGCCTGTGGATAATGGGTACCTCCATGTTCTTGCACCTGGTCCACATATGCCTTGTTTGCTTTGTGACCCAGCTAGATCCCAGTTTTATTAAGGGCCATGTTCTGGGACTCAGGATTTAAAATTTGGTTTTTCCCTTTTTCCTGTCTCTGTCCACCCCATTCCAGGGCTCTACACCTCCCCTCATAGCTGTGGCCCAGCACAGCAGATGCCTGTCATGGAACCAGTGTTCCTGATCATTTACCAGATGCACTGCTCTCACCCTTCCTCCCTTCTGTCCTTTTTCCTTCTGCGAACTCTGCTGCAGCTTTTATATCTCTGGTGTCCATTCATACCCACGTTTCTTTTCCTTCTGCTGCTTCTCTGGAACAGTAATTTCTTTACATCTCTTGCTTTTGCTGCCTTATTTTTGAGCTCTCAGCCCACGCTCATGAATGTTCCTCCATGTATCCGTCCTACTCACTGCTCAGCAGCACAGGCCCACCCACCCTGCTCGCCCCGGCAGGCATCACACAAGGCTCATGCCAGCTTCCCCTGCTTCCTCCCCCATCCACCTGCAGCTTATATCTGGGTTCTCTTTGCTCCAGGAAGTCACCTCCAGTGAACCAAGGTTGGCACATGAAATGACCACTTTTTATCATCAGACTCCAGAATAAGCCTTGTGGTAGTGACCTCCTGTCCCTAACCTTTTTATCTCCTTCTCTCCCTACATCAGGGTCAGTCTTCCCTGAATTCCATTATTCCTGCCTTACTTTGATTGCTCTCTTATTTCCCTGTACTTCTAATTTTGCCTTTGCAGTGTAAAGGTGTAACCCCTTCGTGAAGTCTTCTCTGCATGTGTCATGTCAGAGTAGGCCCTGAGTCGTAGAAGCCTACATTCCAAAAGAGCAGCCCAGAAATCTGCCTCCCACACATGGTCATTGTCCAGACGAGGAGTCCTGGGACTAAAGGGCCCATATGAGTCCACAGTGGAAGGGAAGGAACAGGCAGCCCTCTCTGAGGCCCTTCCCATCAGCTTTTCTTGTTTTCCTGAATAAGATAGCAGGTGCAGTGATTTCACATCCTAACCAAGCAGTCCTCATTGGGCTGATCCCTCAGCCCTACCTTGCTTGGTGACTTCCACTGAAATGTGTTTGGGGAATGAGGAAGCGTGACTTCTTTCATCCCCCACATGGAAAGTCGGGCCCCAGAGATAAAAGGGCAGAAGGGTTGTGAGTTACAGAATTATCTGTTCCTCCTACTTACCCTTGGTGGGAGCACATTTAAGTAGAACTTAACGTTTACTATTTTGCAGTATTTGTTAACTTCCATTTACTCATAATTTTGCTAATTTTAAGCACAGTAATAACCAGCAGCTGTACTTCAGAGAAGTTCTTTTTGTAATTTGAAAGGGAAAACAAAGCACTTAATACACTGGCTTACCGGGCTGTCATAATACATGAAACCCTTTTTTTTTTTTTTTTTTTTTTTTTTTTTTTGAGACAGAGTCTCGCTTTGTCGCCCAGGCTGGAGTGCAGTGGCCGGATCTCAGCTCACTGCAAGCTCCGCCTCCCGGGGGCCATTTTCCTGCCTCAGCCTCCCGAGTAGCTGGGACTACAGGCGCCCGCCACCTCGCCCGGCTAATACATGAAACTCTTTAACTCCTGGGAAACAGATCTTTCTGGAGTCACTTAAGTATTCTAGCTGAGCATTTAGCTTAACTTTGTGTTTGCATGGACCTGAGTGTTGCAGTCACCTTCCAAGGGTGCTCCTTCTCGTGGAGTGGTTTGCTCTGCCCTCGCTTCCACCCAGCTTCTGCCTACTGAGCACATTTTTATGTCATGAGCAACATTTTCCCTGGACCCCAACAGCCACCCTTCCTGTTATCTGCCTGCATTAACCGGAGCAGTAGGAGCTGCCTTCAGTGTTCAGGGTGGCTCACTCTGCCCAGTCCTCCCTGCCCCAGGCTAAGCAGAGCTTAGTTGTTAATATGTCAGTTTGTTGTTACAGTGGTTTAATATTTATATTCAATAAATTGTCCCCTTAGGAAGAGCTTGGGATGTTAGACTGCTGCAACCCAAAATTGATCCAAAGAATAGCTCATGTGATGACTGCATCTTTGGGAAGAATAATACCAGTTCCACCCCTAAAATCACCTTCCTGCCTTAGCTCTGTCTGAGTAACCCAGCACACTCACATCCCTTGATTTGCCCCTCACACCCCCTTGGACACCTTTGACCATGGAACCCAGTGGGCTGCCCCTGAATAGCAGACAGGGCAGGCATGGGCCTTCTGTCCCTTACCACTCCCAGGCCAGATAAAAACAAACCCTATTAAACTGGGTGCAGTGGCTCACGCCTGTAATCCTAGCACTTTGGGAGGCTGAGGCAGGTGGATCACGACGAGGTCAGGAATTCAAGACCAGCCTAGCCAACATAGTGAAACCCCATCTCTACTAAAAATACAAAAATTAGCTGGGCATGGTGGTACATACCTTTAGTCCTAGCTACTTGGGAGGCTGAGGCAGGAGAATTGCTTGAACCTGGGAGGCGGAGGTTGCAATGAGCCGAGATTGTGCCACTGCACTCCAGACTGGGCTACAGAGTGAGACTCTGTCTCAAAAAATAAAAAAATTTTAAAAAATAAGCCCTATTGTCCCCTCTAATAGGAAGAAACATCCCTGGTCTGGCTGTAAAATCCAGCTCTCTGTTGAAGTAGGCCTCTTCTTCCCGGCCCAAATCCCTTGGCTCTGCGGGAAAGGAGGTGCTAGTGCTGGCCAGGCCCTGCTGTGGACAGACAGCTCTCACAAAAGCAGACTTAGTGCCTCAGTGCAAAACTAACTTGGCCATGACTCACTGCTGGAAGGGAGAGAATGGGAGGTTGTAAAAAAATGAAGACAGACTAGAGGAAGCCCATTCCTATTTCAAGTCAGCTTTAGAATAGCCACTAACAGTCTGCTAACCTGGACATTGATAACAGTCACAAATGGCTTACAATCTGTTGTGGTAACAGGAAACAGGTAAGTTTTGAGTGGCTCTCCCACAGGCACAAGAAGCATCTCATTCCTCCTCCTTTCCTGCAGGAGAGTTCTCGGCCTCCGACAGCTCCCTCACTGACATCCAGGAGACCCGCAGGCAGCCTATGCCCGACCCTGGCCTGATGCCCCTGCCTGACACTGCTGCGGACTTGGATTGGTCCAACCTGGTAGATGCTGCCAAAGCCTACGAGGGTGAGTCCACTGAATCCACACAGGACAGCCCAGGATCCTGCAGGGCTACCCTGCAGGGTGCCGGCGGAGTGAGCAGTCTCCGTCCACTCTACTTCTCTGGACACACAACATATGTGCCTCACCAGATGAGCTACCAGTTACTGAGCACTCAGTAGGGACCAGACCCTAAGCTGGACACTTAAGCACGTTTTATGTAATCAGATGCCACCTGGTGTTTCCTCCACAGGATTCATAACATGAATGCCTCACCTCCTCTGTATATGGGAAGGGCAGTGGGAAGAGGAATCCCAGCTGTCCCTTGACTGAAAAGAACACGTATCCAGAGAGGATCTTTCATCACGTCGCAAAGACGTTGTTGCTGAGTGTCACAGTGCTTGCCCTGCTTGGCCACGTGCCTGTCCTGACAAATGTGGGGCATCTCCCTTGCCGTTCTCCCTCGTCTCCGTGTGCAGTAGCACGTTGTCTGTCTGCATTGTCTCCTTGCCAGCCTGCTGGCCGTGTGCTCACTTTAGGCTGGCAGTTCTTAAATGCAGGTCCTCAGACTGGTACTGATCTTGTCTGCTGTAATGAAAACAGAAAAAGTAGTGCGGTATGTGTGTGTAGACATAAGATTGTCAGCTGGGTTTTTTGTTTTGTTTTTTGAATGAAGACTGACTTTTTTCTACATTTAAAGATCTTTCTAAAATGTATAGTTCTTATTCTTTACAAAATTATAGCAGGTGATTTTTTTTTCTGTTTTTGTTGTTGTTGTTGCTCTTAATTAGGAGAATTGAAAATTGCTATTTAGTCAAGTTTGAATTTTGGGGGGAAATTTACTAGGCCACAGAACCTGTAAGTCGGGCAACCATGGAGTGGTCAGCAGCGGATGCTTTTACCTTCATGCTGTTTATCTAGCAGATGGAAATACCTAGTTCTAACTTGATTTTTCAGTTTGTTGGTTAATCTCCTTCATATACAAATGGTAGAAGTTTTGGGTTTTAATAGGAGATTATTTTAAATTTGATTTAGTTTTCTTGGCTTAAATTTTAACTTGGTATGTTTTGGAACACAGCTGGTATGGATTTATGTTAAAGCCAACCAGAGTGTCCAGGAATCTTGTGGAAGACATACTTCAAGAAGTTTTAAGTATAATGCTAGCTCTCGAATGCATTTATTTCATTGCTGAGTGGAAAGCCTTGGTCTGGAAATTTGGCACAAGGACTGTTTCCAGAGAAACATTTCATAGAATGCTACTGTGATGAGGGGGGACTAGAAATTGACTCACAAATGTTTTTTAAAGGGAAATTACAATGGTACAATCCTCTTACAGCTAAAACAGTCATATTTTTCCCTGTGAGAGCTGGGAAATAAGATTTCCAGTGCATCCTGCACTGGAAATACTAGACATGACTGTCAACTAGACCACTTGTTGACTTTGATAGATAGGGCCCAGGGTGTGGTTCCAAAATACTCAATGGTTTCTTCTCTCCTTTCCAGTCCAGAGAGCCTCGTTTTTTGCTGCTAGTGATGAAAACCATCGCCCCTTGAGTGCTGCATCCAACAGTGATCAGCTGGAGGACCAGGCTCTGGCCCAGATGAAGCCTTTCAGCAGGTTGGTCCCCGTGCGAGGGCAGCACTCTGTACCTTGTGTCACACCTGCCAGTGACTGCAGCTGTGGGGAGAAGAGATGGAAGCCACACGGAATAGCTGAGTGAAGCTCATCAGCGCGGGGCCACTTTACATTTTAGTCAGAACACTTTGTAACTAAATACAATAGATATAATTAAACTATTCTTGATGACTTATATGGCCATAATGACAAATATTCATTATTATTTAATGCCATAATACATTTATGCCCTCAGGACCGGTTGGGTCAGGTAGGAGAGAGAATTTGCTCTAAGTATCCCCGCTGTCTGGGCTGTGTAGTCCTGCAGTCTGGGTTTTCAATATCTTCCACAGTGTCGCTGATGGTCATGCTTATACATGCGCTTGCTGAGTCCTAGTGGTTTGAGACGTAGGCATGATGCCTTAGCTGCAATTGCATGAGTAGCTAAGACCACACACTTGGGGACCAGAGACAACCTGCCTATCACATCAGCTCCCCAGCTTCCTTCCCACACACAGGGGAGCAACTCCTCTTTCAAAGCCCACTAGAGATCCCAGAGCCTCCCTGGGAATCATTTTACTGTTTGACAAGTATGTCTGCCAGAAAGTACCTCTTGTGCTGCCAGAGAGACCATTTTCACTATTGCGCTTCATTCTTTAGTCGTGAAGATGCAGCATCTTTAACAAAGGAAGCTATTGATTTCCTGCAGTTCAAGCTTGTATTACCTTTTTTTAAGATTACCATTTTATTTTGTAAAGTAAAAATACTCATTGGGTCGCCATACCGAGTAATTTGACATTGAAAACCATTTTATAAATACAGCCTCCTCAGATTAAAAAAACAAATCCCAGCCATGGAGGCCCCTGCCAACATGATCTTTTGTTTCTTGTTCCCAGCAGTAAAGATTCCTCTCCCACTCTGGCTTCTAAAGTGGACCAGCTGGAAGGTATGCTGAAGATGCTTCGGGAAGATTTGAAGAAGGTAAACACGTATTCTCAAAGCAAATTGCCCAGTCTGTGCAAACTGCCCTTGAACCTTGAGAGCCCTTTTTAAGTAGCATAGTGAAATAAGATGTGAGTGTCTTCCTGGTGCCTGCACGTGTTTGGGGCTGCAGGGATCTCAGTTGCCACCGGAACACACAGTGCAAGGAGGTGTTTGGCGTCAGGCGTACAGAAAAACTGTTCACTAATTTGTGAAAAACTTTGAACCCCAGCCAGCCCCATCTGGGTCCTCTCCCGGCCTCCCCACTCCTTGTGTAATGTGTCGGTAGCCCAGACTCCCATGTAGTTGGTGTTATTGGGGCTTTTGCACCAAAAGAACTGAATGTTTTGTTTTTGGGGCGGCCTTGACTATACCAAGACATCAACCACCAAAACAATTGTCTACAATTTAAGACAATCCTGACTAACAAGGACGTTAAAATACACATTAATGTACTTACATTCCAGCATTACTTACAGCTAATCCTGCGAGGTTGAATCTCTCTAGAAGCCCTGTTCCCTGAGCTGAGAGTGTCTTAGCACCTGCTACCAGGCTGTTTAGACAGGTGTTTGGAGGAACAAAAAACAGAAATGGGCAAAAGATCAAAACAGGTCCATAGCTACTTCTCAGAAGAGCTGGGCAAGGTGGGGCCACACCTGTTAGCTTTTCTACTTCACTCTACCTCCCAGGAAAAAGAAGACAAAGCCCACCTTCAGGCGGAGGTGCAGCACCTGCGAGAGGACAACCTGAGGCTACAGGAGGAGTCCCAGAACGCCTCGGACAAGCTGAAGAAGTTCACGGAATGGGTCTTCAACACCATAGACATGAGCTAGGGAAGGCTGAGGAGGACAGGAGAAGGGCCCAGACACTCCCTCCAGTGAGTGTCCTGCAGCCCTTTTCCTTCCATAGAAAGCATCCTCAGAGCACCTTCCCTGGCTTCCTACTCTGCCCCTTTTCGGGGAGTGCACAACACAATAGTTGCAGATCAACAATCATCACCTGCCTTTTGTAGAAAAGAAAAAAAAAGTAAATAAAAATTTTAAACAGTAAAAGTTTAACTGCTAAAATGTGAATGTCTTTATTTTTTTGCACAATATCTTTATCTGTTATGTATTTAAGAAGAAACTGGGCCTTGGACCAGGGCGCCCCCTGGCCCATCTGCCTCTATTCCCATCAGCTTTCTTATCAACTTCAGGTAACCCAAGCTTTCCCTTGTTATTCTAACAAATGTCATTATTCCTAGAAAAAGAATGTTTTTATAACTTGTTTGGGGAGTAGAGAGGGATATTTCCTTACCTTCTTCCCTAAAATGCCTGGAGAGGGAGTTGCTTTGAGAAAATGCCTACCTCCCTTGAATGACTCGTGCATGAGCTAGTGCTGTGTGTACCTGTCCTCCAGAGATCAGCAGGACCAGGGTTATTTAACAGCAAGTCAGTAAACCAGAGCACCTCTGACAGTGCTTGCAGGCCACACCCCTTCTCAGTCCTGCATTGTGAGGTCATTTCCTGCTTCTCCCTTTCCCCAGGAAGATGGTCCCACTTGTGCTGCAGGACTCTTTTTTGTTTGGCTTAATTGAGCCCCACTAAATTGGAATCAACCTATCTTACAGCTTCCTGGCTCCAAACAGTAATTGATTTCAGAATGCCCCCAAACTAAAACCTTATTATCTGTATGCATTTTGAATGCATTTTGGTCAAAAGTATACGTCGTTTTTAAAAATGTGGCACAATTGGTTTTTCTAGCTTGCTCAAAATGACCATATCTCTAAATTAATCTTTCTCTCCAGAGCAAGACTTCACCAGTATTTGTAACTAGGAAAAGCTAACAGTGAATGTTTGTGAATTTTAATCCTTGATTGTTAGAAGCAATGATTGTGATAGTAGAATGGGCTTTTGAAATCTGCATGTCCCAGTGTGAAATTTCAGCACGGTATTTTCTGCATCCTTTCATGGCCATCCAAAGGATTCCGCTGCAGAAATTATTGATGTGCTATTTTTCCTGTCTTGTGACGCAGGCTGCTTCGGGCCCCTGGGTCACTCTTCCAAGGCCCTCGCTGCTGTAGAGCACAGAGACATGGGGCTGGCCAGTGTCGACTGACCTGAGGAGACCCCTTTGTTTGTTGCCTTTGTAACTGTCACTAAACCGACCCCTCTGCCCTTTCAGTGGCAACTCTGGTCTAAGGGAACATTCAGCACTCTAGCGGCATCTGATTGGAAGTTCCCTCCCCCAGGGAATCTCAATTCCTTCCTCTCTCCATCCCAGAAAGAAACAGGATGGATTTTCCTCTCTTCTCCCCGCTACCTTCACTACCAGATTTTTATGCTACAGTTTCATTCTTGATTGTGATTTCTCCATGGGATTTTTTTTTTCTGGTGACATTTCTATCATGGAAGTAGGAAGATTTCGGAGTGCTTTGTAAAGATTTCAATCGTCTGTCTCTTTCTCTCTTTGACTTGTATGAAGGAGATTGTACATTGCCTGATACCTCTTTGTAAATGAGAAATATTGCTAACATCCAAGCATTCTGAAGTCTTGCTTATCCTTCTGAGTTTAGTTCTCATTTCATTTTACATTTTGTTTGGGGACTTGGGGCAAGCTATTTATTAGAGTTTTGCAACTTCTTGTTTGAAGCCTCTAAAGACTACTTGTAAAATTCAAAGAATAAAATTCATTTTAAACGCTCTTTTAAAACGCTTTGGTATTATTGCTTGAGATTTGCTTACTTGAAAGACCACCCAATAACTCACTGACCCTCCTTGCATCCGAATTTTTTCATCAACACTAATGATGATTCTTGAAAATTTCTGTCCTTTTTAGAATGTTAATAAACTTTTTTACTCTGTCCACATGTCGATAGATAATTACTATTTTGCCTTCTCTGCTTATGATTTGATATTTGCAGAGCACTTCATAATTAGCTTCCTCTTCATTATCCACCCGTGGATTTTTCATAACATTGTTATTCTCTGAGACCAGCACATTTTTGGGCTGCATCTCCTAGCTCTCAATGTCAGATGTTGTGTGCCCAGAGAATACAAATGCCTGTTAATATTAGGCTGTGCAAAATATAATTAGAAAAGTTAATCTACTGAAAAAAAAAAAAAACAGTGCATTCCAAAGTCAAACTGAACCAATTTTTTTTTAATCCACCATGTCACTGTTCCTCTCCAGCGGTGCAGCTAATTGAGTGCTGGCAGTAGAGTTTATTGCTTGTATTTGGTTCAACAGTTCTACAGATTCTAGAGTTCTTGGACTAGCATAAGACTGGATGCTACAAAATATTCCGATTAACAAGCTCAAAAGGTCTGTTTAGACCATGATTCGTACATGGTTTGCAGGGCTTATATGTTAATTCTGTAGGGCTTGGCACATGGGTTGGGAGCTCCTGGGAGAAGGTGCTGTTGGGCCTGCATTGATGGAAGATCTTCATCCATGAGCTGACTGGGAAGGCCAGTTGCTTGCACTCCAGATCTGGTGCTGGTGATAAGCTGGGTTGGGTTACTAACTCCTTAGGTGGGGATAAGAACGACAGTCCAGGGGCAAAGAAAATGGGCCCAGCAAACTTACACTGTTTGCCTCTAGTTAAATGTAAGATGATGATCTGAATCCAGATTTCAGTCTCGTAGTGCAATGTTTGAGCAACTGTGAAGTGCTGTTTCCCCAGAATAAACAGTGGATATTAAAGTGCAAGATGGCACACATTGGTGTATGAGGGCTGGCCGGGTGTGAGGGCTCACACCTGTAATCCTGACACTTGGGGAGGCCAAGTCAGGAGGATTACCTGGGCCCAAGAGTTTAAGACTAGCCTGGGCAACATAGTGAGACCTCATCTCTGCAAAAAATAAAATTAGCTGAGCATGGTGGCACATGCCTGTAGTTCCAGCTACCTGAGGTGGGAGAATAGATTGAGCCCAGGAGGTCGAGGCTGCAGCGAGCTGGGATTGCCCTACTGCGCTCCAGCATGGGCGACAGAGACCCTGTCTCAAAAAAAGAAAAAAAAAAAAAAAAAACGACTTGGATAATGTTAAATATGACCTGTGTCCTGTGTGATTTTAAAAGAATAAAGATGTCGCAGTAATGTTGGATACTTTTTCTATGTATGAATTTTGTCACTAATGACCCATTGGCATCATCTTTTGAGAAAAAGACATTTAACTTCGACTGGGACTTAAATCCCATCCATTACTTACCATCTGCGTTCTTAGGAAAATTACCTAATCTCTGAGCATGGTTTCCTCATCTGGTAAAGTAGTTACAGCCTCATGTTTTAAGAATTAAACAGAACCAGACATGTAAAGGCAGTGACTGGCAAATCGTACACACTCAATGAACATCGAGTGGCTTCCTTTGTCCTACATCTCTGATATGTTCATGCTTTTGTTGTTTTTCCAGAACAGAGTCCTGATGTATTAATAGCAAGAGTTTTTTAAATCCTTAGCAGTGAGTCCATACCCCTACTCCCCGACTCCCCGACAAGCACCAGGTCATGTCTTTCCTTAAGTAGAATTGCTTAAGGGACGGAAGAGTCAGAATGAGCTCGTCCACTTTGCTTCATATTGGTCGGTGCTTTTAACCCTTTGCTATAAACTTTAGAACAGCGACTCAAACTTGAGCTTGCATCCGAATCACCTGGAGAGTTTGTCAAAACACAGGTCATGTGACTGCACCCCCAGGATCTGTAATTGTGCAGGTATTAAGTAGAAAATACTTAAATTTTCTGCAAGTTCCCAGGTTATTCTTTAGAAGAATACGGTTAACAAGAGAATAGCCATAGGAGCCAGCATTAAAAGAAATAGAAACTAAGGTGTGAGGCACTTACTGTGTCCAGATAACTGAGTATTATCTTGACAAGTTAACCGTCCGCAGACTACGTTGCAGGGGGAAACACACTTAAATTGTAACTCGAAAATTCAGTTAGATAAAAGAACTTTATTTTCCTTTTTAACTAAAATGGTGATTCAGAGCTCCCTGTGCATGAAACTTGACTATTTTAAGTTCGTGTGTTACCTAGATGGAGCTGGAATTCCTTTACCACCATTAACTATATGAGACTAGGTACCAGGTTAGCAAGGGGGTGACCTTGGTGCTCTCAGAGCAGATGACAACTTGGGACGGCAGAGCTGCAGAGGAAAGCAGGGCCTGGAGTGGGAGGTGCAGAGCCCTGGAGCCAGGCCCTCAGTGTTGTGGCCATAGGGGATGTGGGGTGAGGTGGGGTTGGCGAGGGACAGAGATGGGAAGACTTGGTTCCAGGCTGAGAATGTTAAATTCGAGTCACTGACTTCCACAATCAGCCCAGCCTACTCACCCAGTCTCCAAGATCCTATGAAACCTCAAAGTTACAAGAAAAGCACATTTCACAACTGCCCTCATCCCTGTCCCACATGGTTCAGAAAAGTTTACTTCAGGGCCCATGCTGCACAATAGCCTGTTTTCTCTGCTATTGTCCAAAGAAAAGACAGAAGGAAGGAGTTGCGGCTCCTCTGTATCCTTTACAAAAACTGTGACTCAAACACTCGAAGACACGGCTGTCTTTTCTGAGAAGATAATTATCACCTTGGAGTTTTCATTCCTAGTGCCTAGCCCCCTCTATTGCTCCTCTCTGCGGATCCCCCTCCTCTCCTGGGCCTGCCAGCATTGTGCTTCCTTGCACCTTGTCAGATTATGCCCTTCCGGTCCTCCACCCTTTCAAATCAGACATCTCCTGTCTTGCCTCTGTGTGTGTGAGTCATCACACCTGAGACCCAAGAGAGCGTTCCACCTTCCCTTCCCTCATTACACCTCTCATTATACCCTTTCAGTCCCACTTGCCTTCAGTCCTGTGAACAGGCATCTCTCAAAGTTCCTTCCATTACTTACTCTCAGTTAGCGCATCTCATTATGCCTCCTAATCAGCTCCTCTGCCAGGCACAGCCCCACCTTTAAACACACGCAGCTCATTTTATCCTTCCATTTGTATCTCTCATGACCCATTTTCAACCTGAATGATCTCCTAGACAAAATACCCTAAGCTCTGGGAACCTTACTCCCTGTCTTTATGTAAATGTATTCCTTCAAAGATCTCATCATAGGTTCTGTTGATGCATCTATGATTCATTTTTCTTACCCAAAGTGTCGTGTCCTTTTAAGTGGCCCGAACTCCCTATACATTAGATCCTGTTAGTGCACCCCTGAATCTCTAATAAGCTCACCCAATCATATCTCTCCTGTGCAAGACTGTAATTCAGCGTTTAAGAAAAGCATCACAAAATGGCTATCTGCCAATAAAATCCAACTCTTTTGCAAAAGTATAAACTGCTTGGGAGGGGATGGTTTCTCCAGTTTGCCACTGATGTTCCCACTCCATATTGCCTTAAGTGCTCCCAGCTCACTGCACACATCTAGGTAACTTGCCTGGTATGAAGGCATTTGAGTTCATGTCCTCTGAATCCCATCACCAAACCCAAGGAAGCCATTTCCTTCCCCAAACCACAGCCCCATCATAAGTCCACCCACCCTCACCTACCCTGTGTTTCTGGGAGTGAGAAACATTTAAGAAGGGAGTTTTATACCAATTCAAAGAGGAAACAATAAATTACTAACAAAGTTGCCAGGAGGTGGTCCTTTAGTCACTTGTCTTAGTGAAAAGGTAGGATGGATTTGTAAGTGACCAAGTAATTTTTTTAACGAGCTTAAGGGTATTTGAAACAGTTACTTCTCATAAGAAGCTTAAACATTGCTCTGTAATCTTAAGACAATAAATATGCTTAGCAAACTCTTTTTTTTTTTTTAATTAGTACAAAGATAAACTCATCCCAATGTAGGTACATTTCAAATTAATGAGGCTCTGCCTATTAAAACATGCACCATAAATGCTGCCTAGCTTAATATAAACAACACTAGCTGGAGTGGGAGTGAGGACTTCATTGACAGGCACTGCCAACAAGCAATTCTACTTAAGGAAAGACAAGACCTGGTGCATGTCGGGGAGCAGGGGTGTGGACTCACTGCTCACTAAGGATTTGAAAAACCGTGGTGTGAAAGACAAATTGGCGGTCAGGCACAGTGGCTCACACCTGTAATTCCAGCACTTTGGGAGACCAAGGAGGGCAGATCACAAGGTCAGGAGTTCAAGACTAGCCTGGCTAAGATGGTGAAACCCCATCTCTACTAAAAAAATACAAAAAAATTAGCTGGGCATGGTGGTAGGTGCCTGTAATCCCAGGTACTCAGGAAGCTGAGGCAGAGAACTGCTTGAACCCAGGAGGCAGAGGTTGCAGTGAGCCAAGATGCTACCACTGCACTCCAGCCTAGGCAACAGAGTGAGACTCCATCTCAGGAAAAAAAAAAAAAGACAAACTGGCCTTGATCTTTGTGGCCCAAGAGGCAAAATAGGGTCCAGTGAATGCAAGTTATAGGGAACAGATTTTGTCTCCAAGGCAGTTGATCAGTGGTGATTGGGTGGTGTCCTGAGCTTAAAGTAGAAACCAGCTTTAAGAATCATTTTGCAAAGAACCTATCTCTTCACCTTTTTATAGTGGACACTTGCTGTCTTTAAATAAACTTAGAATCATGAATCACAGAATCAAGATGGAAAGGATCTTTAAAGTTTATATATTCTATCTCCCAGCCCAGGTTTCAAGCTCTGCCTCACTGTCCTGCCACATGTTCAGCCACCTGTCTTTGGTTACATGAGTGATGGGGAACTCTACTTCCTGAGGCTGCCTTCTTCCTTTTATTCAGGGGAAGTCCATTTCCCTTTAACGTTTTTGTTTGACAGGGTCTGTCTCTGTGGCCCAGGCTGGAGTGCAGTGATGTGATCATGGGTCACTGTGACCTTGAACTCCTGGGCTCAAGCCATCCTCCTGCCTTGGCCTCCCAAAGTACTGAGATTACAGGTGTAAGCCACCACGCCTGTTCTCCCTTTAATTTTTACAACTACTTCCAGTCCTATCACTTCAAGTTATACAAACAAATATGTTTCTCTTCCCAGATAATAACCACTAATTTTTTTAGAAAATATCAGGTCTTCCCAATGTTATGTCTTCCCCAGGATAAAAATTCTCTATTTCCTCAACTTTTCCTTATTTGTCATGGCTTCCAGCCCCCTTCCCACCATATTATAATCATATCTAACATGTATTAAGGAGATAATCACTTTGTGTGCATTATCCTATTGAGTCCTCACAATAGTCCTGTGAGATGGATGCTATTAATGTCCCCATTTTATAGAACAATCAACAGAGTCACAGAAAGGTTAAATAATTTGTTTGCAGTAGAATAGTGCATGGTGAATGGCAGAACTGGGATTCAAACACAGCCCTCTGATTCTAGAACCAATATTTTATCTGTATTTTCTCAGTCTTACTGGTCTCAACCTATCAGTCCCCTGCATGGCCTGGTTGCATGAAGCTTTGCCCAAGAGATCTAGACAGCAGCATCATTGGCATAGGGTTGTAAATGGGGTAGGGGTTAGGGAACAGGAAAGACAACAAAAGTGTACCTTAAGGCCAGAGGACTCAGAGGAAACAACCTCTCCTGGGAGGCTCTTAGAGGAGAGGGGCCTTTAAAATTCTTCAACATTCTCTCTTGGAAACAACCTCTCCTGGGAGGCTCTTAGAGGAGAGGGGCCTTTAAAATTCTTCAACATTCTCTCTTGGCCAGGTGTAGTGACTCACGCCTGTAATCCCAGCACTTTGGGAGGCCAAGGCAGGAAGATCACTTGAGGTCAGAAGTTCGAATCCAGCCTGGCCAACATGATGAAACTCCATCTCTACTAAAAATACAAAAATTAGCTGGGCGTGGTGGCGGGCACCTGCAATCCCAGCTACTTGGGAGGCTGAAGCAGAAAACCTGGGAGCGGAGGTTGCGGTGAGCCAAGATAGCGCCACTGCACTCCAGGCTGGGTGACAGAGCGAGACTCCATCTTAAAAAAAAAAAAAAAAAAAAAAGAGTGTTTCAACATTCTCTCTCATTTAATATAGAGAGAGGTTCCCTCTATGAATTTCAATTCAAGGAGATATCTTCCTATCGAATTCCAGGCAAATCTGAAGATAAAAGAGGCTTTGAGAAACTCAGTGGTTCTCAGACTTAAGAATGCATGAGCGTCACCTAGAGAAGTTGTTACATTCCTATTTCTGGACTCCAAGCTCAGAGATTCAGTGTTAATAGAGCCAAGCTGGAATCATAGAGCCTTCATTTTAATAAGTGGCCCTAGTATGTATGACTTGGGTGGGCACTGAACTACTCTTCAAGGAAACTCTGTCCTAAGCTTTCCAAAGCCCTTGGCCAGCTCTTCTGAGCCAGGGCATGTTAAGGTGAGGGCGTTGTCAGACTTCAGATTCGTGAATGCTTTGCCACTCCTCAATAGGTGAGGAATGTCTGGCCAGAATAGTGCTTTCATGAGAGGACAGAGGGACCTTCGGAGCAGCCATTTACTCAGTGGCTGATAGTTCTTAGCCTCATCCTACACTACACCTGGGTTTGCCTTTTTTTAAACTAAGAAGCATTTGCTTATTTGAAACCAATTAAAATCTTTGTTTCAAAACCAACTTGTAAATATTGTATATAACACTCTTCCCTCCTTAGGACAAACTGCAACAATGTTAATTTTACACTCTGGTCTAATCAGATCTCGTTATTGATGTTACTGTAATAACCTCTGCTGCTGGTTCTGTATCATTATCCTTGAGCAGGTAGGAGGCATGGATTTCTTTTTTTTTTTTTTTTTTTTTTTTTTTTTTTTTTTTTTTTTGAGACAGAGTGTTGCTCTGTCGCCCAGGCTGGGGTGCAGTGGCCGGATCTCAGCTCACTGCAAGCTCCGCCTCCCAGGTTCACGCCATTCTCCTGCCTCAGCCTCCCGAGTAGCTGGGACTACAGGCGCCCGCCACCTCGCCCGGCTAGTTTTTTGTATTTTTTAGTAGAGACGGGGTTTCACCGTGTTAGCCGGGATGGTCTCGATCTCCTGACCTCGTGATCCGCCCGTCTCGGCCTCCCAAAGTGCTGGGATTACAGGCTTGAGCCACCGCGCCAGGCCGAGGCATGGATTTCAAAGTTGGTCCCTGTTTTCAGCAATTTAAAGACAAAGAGGAGATTTCCAGTTTATACCTTGAAGCCCATCTATCAAAACACTGTGCCCAAGGTCCTTGCAGTCGGCTTGCTAAAGCAACAGATTAAGAGGAACAAAATAAGCCCAGCTTCCAAGTGTAAACCCCAGCAAAAGCCCAAGTGCCTCCTGACTGCCTGCCAAGGGTCCACAGAGGGGCACCTGGGAGTCAGTGCTCCTGGTCATGACCTCTTCCTTTATCCAGTGTTCTGGTTATCTATAGCCACTTAAACTACTTCATAATTAGTTGCTTAAAACAACAAGCATATTCTTATCTACTGTTTCACAAGTTGGGAATTTGGGCAGGGCTCAGCTGGGTGATTCTTCTGCTCCATATGGCACTCACTGGGGTCACTCAGAGGTATTCAGCTGGCAACGGAGGTGGTTGGGAGAGTCCAAGGTGGCTTCACTCACAATCTTGACACCTCAGTGGGGACAGTGGAAGGGAAGGCTGGGCTCAGCTGGGCCCCTTTCCCTCTCCATATAGTCTAAAAGCTTGCATGTACTCTCTCTGGCAGGGTGGTTGGACTTTCAACATGGTGTTCAGGGCTTCAAGAGCCTAAAGTAGAAGTTGCCAGTCTTGCAGTGGTGTGATCTTAGCTCACCACAACCTCTACCTCCCAGGCTCAAGCAATTCTCCTGCCTCAGCCTCCTGAGTAGCAGGGATTACAGGCACATGCCACTACCACCTGGCTAATTTTTGTATTTTTAGTAGAGATGGGGTTTCACCATGTTGGCCAGGCTGGTCTTGAACTCCTGACCTCAAATGATCCACCTGCCTCGGCCTCCCAAAATGCTGGGATTACAGGCGTGAGTCACCGCGTCCAGTCAGAAGTTGCCAGCCTTCTTAAAAGCTCGGTCCAGAAATGTCAGAGCATTGCTTCCTCATACTTTGTCAAGCTCAAAGAAAGGGGAAATAGGCCCCCTCCCTCAGGAAGGGGCTTGTCAGAGTTCATACCACCTCTCATCTGCCACAGTCAGCCTCTCTCCCCTCTCTACACTACAATCAGCCCCATTCTCCTTTCAGACTCCTCACTCCTCCATCAGGATCAGAATACCAGAATTTCCATCAAGAGTCATAAAAAACCCAGCCAAATACTAATTTCACCTAAGGGAAATTACCCCATTCCTCGGGTAGTCCTGGGGACAGGGCAGGCCTTTGGAGTATCTGTGCTAAACAGTGAGGCCCTCCTGTTCCCCACTCCTCTCACTGTCCTGGTTTTCTCACCAGCTTTATCTAAGTACCATGGTTTGCCATCAGAAGAGACTGGGAGAGGAAGAGGACATCAACCTTCACCCCAGCCCCTCTTTCTACTAAGACTAAGAATCTCAACCCAGAAATCCAGTGGCAAAGGCTGACAATTGTTGCAGGTCCCAAGAGGGTCTGAGGCTGTGTGACCTCCAGGATCACCTGGCTCAGTCAAGCTAAAGACCTAAAAAGAGCAGCTCTCTATGCCGGCACTTCACTCCTAAGAATGCAAGGTTTGCTATATATTTGGGGCAGCCCTTATCACCTCCAGAAGACCATGTAAGGTCTAGCAGAAGAACAACAGTACAAAAGGCAGTCAGAAGGCGGCCAGTGTGAGGCAGTACGAGGAAGCCCCAGCCAGCACAGTGTGAGTCTGGGAGTCAGCTACATTCTTGAGCTTCCTCCTCTGCAGCACCAGTGACAGCCATCATACTTCAGTTGCCAGGATTCATGTTTGCAAGGCCATGACACCCTCTGCCTGGTCACCTAAAGGTACTGGGAGGCAGACTGGCTGCCCTGCCTTCTGCACCTTGAGACTGGGTGTGAGCTCAGCCGTGGGAGACCTGTCAGCTTCAACTCCTCAACATCTCCCTCCTGTGCTCAGCCACATGCCCTGCCGGCTGAGCCCAAATCCTCAACTTGTCAGAGAACTGGCTGTAGGGTGCAGCAGGAAGTGGAATCAAGAAAAGCCCTCAGCTGGAGGGAAAAGACACAACCACAATCCACAAGCTGCAGTGAACATCTCCAGGCATCACTGTGACCCTCTAAGAAAGATGCTCTTCAGAGGGGGAAGTGACATCCCCCTCCCCTCTCATACTTGAATCTTCTCCACTTCCCAGCCCTCTGATTCTAGAACCAGACGATCTCTGCTCTCCAGCCAGTCTCTGCTTCCACAGCTTCTGTGCTGTCAGAAGGCTGAGTCTCTCTTAATGGGGGTGACATTAACCACTGCCCCAGGTTAGGGACAGCCTCCCCTGGTCCAGCTGTGGGCCTCCTACCCCTCCCCTCTGATTGGCTGTTCTGCAGTGTGGTGGTGGGAAGGGGTCCACATGGGGTAATCAGATAGGGGCCAAGCATAGTCCTTTCCTCAAAGGCAGGGAGAGCATAATCGTCAACTCTTCTTGGAGGCAATAGGAAATACTTGCAATCATTCCAGGTAGGCAGCAAAGTACACAAAAGCATTGAGTTTTCAGTATTGTGACCACTGGAATATTCGTCTCCTGCCTGTATTGCACTCTGTAGTGAGGCAGCTCCAAGTGTTGCAAGGTTCTGTTACACTAAACCAAAATCTGCCTCCATCTTATTTCCACCAGATAGTAACAAAAGGTACACTTTCTGAAGCACTTCCCATGCTTCTGGCACTTTCCTGAACGCTTTGTGGCTGTCATCCTGTCCTTGAGTGGCTCTGGGAGCTCAATTGTCCCATTATCCCTTGGTTGAGGAAGCTGCGGCTCAGAAGGGCTAAGGAGATTGCCAACCCACTTGGCTGGATTTGAACACAGGTCTGTCGGATTCCAATGCCCTGGGCCAATGCGGCCCAGGGTCTGGTTCCCTTCCACCCTGTTTGGGGGTGGCTGCCTTTTCCTCTCCCTCTCCCAGCATCTTCTCCTTGACCAAGCATCCTGGGCTTCTCACTGCTGCTCCCTGCCGTGGCCACAGTCTCCCACCCTCCTGGGCTCCTTTCAAAGACAGGCAGAAACGAGCACGGCATTCTGGCACTGGTACTGGCCCTCCAACTCCGGATCCAATGTCCTTAGGATGCATGCAGCCTATGATTACCCATTTTTTTGGAGTCCTATCCCACTTGAGCTCAAAGGTGATCCAGCATCTAAGGTGTTTTCACCTGCGGTGTTTCGGGGTTATTTCTTCTCCATTCAAAATGGGATGGGAAGAAGACACGTATCTCAGTTAAATCTCACCTTACAGATTTGACTGATTGTTTCAGTCTGTTGAGCAGTTTGAACAATGCTGATGCTGTCATTTAGCACAAAGTGTGCTGTTGGACGTAAATGTGAGTCATACACCTCTGAGAGGACCCCAATAGCAACACTGACTGGCTGAGGTCAGGCTCTGTGGCCACCACCATCCAGGATGCATCGTTTTATTTATTTATTTTGAGACAGGGTCTCACTGTCACTCAGGCTGGTGTGCAGTGGCGCCAGTCTTGGCTCACTGCAGCCTTGACCTCCTGGGCTGAAGTGATCCTCCCACCTCAGCCTCCGAGTAGCTGGGAGCTGCTAACCACCTGGCTAATGTAGAGACAGGGTTTTGCCATGTTGCCCAGGCTGGTCTCGAACTCTTGAACTCAAGCAATCCACCCACCTCGGCCTTCCAAAATGTTGGGATTATGGACATGACCTGGCCTCGATGCATCATTTTAAACAAGTCTCCTTGGCCAGGTGTGGTGGTTCATGCCTGATCCCAACATTTTGGGAGGCTGAGGATGGCGGATTGCTTGAAGCCAGGAGTTCAAGACCAGCCTGGACAAAAAGTGAGACCCCAGTCTCTATGGGATGGGGTGGGGTGGAGGGTTGGGGGGAAGAAACAACAACTAGCAAGGTGTGGTGGCTCACATCAATAGTCCCATAGTCCCAGCTACTTGGGAGGCTGAGTGGGGAGGATCCCTTAAGCCTAGGAGGTCAAAGCTGCAGTGAGCCGTGATTGAACCACTGTGCTAGCCTGGGCAACACAGAGAGACCCCATCTCTTCAAAACAAAACAAAACAAAACAGGCCTCCTTGGGAAGTGTCATTCCACCTGTTTTGAATCCAGGCTTAATCCAAAACCCCTGTTCTCACTTCTCCTTCCAGGTTCCCTCCTGGACCCATTGCCCCTCCCAGCTCCTTCAGCCCCAGGCATCCTGTAGTATCTGAGTGAGATAAAGGCACACTTTGGCTCCTCTGATAAACTTCCGCAGTGTGGATCTCTCCACCCCAAGTCGCTGAGTGATCAACGTTCTTCTGTGGAGGCTACTAGCGTCCAGTTGAAAGTTGTGGGGCTGAGACGTCCGCGGTGCCACAGAGAAGATAGGTGTGGGGGCTGCACGGGGCCTTGAAAACTAACCAGATACCCCAGTGGAGAACGCAGGAGGGAGAGTGGGCGCTCCTCAAAGTCCCGAGTGGCAGAGCTGTTAGTGCTCATCTCCAGAAACCCACAACACCTGCCCCCACGAAATCTGTGGAGAACACGAGCAGGAGGTGCAAATAATTCTGACTCCTCGGCGGAAGAACAGGAATAAGAAAGCCTGGCCTGGCCGTGGGTTGCTGGGTGAAAAGCAGCATTGCATCTGAGGTGTTGGTGCATTGCAATAATTGGGTTCAGCCCCTCTTTGGAAATATTGCTGTAGCAGAAAGTACTTTATGAATGCCTTTTTAAAAATCAGGTATTGGCCGGGCGCGGTGGCTCAAGCCTGTAATCCCAGCACTTTGGGAGGCCGAGACGGGCGGATCACGAGGTCAGGAGATCGAGACCATCCTGGCTAACACGGTGAAACCCCGTCTCTACTAAAAAATACAAAAAACTAGCCGGGCACGGTGGCGGGAGCCTGTAGTCCCAACTACTCGGGAGGCTGGGCAGGAGAATGGCGTGAACCCGGGAGGCGGAGCTTGCAGTGAGCTGAGATCCGGCCACTGCACTCCAGCCTGGGCGGCAGAGCGAGACTCCGTCTCAAAAAAAAAAAAAAAAAAAAAAAAAAATCAGGTATTATCAGATAGTTGGTTAAGGAGTTGATTAGCTTATCAAAATGTCTGCCTATAGACGAGACACTTGGGGCGCTCAGCACAGAGACCCCCATACCTTTTCCTGCGTGCCCACAGAGTAACCGTTCTGAGGGCCGCGGGCAGGGTGGGGGCGGGGGGTGCGGGGAAGAGGCAACGTGCAAGTTCCCGCGGAGAGGAAGAATTGTTTATGGCAAAAGAATCCAAATGGAAGGTAAATTCCCTCCGCTATTACACCGTGAGTCTCTGAGAAGCAACACCAGGCTTTAATAGACAAACGCGGTATTTCCTCCTGATTATTTAATTGGCACGGGAGAGCCCCGCAGGTTACGAATTTGTAAGAAAACCCCAGTGGGCTCTGTTTCTGATCCCCCGGGAGGCATTCGTTTAAGAAAATTTGTATTTTCTGTGTGCCCCAACTTGCACGGGGGGCGCCAACAAGCCCTGGGAACAGATGGGATTTCAGAAGCCGGGCCTCAGCGCCAACCGCGGGCTCCTGGCTCCCTCTGCTGTCCGAGTCCTCACTTGCGTTCAAGTGAAAGAGCAAGTTCCCCAGCTGATTCTGTGCCAGGAGAAGTCGTGAAGGCAAGAAGACTGGGCTCAGAGCCAGGGGCTGTCCCGGGATTCGATAGCTCCTATTTCGATTTGAGCAGTACCTGCAGCCTCGTCAGTGTCTGAGCTCATGGGTGAGGTTGGGAGTAACCATTCGCTGGCCAAGTGGTGCCCCCCACCCCTGGGGAGGAGGAGCACAATTTCTTTCAAGGACTTTTCTGGGTACACGGGGTGGGGAGTACCCAGAAAGAGGCAGTCTCTGGAAGCAAAAGGGATCTTGAGAGGCTTGGGCAAATGACACTGGCTTTGCTTGAACCTGGAAGGCCAGGCGGAGGAAAAAGAACTTCTGTTGCTGGGCACGGTGCCTCACGCCTGTAATCCCAGCACTTTGGGAGGCTGAGGCAGGTGACTCACTTGAGGTCAGGAGTTCAAGACCAGCCTGGCCAACATGGCGACACTCCCTCTCTACTAAAACACAAAAATTAGCCTGGCGTGGTGGTGGGCGTCTGTAATCCTAGCTACTCGGGAAGTTGAGGCAGGAGAATCGTTTGAACCCAGAAGGCAGAGGTTGCAGTGAGCAGAGATTGCGCCACCGCACTCCAGCCTGGACTACAAAGTGAGACTCCATCTCAAAAAAAAAAAAAAAAAAAAAATTCTGTTGATGGTTCGCATTGTTTTCTGACCAGAATCCCCATTGTCCTCTCCTCAGACTGATGGCAAAACTTCTCCCACCCAGATGACCTCTCTCCACCAACACCTGAGAGGCCCTCAGGCGATCTGATGCAGGCCACTAGGGCCTCTGGCAGGGACAGTCCCCAGAAGCAGGAAGGCAGGTTGCAGAAGCAGCAGTGCTGTCCGGTAGGGAAGGCCCCGAGGTCCACACTTCCCCAGTCCAAGGGCTCCCCTCGCTTCCAGTGGTGGAGGAGAGAAGAGCTGGAGAAGTGTGTCAAGACTCAACCAAATTTACTTCCGTGGTGGATTCTGATTTTATTCAGCAAAATGAGGTGAGAAATGTCACATTTCTTTTCTTTCTTCCTGCTTCAAGTCAAGTGTAATCTGGCGAGGCTGGAATACAATTCTTTTCATGACAGAGGCTCTCTGCTCCGTCCCTCTCGGGGTCCTACCGCACCCGGGGTGCGGGTGCGGGCAGGAGAGGCCTCTGGTCTTCTGGTTGCCATTGGCAGGTTTACAGACCCCTCGTCCTCACACCCCTGGTCCTCGATGCCCTCCTGCTGAGCCAGGGCGCAGAGGTCACTGCACAGGCTGGGCCCGTCTCCCCTGCTGAGTTCAATCGGATGTTCCCCTGATCCCTGCCACATCTCTGGGACTGCTCAGAACCTGGAGACACCGGTCCCCTTTCTGAGTGTGGGAAGCTCTCACATTGCATTCTAGTCTTCCTGCCTCCGAGCCCAGCCCTAGGCAGGCTCATCCCAGAGAAATGGGCCCTCACAGTGCCATCCTTAAACCTGGGCAAAAGGGGCACCGTGTCCCTCTTATGGGGCCCACATATCCCCAGGTCGCACAATGTGTGAAAGAACGCCTAGCGCTTCTGTCACTCAGATGTGGCTACCCCAGGGTCACCTGTAACCCTGAACAGATGTTTTCCTCAGGAACACTGTTCAGGCCTCAGAGAAATTGCCTCCACCCCCCCCACCCCACCCCTTTTTTGAGAGAAAGGGTCTTACTCTGTTACCCAGGCTGGAGTGCAGTGGCATAATCACGACTCACTGCAGCCCTGACTTCCTGGGCTCAATCGATCCTCCTGCCTCAGCCCCACAAGTAGCTGAGACTACAGGCGCATACCACCACACCTGGCTAATTCTTGTATTTTTAGTAGAAATGGGGGTTTCATCATGTTAGCCAAGCTGGTCTTGAACTCCTGGTCTTAAGAGATCCAACCACCTTGGCCTCCCAAAGTGCTGGGACTACAGGCATGGGCCACAAAGCCTGGCCTGAAATTGCCTTTCTTATCTTTCACCCTGTGTCTTCCAAACAAAAGGAGGCTGTGACAGAGCAGCTTGAAAGTTTACAGGTTGTGCTGCTCAGAAACGTGGAAAGGATTTAAGTATTAGAAGTGCCTAGGGCGGAGGGAAGACAGATTAATTCACTTGTCAGATACTTTCTTCCAGCATCAAAGCACAACAAAGTGTTGCTTCTCAATAGTGCTGAGTCCTTTCTCTTGCTTCTCTTTGTGTTCTAATTCATGGTTTCCGTTCTTTGATATTCACAACAGGTATGCATGGTGGCTGAGGGGTGCTTTGTAATGTTAAACAATACATATTCCTCTTAAATGTGTGTATGTAAAGGCTAGAGGTAACATGTTTGAAGTGAAATGTTGATCCTTTATATTGTCAACTCTATAGAAAATGACCACTAGAATTTAAATAGTGCTATTTTTATAAAAATGTTTAAGATTTTATCTAAATTTGAAATATTAAAAATTTCAGCTTTTAAAAAAGCTTGATTTACTTTGTTATTTAAATTTTGTCTTTTATTTTCATTAAAAAAATCTTTTTAATTTTCTTTAATTTTAAATAGTAGAGGCAGAGTCTCACCATGTTGTCCAGGCTGGTCTTGAACTCCTGGACTCAAGTGATCCTCCCACCTCAGCTTTCCAAAGTGCTGGGAGTACAGATGTGAGCCACCTTGCCAGGTCTGTCTTTTAATTTAAAATGTGTGGCTGGGCACAGTGACTCACGCCTATAATCCCAGCACTTTGGGAGGCCAAGGTGGGAGGATAATTTGAGATCATGAGTTCAAGACCAGCCTGGCCCATATGGTGAAACCTCATCTCTACTAAAACTACAAAAATTAGCTGGGTATGGTGGCACATGCCTGTAATCTCAGCTCCTTTGAAGACTGAGTTCAAAGTCTTCTGCCTCCTAAAGAGGGAGAATCGCTTTAACCCGGGAGGTAGAGGTTGCAGTGAGCCAAGATCACACCACTGCACTCGCACTCCAGCCTGGGTGACAGAGCAAGACGCCATCTAAAATAAATAAATAAATAAATGAAATAAAATGTGTGACTACTCTAGAGAAAAAATTTTTTTGAAAACATAATTTTAATATTTTAATTTTTACATTCATGGCAATTCATGTTTTTGATTGGTACATTTTAAAGTTGTATGCATTCAGAATACAGTTGCATTGATTTTTTTTAGGTCCTGGATAATATGTGAATAAGTCAAAATAATAGAAAATATGGCAGCAGAGCTCTGAAAAGAAAAAAGATTGAAAAGAGAAAAGAAAGAGAAAATCTTCAGAAAAATGGACTGCATACTTTTTTTTTTTTTTTTTTTTTTTTTTGAGACGGAGTCTTGCTTTGTTGCCCAGGCTGGAGTGCGGTGGCATGATCTCAGCTCACTGCAACCTGCACTTCCCGGGTTCAAGCGATTCTCCTGCCTCAGCCTCCCGAGTAGCTGGGATTACAGGTGCCCGCCATCATGCCCAGCTATTTTTTTTTTTTTTTTTTGTATTTTTACTAGAGACCAGGTTTCACCATGTTGGCCAGGATAATCTTGAACTCCTTACCTTGTGATCTGTACACCTCAGCCTCCTAAAGTGCTGGGATTACAAGCATGAGCCACTGCGCCCAGCCGACTGCATACATATTTAACAAGGGGAAACACTAATAAAAGTGAGCAGGCTTGCATATCAAAAAAGCACTCACGCCATTACTACACTGACAAAGGAAGACTTGATAAACAGCCAAGGTCAAAGGTTTCAACAAAGACAAGGAAATAGGTGTGAAGGCCTGAAATAATATTATGTGTTCAGTGTTTAGCTAAGTAAGTGATGTTTTTGATGATAACCACAGATTATTTACACAATATTTACAGAAAGCAAGGAATAATCTTAAAACTTACTAGAAATAATTTTGAAATTTAATGCCAAAATGGCTGAAACTGGTCATCTGGATTACAGTTAAAGAAATAGTCCCTTTCCAGAATGGAGAATTCAAAATGAGATTGTTAGTTATGAGTAATAAAGTGGGAAAAGAAATCGTGCATATAATATATCCAAATCAACTAGATCGTTCTAGAGACAAAAGACACATTGAATCACTAACATGTATTATATATACATCACTGAACTACTGTTATGCCCAGACCGTTTATTCCCCGAAGAAGACCACCAGAGTCCAGAGTCAAAGCTAAGCAGCAAGGATCTTTATTACAGGTTCGAACCTGGAACTCTCCCTCGCTCGTGAAACGAGACGGGCAGGAGAGCTCCCCCACTCAGCTCCGAACAATGTTATATAGTCTAAGAAAAGTGGGCATAGAGTTATTATACAAATCAGATATATGATTGGCTAGTGTTTGAACAAGGCGATTTGGCTAACTATGATTGGTTCCTGCCATTTCTGATATTTTGGTTCAAACTTTGAGGCGGGAGAGCAGGTTTATGGCAGCAAGAGTTTATCTTACTTAAACACGTCTTGTGACCTTGCCTCAGAACTTACAAAATCTCTGGTATGTGCAAAACAAAATCTCTGGTACGTGCAGAAAACCAGGTACTCACAGAACTTACGAAATCTCTGGTATGTGCAAAGATTAGAGAGCAGAACAAGGGTGTAGCGGGTGGGGGGCGGGTACACATCTATCTTTGTGTCCTTTCACTACCAGAAGAAAACAAGGGCATTGAAAATAGTGAATATATTTAATTGGTTTTACAAATACTGTAAAAAATATTTTTGTTTTAAGTGAAGAACTAAAAAACATCTCAACTTTGGGCGTTGATTTAAAGCAGAGGTGTTTATGTAAAGGGCTAAATAGTAAGCATTTTGGTCTTCGCAAGCTGGAGTGAGCCTTCAGTCTTTCTGGCTATTTCAGGCATAAAGAAGAGGTCCCAGGATAATACCAGGGTCAGCCTGTTCCAGACAGAAAACTTCAGGAAATGCTGAAAAGATCACAGGATCCTTAGCCTGGGATGCTGGCAGGGTTCCTGTTTACAACAGTGCCATGCTAACGGACTTCTGTCAACTTAGAGACCCAGTCTCAATTTCTCAACATCCTGTTTACTGCCTGCCACTAAAAGAACAAATTAGACATGCCTGTGGCACATGACATTTTATAATCTGTTATTGGTGTTGCATATTTTCTTTGTGAATATTGTAATGTTTTTATGATTTAATTGAATTTCCATACCTTTTAAAAGATCCAGGCTATCTGACCAACCAAGCCGATGCTTTACATTGCAAATTTAGTATAGAATAATTTTTGGTTCTTTAATTATTTTTTAGGTTTCTTTCTGTGGTCCAACCCACCACCCTCATATTTCCAGAAGAAGAAACATGAAATGAAAAAGGAAAAAAGCCCTTACAACATCATAGGAGTTTCTCTACGAGCACATCATGCTGGCATCCTAAAGAAGCCAGACAGCAGAGTTAACGGGTACAAGTTTAAAAGTTGTCATCATATTTTATTCTGTGTTCAAAACCACTTTTGTGATTTCCCTAATAACACTTGCAAAGTCTCCTTTGAAGTTATGGAATGGGGAGTGGTGTGTGTGTTCTCTATTTTTCTTTTTCTAAATGTACCGATAGGCTGGCCTGGGCTGGGATTGGATAGAGAAGTTCAGAGAGAAAAGGCAGAAACCACCCATCTCTTGAAGTTTGCCTGCTGGTCTCCTAGCAACTGGTTTCTTGTTTGAGGCATATTTGAGCCATGTAGGGAAGACTCAGAACGCTGTAAAGGGGCACAGAATTGCTCTCCCACTGGATAATGAAGTTGTTTTTAATTACTTTAACATAAACACTACATTTAAGCAGCAGTGAAGGAAAGCAGGAAGTTTGCAGAATGAGCTTTTCCGGGTTACTGTATCTGCTGTTGTGACAAGAGGAGCAGGCATGTGCCAGGGGCCACCATTGACTTCTGGCTTGCAGGAGCCTGATTGCTCACTCAGCCTTGTCGGTGCCTGCAGGGACCAGGCAGGCTGCAGGCACAAGGCAGTTAAACAGGAGAGACACCGGAGAGCAGAGCTGGGCCTCAAGGGAGGTCGCTGCGTGAACTTGTAGGAGGCATTCGCTCCTGGAGGTGCAAAAGCCCATGATGTGCTTGCATGGCTCTGAGAGCAAGACCACGGGCATTTAGCACCTGGGTCCCCCACTTGCCTTGCCCCAGGCCCCGCCGGAGAGGGCATGTCCCACTGAGAGTGGCATTTGCAGCTGAATGCTGCCATATGAAACAGACCAGTTATTGGACCACTTGGTTTCTAAAGAAACCACAGAAATCTAGATTTTTTTTTCTGGGGGAGAGGTGAACTGAAATCTCCCATTAAAAAAATATTTCAGGCTGGGTGCAGTGGTTCACACCTGTCATTCCAGCACTTTGGGAGGCCGAGGCAGGTGAATCACCTGAGCTCAGAAGTTCGAGACCAGCCTGAGCAACGTGGTGAAACCTCGTCTCTACCAAAAATACAAAACATTATCCGGGTATGGTGGTGCATACCTGTAATCCCAGCTACTTGGGAGGCTGAGGTGGGAGGACTGCTTGAGCTTGGGAGGTGGAGGTTACAGTGAGCTAAGATCATGCTACTGTACTCCAGCCTTGGTGACAAAGTGAGACCCTATCTCAAAAAAAAGAAATATATATATATATATTTCACTCAAACCTTCTCATTCACTTGAGACACAAGGGCCAAAATTTGAACCACGAGTCTTTGCTTAAATCTTTTTTGTTGTTTGCTTTTTTGAGACAGGCTCTTGCTCCATCATCCAGGCTAGATAACAGTGGTGCAATCATGGCTTGCTTCAGCTTCAACCTTCCAGGCTCAAGCCTCCTGTATAGCTGGGATCATAGGTATGCACCACCACGCCTGGCTAGCTAATTTTTTTGTAGGGATATTGTCTCCTTATGTTACCCAGGCTTGTCTCCAACTCCTGGGCTCAAGTGATCCTCTTGCTTTGGCCTCCCAAAATGTTGGGATTGCAGGCATGAGCCACCATGCCTGGCCAACTCTTTACTTAAATCTTTTCCTAAACAGGCTGGCTAAAACCAAAACACTTTTCCTATTCCAGGTCTACAGTCACCCCCTTCAGGCAGGTGGGTGCACTTGGCATGTTCAGGGTGACAGAGGCTTTCCAGTCCTGCAGCGCAGGCAGTGAACCCTGTCCCACCAGACACAGGGGATCCAGCTCTTGAATGCCTGTCCCCCACTGAAGCACAGATTCCCCTGGGTGAGGGGACTGGCACAAACTGGATGATCAGGGAATACCATCAATGTTTAGATAAGTGAAGAATCCAGTGAGGGAAAATGTAGCAAAGTGGGGGAATAGACAGTGTGTATGCATTTTGGGGGTGGGCAGTGGTTTAGCCATGGGCATAGCCAAACCTGTGAATCCAGATGCTTTTGGATAGGTCATGGAAGGCCAACTCTTCCATTGAGAAAAAAATTAAAAAGCTGATACATTACAAAGCTCATATTTTTAATGGTACCAGAGAGTTACAGAAGCTATAATACAAGGATAAATGGACTAAATTTTCAGAAAGGGAAGAACTGTCTGGAGGCGAGTGGACAATTGCCTACCTGTCATTTCCCTCTAGGGCATTTTCTGATTCTGAGCTTGACTCCAGCAGAGGCCACCTGCTTGGGTGGGTATGGGGTATACAGTAAAATCAGCAAAAGTCTGAGTGGTCCTATGGGGTTGGGCTGACCACAGCAGGGATTTTCAGAGCCTCAAATACATGGCTAGGTTCCCCCATGAAACATTTTCTAAATTCTGAGGCTGTCTGGGGGATTAAAGAGTCAGGTAGCATTTTTTTTTTTGAGACAAAATCTCGCTCTGTCTCCCAGGCTGGAGTGCAGTGGCGTGATCTTGGCTCACTGCAGCCTCCGCCTCCTGGGCTCAAGTGATTCTCCTACCTCAACCTCCTGAATAGCTGAGATTACAGGAGCATGCCACCATGCCCACCTAATTTTTGTATTTTCAGTAGAGATAGGGTTTCACCATGATGGCCAGGCTGGTCTCGAACTCCTGACCTCAGGTGATCTGCCCACCTCAGCCTCCCAAAGGGCTGGTATTACAGGCGTGAGCCATGGCGCCCCACCATAAACAGTCACATAGCAAGTTTTATTTTATTTTATGTATTTTTTTTTTTTTTGAGACAGAGGCTCACTCTGTTGCCCAGGCTGGAGTGCAGTGGTGTGATCTCGGCTCACTGCAAGCTCCGCCTCCTGGGTTCATGCCATTCTCCTGCCTCAGCCTCCCGAGTAGCTGGGACTACAGGCCTCCACCACCATGCCCGGCTAATTTTTTTGTATTTTTAGTAGAGATGGGGTTTCACTGTGTTAGCCAGGATGGTCTCGATCTCCTGACCTCGTGATCCGCCCGCCTCGGCCTCCCAAAGTGCTGGGATTACAGGCATGAGCCACTGCGCCCGGCGTATTTTATTTTTTTGAGACAGAGTGTCGCTCTGTTGCCCAGGCTAGAGTGCAGTGACACAATCTTGGCTCACTGCAGCCTCCACCTCCCAGGTTCAAACAATTCTCCTGCCTTAGCCTCCCGAGTAGCTGGGATTACAGGCGTCTGACACCACGCCCAGCTAATTTTTTGTATTTTTTAGTAGAGATGGGTTTTCACCATGTTGGCCAAGTTGGTCTTGAATTCCTGACCTCAAGTGATTCACTCTCCTCAGCCTCCCAAAGTGCTGGGATTACAGGCACGAGTCACTGCACCCGGCCTTGAGCCACTGCACCCAGCCTGCACGTTTTAAAATTTAGAGTGAAATAGCCTATGATATGGAGGTGTTTAAGAAATGAAAATGACCAGGTGGAGTTGAACAGAAAACAAAAAGGCAACAGATGAAAACTACAGGATGCTTGGTATGTTGACACAGATTCTACCAGCTCTTTTACATGGGAGCTACTTCTGGGAGCTGCTACAGCATAAGAATCCAGGCTTGCCCCTAACCCTGCTGCTGGAAGGCAGCAAGATTCTAATATTTAGGAGAGACTAGGGTGATACCATTGAAGACTAGACAGGCCTCAAACAGCTCCCTCTAAAGAAATGTGCCAAAACTGGAATCTGTGGGAGGCTAAAAACCTAAGCTTTAAAACCCCTGAGCTGGGTGCAGCGGCTCACGCCTGTAATCCCAGCACTTTGGGAGGCTGAGGCCAAGGCAGGTGGATCACCTGAAGTCGGGAGTTCGAGACTGGCCTGACCAATATGGAGAAACCCCATCTCTACTAAAAATACAAAATTAGCTGAGCGTGGTGGCGCATGCCTGTAATCCCAGCTACTCCGGAGGCTGAGGCAGGAGAATCGCTTGAACCCAGGAAGCCGAGGTTGTGGTGAGCTGAGATTGTGCCATTGTACTCCAGCCTGGTCAACAAGAGCGAAACTCCATCTCTAAATAAATAAATAAATAAATAATAAAATAAAACCCCTGAAAGGCAGAACAGAATCTTTTGTAGTCTTTTAGGGCTAAGGACACAAGCACTTTCCAGATTCTCAATTGATAACCCAGGAAGATCACATCCTGGGAACAGGGGTAAATGAGGTAGGCTGAGTCTTACCAAAACTCTTACTAAATTGTATCAAAGCCCCAGTTCAGCTTTGTGTCTCATCAGATGTGCCGAACAGAGGAAAGGAGGAAGGTAGCACCATCTGGAGCCTTTATAGGTCTTTAAACAAAATGGCTGGCATAAAATAAGAAATTCCTAAACATGTAAAGAGCCAGATAATGTCATAGGTAACTAAGTTAAAAAAAAAAAATAGACAATAGAAATAGACTCACGGATGGTACAGATATTGTTGTTAACAGATAAGAGCTTCTAAATAACTATGATTAATATATTCAAGAAAATAGAAAAAAGATGCACAAAACAGATGACAGAATAGATAATTTCACCAGATATTTAGAATGGACTCTATAAAAATAAGAATCAAATGGATATTCTTTTTATTTTCCAATTCATTTTTTTTTCTTTGGGTAGTCTCTTGAGTCAGAGTAGGCTCAGAGACTCCCCAAATAGACCTTCTAGAAAAGTATAGTATCTAAAAGGCTCAGAGACTCCCCAAATGGACCTTCTAAAAGTATAACTAAAAATAAGCATTCAGTAAATTTGTTTAATGACAGATTGTGCATGTAGTTTTACTAAGTAACTAAAAGCTTATTAGAAAATATTCAAAACCAATGTAGAGACAAAATGGAAAGTAAACAATAACAGTGTAAGAGACATGGGATAACTAGAGTCTAGAGTCTTAGAGAGAGCAGGAAGGGGGAATGGATAGAAGTAATATTTAAGGAGATTATAACTGAAAGACATTAACCCACAGATTCGAAAGCCTTAGTGATCCCCAAATAAGAAAAAACTCGTGGAGTACAAACTCGTGGAGTAGAGCCCTTCTATGCTGTTTTTAGATCTAGACTTGGAGGAATAGAAATATATTTATTTAGGGGTATCAACCATCTTTAGTTAGAAATTCTTGATAAATGTCAAGAGACTCTATTCTCACCTTTTTCCCAAGGCACTTTGTACAGTGAAACCTTCCTATTTTGCCTTGCCTTTCCCTTTATATGGAATGATTCCTCTCATCTACCTGTTGAATCTCTTTTTATCCTTCAAGACCTATTGGCATGGGATGCTTATCACTGCTTCTTCTGTGTGGGTAGAGGGGAGGCCACTTCTACTATATTCACCAATTGGGAATAGTATTGCAGAAACACTTCTGATCTTTCTCTCGGCTTCATCCCCTTACGGAAAGAGGTATGACTTCTTTCACTGGAGAGCTGGAGAAGTCTGACACCCCCTCCCACATTTGTGCATCTCTATCAGGTGGGGCCAACATGCTCACATGTCTCCCATAAATGGTCTCCCCCTCTTTCCTGTTCTTGGGCTCTATCTGTCCACACTCCTGCCTGCCACTGACTGGGTAAAAGTCTGCCCTGCACAGCCGGTTTCCTCATGGCCTTCATATGTGTGTAGTTCCTCAGGTCTAGATGACGAGAGAAACGTGAGAAAGACTTCTTTTTTTTTTTTTTTTTTTTTTGCCCCTTGACCCAAGCCTTATCTTTGAATCCAGGTTCACATGCATGCACTGTTTTAATCTGCATTGTATTTCTTTCTTGGTTTCTCCCAAGGCAGTAAGAGTGAGGTTTATGATCACTCTTAAAACCCCCATAACTGAGGTGGGCAGATCACTTGAGGTCAGGAGTTCAAGATCAGCCTGGCCAACATGGTGAAACCTCATCTCTACTAAAAATACAAAATTTGCCGGGTGTGGTGGCACACGCCTGTAGTCCTAGCTACTCGGGAGGCTGAGGCAAGAGAGAATCACTTGAACCTGGGAAGCGAAGGTTGCAGTGAGCTGAGATCACGCCACGGCACTCCAGCCTGGGAGACAGAGTGAGACTCCATCTCAAAACAGACAAACAACAACTGCAAAACCCAATAAGACACATCTCAAAAGTTACATCTTCTAAGAATAATGTGCTTCTTTCTTTGTGGCTCTGGAGTCCTTTATGATGTCACCATAATGTGGGGTAATTATTTCATAATCTAGACATCTCACCCACTAGGCTCAGGCTCTTTGAGAACAGGTACCATGTCTTATTTTTGTTTCCTCACATGACCTAACATAGCACCCAGCACATCCTAGGTATTCAATATTTGTTTGAGCAAGGAATTCTGGAATTGTGCTGAATATCACTATGCGAGAATCACTAATGTTTGCAAATCATTCTGTGCTCTGTAGCTGTTTTCAATATCAGGTTCACCTTTGATAATTCAGAGTAACCAGGAACGGGCTGTTTAAAAGTTTAACTGTTACATAGCACAGTTGTCTTCTCTAAATGCCAATATTTTAAAATATTTTTACCTTTTCGAATGTAAAATTTCAAACATATAGAAGTATATAATGTTATGATGTATATATCTCTGCTCTTTGAAATAGAATATCTTGAGCATAATACAATCTTTCAAAGGACCATGACCCAAGACTGGAATTCGGTTTCTATAGAACAGAAAACCCGCAAATGGCTATTGAGATAGAAGTTGCTTTGCACCTGCATTAAGGGATTGCTGTGATTTTCAAATTCAGGGTTTTCTCTCTTTTCCCTTTCTGTTATCTGATACTCATCACATCTGCCAGGGGCTTACCTCCAACAACCAGTTAGCTACTTCTAGTTTCACATTGGCTAGGAAATCAGGTAGCTAGGACTGGCATAACTATGTGTTAAAAAAGAGTAAAAAAGATTCCGAGTGAGAAACTCAGAATGGCTGAGCTTTGAAGTGTAGATCTCCCAGCAGCCACACTGATTGTCTACTCAGCTGGGTGAGATCCGTGTCTGTCTCCCCCACACGGAGATCCCTCACAGGTGCTGGGGGCTGGGGGAGGCACATGAGAGAAAGAGAAAATCCTGGCTCTGAAGGAGGTGCAATTTTGTAAAGAGGTAACAAGCATGGGGGAGGGGGAGGAGAGAGGGTGAAAAGGCAGCTGTTAAAACCACTTATGGGAGACAAATCTGATTTGTTGTGCCGTATTTATAGATGAGCTCACACTTTGAAGCAACTCTGAGTTAATTTACTTTAAACATCTTAAATACAGTACGACACTATAGTTTAGCACCCTGAACTGAGCAGTCAGCCTTCCTAGATTGAGGCTTTCATGTGTGAGGCTGGCTTCAAAATGAAACTAGAGTCCTCTGGGGAATCTAACACAAAAGGAGCTTGGTTTATTTTTTAAAGCAACACAATTTTTAACGGCGCTTACAAGGGAAATGAATTATTACCTTGGAAATCATTTAGGTTGTTGTGGCCAATATTACATACATACAGATGTTGACTCTGCTCCCAAATGGGATCTGTATAGGCAGTTTCTGTCAACACTGTTATACACAAAGCAGGGAAAGTAAGGGAATAGTGTATGAATCTTTATTTCTCCCTTATATTTACATAGTAAAAGTTTTGTTTTATATAAAATTGACGTAGTTTCCTTTAAACTTTTCTTTGTAATTTACACTTGGTAAGTATAGCTAGGTGTGGTTTTACTGAATTCAGAGAAATTGCTCTGTTTGTCCTATGAAGGGTCACTCGCAAGTCTCAGTAAATATAAAGAAAGTTGGCCTCATTGGTCTAGAATTGAGAATAACAAGATTCTGGAGTGTTTTGGGGGACCTAGAAAACACTGCCTTTTCCCATGGTATGAAATGAATTGATGTACTAGTCTCTGTGATTTCCTCCCTCCCTCCTTCCTCCTCCCCTCCTTCCCTCCTCCCCTCCCTCCCTCCCTCCTTCCCTCTTCCCTCCCTCCTTCCTTCTCTCTTTCCCTCCCTCCCTCCTTTCCTCCCTCCCTCCTTCCCTCCTTCCTTCCTTCCTTCCCTCCCTCCCTTTCTCCTTTCCTCCCTCCCTCCCTTCCTCCTTTCCTTCCTCCCTCCCTCGCGCCCTCCTTTCCTCCCTCCCTCCCTCCCTTCCTCCCTCCTTCCCTCCCTCCCTTCCTTCCTTTTCTTCGATATTATTCACATACTATACAATTCACCCATTTAAAAAGTATTATGAGTCAATGGATGGTAGTATACTCACAGATATGTGCAGCCATCATCACCAGAGTAAGCTCTAAAATATTTTCATCACTTCAAAACAAACCAAGATCCCAAATCCTTTCCCTATTATCTCCTTATCCCTTTCCCCCTAAGCAGCCGCTAATCTATTTCCTCTATAGATTTGCCTATTCTGGATATTTCATGCGAATGGAATCTTATAATATATAGTCATGGGCAACTTAGATGGATGGTTCCGGTTGAGGGGCTCTTATGAAGTTGCAGTCAATATATTTTCTGGGGGGTACAGTTATCTGACAACTTACTTGGAGCTGGAGGGTTTACTTCCAAGATGACTCACTCACATGACTTTTGGCAAGAGACCTCAGTTCCTCACCGTATGGACCACTCTATAAGGCTACTTGAGTGTCCTCACAGTGTGGCAGGACATATTGTCCTGCCATAACTCTGCCCAAAGCAAGAGAATAAGAGGAAATGCATACATTTTATGACCTAGTTCAGAAGTCAGACATCATCACTTTCACCAGCCTATTCTATTTGTTAGACATAAGTCACTGCACCCATACTCAAGGGGAGAGGAATAGCCTCTACTCCTTGAAGGGAGGAGGACCAAAGAATATGTGGACCTTTTTAAAAACCACCACAGCAAGCTTGCTGGACTAAAGATCAATTTTAAAATGCCACTTCTTTATATCAGCAATGATTAACTAGAAAATAGAACAATAATAACACACTATTCACCATAGCATCAAAAAAAAAAAAAAAAGAATCTAAGAATTCACCAAGAATACCAAGTCCTCCATCAAGAATATGAAAAAGATCTGATCAATGGAGAGACACTCTGTGTTCTAGGATGGGACAACATCGTATTATGAACATGTCATTATCTCCTCACTCCAACTATCAAAACATTTAATGGTCTGACAACGGAGATCCAATTTGAACTTTTCGAGGATTTTGTGTTAACCTTTATGTTAACATTTACATGAAAAAAGCTCAGTCTAAAAACAGCTAAGAAAATTTTAATAAGTCAGTGTAAAGAGGGGCACCTGTCCTATCAAATATAAAGTACATCACAGAGCTATAATCAAAACAAAACAAAAACAGTGTGATAATGGTATAAGAATAGTCAAATGGGCTGATGAACAGAAGAAAAAGCTCAGAAAGAAAGATCCAAATATATATTTGAGAAATTACTATAAGATAACTGGGATAATACAAATTAAGGAGGACTCATTAGTTTTCCTGACAAATGGTGCTGGGAAAAATGACCCCACATGGTGAAAAACACAATTAGTTGCTTACCTAACATGACATCCAAATACGGATTCAAAATGGATAAAAGAGCTAAATAGGCCGGGTATGGTGGCTCATGCCTGTAATCCCAGCACTTTGGAAAACTGAGGGGGGTGGATCACCTGAGGTAAGGAGTTTGAGACCAGCCTGGCCAACATGGTGAAACGCTGTCTCTACTAAAAATACAAAAATTAGCTGGGTGTGGTGGTGGGTGCCTGTAATCCCAGCTATTCAGGAGGCTGAGGCAGGAGAATCGCTTGAATCCACGGGGTGGAGGTTGCAGTGAGCCGAGATTGCGCCATTGCACTCCAGCATGGGCAACAAGCGCAAAACTCCGTCTCAAAAAAAAAATTTAGAAAAAAACACTAAGTATAAAATATAAAGAACTAAATATTAAAAATAAATGAACAAAAATAACTATTAAAAAGTTTAATATGAAAGAACTAAATATAAAAGGTTAAACCATGTAGCTAATAGGAAAAATATAGATAATATTGTTTTGAACTAAGCATAAACCTTAAAACAAAAATTATATTTGTTAAAATCATAATTATTCCTTTTTAATAAAATAAAGCATGAGCACCTTTTGATAGAATGAAAGAAGGTGTTTGCAATGTTGAAAACTGAAAAGGAGATTGATATCTATAACAATGGTTCTCAAACTTCAACAGGCATTTGAAGATTTTGTTGTCCTCCTGATCTGATTCAATGGGTCTGGAAGGGAGCCATGGATTCTACATTTCTAAAAAACTCCCAGCTGAGTAGCAAGAATTTAGAATATACAACAAACTTCCCAAATCATTAGGAAACGACAGAAACTCCAATAGAAAAATGGACAAAGGTCATGAGCTCGTGAGTTATAGACAGGACAACTCAGAAGGCTGCCAAACATATGAAAAGATGCTCAAGTTCATTGATTATCAGATACAGAAAAATTAAAACACAACAAAATATTGTTTTACACATATCAGAGTGTCAAAGATGAGAAAGCTTGATAATTACAATTATTGGCATAGATTAGGGGAATACAGAAAACATTCATGAACTGCTTTTGGGAGAGTAGACTGGAATAGCCATTTTGCAGAGCAGTCCAGCACTGTTTGGCAAAAGTAAATATATTCATATCATATGTACAGCCATTCTAGACCTGGTTATATTTTCCAAAAAATTTCTCACCTGAATTCATAGGAGACATAATTATTTATAAAGATGTTTACTAGAGTATAATTTATGGTGCAAGGATTTAGAGGCTCTCTGGAGGTCCAAAGCTGAGAAAAATGGATAGATGTCTACCTTAGAATATGCTGCATGCTTTTGAATCAAAAGATTTAATGTTGTTAAGATAACAATACTCATCTAATTGACCTATGAATTCAACACAATCCCTATCAAAATCCCTTTTAACTACCTTTTCTGTAGAAATTGACAAACTAATCCTAAAATTCATATGGTGATACAAAGGGCTGAAAATAGCCAGTTGTGTTGGACGTGGGACTTTTGGTATAGTGGAGTGAGGAGCTTGGTAAATCTAACAGCTAATATCTTACTCAATGATGAAACACTGAATTTTTTTTTTTTTCCTAAGATGAGGAAGAAAACAAGGATTTTTTCACTTCTGTTCAACATTGTCCTAAAGGTTGTATACAGGGCAATCAGGCATGTAGAAGATGTAAATGACATCCATACTGGAAACGAAGAAATAAACCATCTCTATTTGCAGATGACATGATCTTATATAGAGAAAATCCTCAATAATCCACTTAAAAGTTACTAGAACTAATAAATAAGTTCTGCAAGATTGCAGGATATAAGGTCAACATAAAAAAACAATTGTATTTTTATGCACTTGCATTTACCATTCCCCAAACAAAATTAAGAATACAGTGCCATTTATAATAGCATCAAAAAGAATGAAATACTTCATTCTTTTATGAGAAATAAATTTCACAAAAGGAGTATAAAACTTATACTCTATAAACCACAAACCACTGTGGAAAGAAATTAAGAGACCCAAATAAATGGAAAGCCATTCCATGTTCATGGATGAGCAGATTTAATATTACTAAAATGCCCATACTCTTCAAATTGATCTACAGATTCAATTCAACCCCTATTAAAATTGCAGCTAGTTATTTTGCAGAAATTGACAAGTTGATTCTAAGATTTGTATAAAAAATCAAGAGACCCAAAATACCCAGTCTTGAAAAAGAAGAATGAAGTTGGTAAATTCCTGATTTTAAAACTTACTACAACGCTACAGTAATCAAGACAATGAAGTACTAATCAAGATAGACATGGATGGTGACAATATAATTGAGAGATAAACTGTCAAATTTATAGTCAATTGTTTTTTGATAAGAGTGCCAAGAAGTCAGCAGCCTTTTCAATAAAGCTTAAACTGGATATTCACATGTCCAAGAAATCAGTAGCCTTTTCAATAAAGACTAAACTAGATATTCACATGTAAAATAATAAAGGACCCCTGCCTCATACCATATACAAAACTCCAAATGGAATAAAGACCTGAATGGAAGAGCTAAAACTGTAAAATTCATACAAGAAAACACAGGCATAAATCTTTGTGTCCTAGGATTAGGCAATCATTTTTTAGATATGACACCCAAAACATAAGTAACAAAAGAAAAAACAAATATATTGAACCTCATCAAAATTCTACTTTTTTTTTTTTTTTTTTTTTTTTTTTTGAGGCAGTGTTTCACTCCCTCACCCAGGCTGAAGTGCAGTGGTACAATCTTGGCTCACTGCAACCTCTGCCTCCCAGGTTCAAGAGATTCTCCTGCCTCGGCCTCCTGAGCAGCTGGGATTACAGGTGTGCGCCACCATGCCCGGCTAATTTGTGTATTTTTAGTTATCGAAATAACTTTTGTTTTTGTATTTTGTATTTTTAGTAGAGACAGGGTTTCACCGTATTGGCCAGGCTGGTCTTGAACTCCTGACCTCAAATGATGTGCCTGCCTCAGCCTCCCAAATTGTTGGGATTACAGGCATGAGCCACCACGCCTAGCCTTCCCTATTCTTATTAATAGGTAAGTCCTTTATTCATCAGTATGAGGATTCAACATTATTCTTGGGCAGGTCCCTTACAGTTTTATATATACTGATAACTTCATAGAAGAGTCTGGCTTGTCATCTTAACTTCTTCCCCTGACTTGAGGAAGCTCAGCCAGCTACACTTCTCTCTTGCTGACCCCAGTTCTGGAAGAAAACAAGTTATTTTTAGCTTTCCTCCCTTTCTGAATGCAGTTTGGAAGTTGCTCCTTTTCTTAAACCTCCTCCCGCCTGGAACTGGTTTCTTTCTCAGATGCTTCTCGCCAAGCCTAGACTCTCATAAGTTTTCTTTCCCTTGCGCGCTTTATCTGAGGCCAGATCCACCTTTGGATTAATTCCAAGTACCTTCTGCTTAATAATTAGCCCTTACCATCTCTGACAGACAAGGGGAAGAATCTCACATTGGTCCAACCCTGCCCCAGATGTCTGGCTAGGGTCACATCTCCTGCCCCAGCCCAGAAGGGCCAACCTGTGCTTTCCAACACTGTTTAGTAGCCCATGAATACATTTCTTACCCATTAATAATTTGCAGACTCTCTCTCACCCCTCTTACTGTTTACATGGGTTTGTTCTTACCTGCAACTAGACATACATTTCTACCACCCCAGAACCAGAGGGTTGCTCATCACAGCAGGCTGAAAACCCCAGATCTGTTCTTGGAGCCACCACGCCCGGCCTCTGATTTTGCTTTTACCTTTTGGGGATGATTTGCCTGGGTGACAGGAGAGAGTAGGTTGATATCAATCACTTAGATGCAAAAACCAAACAAACCAACACAAAACCACTACTAACCTGAGGCACTGGAGAACTGTAATGAAAAATCTCTTCAAAGAGAATTATGAAAGGCAGTGATTATCTTGCTAAGTAATCCCTATTTAAATTGTCTTCCACAATAGAGTAAGTTTTCTCTGAATAGGTCAACATCCTTTACATTTCATTTGGATGAAAAAACATCAGAATATATAAGATAAATGAGTAAAAATGGTTCCTCCAATTCATTTATTTATTCGACACTGAGAATAATAGCTTCCAATGAAAATAATACTATGCGATGTCTTGAACCTATGGAGTTAGACATTTGGTTATATGATTATCAATGTTTATTTGCATTCCCCTTTGTGTGTTCAAATCTTAATTTTATAGATTATATTACATTTAGAGATTTATATCATATTATTTTTAATACAAATGTAAAGAAATACAATGTAATTAAACCATGAGGGATTCTTTATGGACCAACAACAATGGATCGTGCTCCAGGATCACAAAGCCCTGAAGACAAATGTTGGGGCTGAGCAGGTTAAGCCCTGTTAAAGACATGAACTCTCAGCTGGGGGGTGGTGGCTTATGCCTGTAATCCCAGCATTTTGGGAGGCTGAGGCAGGCAGATCAATTGAGGTCAGGAGTTCAAGACCAGCCTGGCCAACATGTTGAAACCCTGTCGCTACTAAAAATACAAAAAAATTAGCTGGGCGTGGTGGTGCATGCCTGTAATTCCAACTACTCAGGAGGCTGAGGCAGGAGAATCATTTGAACCCGGTGTTACCGGGGGGTCTTTGCTCCCAGAGCTCCCAAGATGGTGGTGGGCCACTTCCAAAATGGCAGCAGGCCGCTTCCAAGATAGTGGCAAGCCTCGTGTTCTCTGACCTGGGGTTCTTGGCCTCAGGGATTCCGAGGAATGGAATCTTGGGCCATGCGATGAGTGTTATAGCTCTATTAGAAGCCATGGGTCACAGAAGAGAACTGTGGAACTGAGTGACTAGTGTTCAGCTCGATTAGGACCAACCCAGGCACTTAGCTGTGCAGGAACAATGGCAAGCCTTTAGCCTGATAGGGAGCGGCAATGGGCGCCTCGCTGGATCAGGAGCACAGCAGACACCCAGCTGGATCCAGAGGGATGGAAGTCAGCCGCGGGTCTGCTACAGCGGCAAACAGCAACGGCGAGTGAAAGCTCACCTCGAGCCGTAACAAACACGAACCAGAAGAGAGGGCAACTGCAAGATTTAATAGAGTGAAATAGAGTGAAAACAGAGCTCCCATACAAAGGGAAGGGACCCAAAGAGGGTAGCCATTGCCAGCTTGAATGCCTGGGTTTATATCCTGATCCTTGTCCCTCCCGCTGTGCTCTCAGGCAATAGATGATTGGCTATTTCTTTACCTCCTGTTTTTTGCCTAATTAGCATTTTAGTGAGCTCTCTTTACTACCTGATTGGTAGGGTGTGAGCTAAGTTGCAAGCTCTGTGTATAAAGGTGGATGCAGTCCCCTTCCCAGCTAGGCTTAGGGATTCTCAGTTGGCCTAGAAAATCCAGCTAGTCGTGTCTCTCACCGGGAGGTGGAGATTGCAGTGAGCCAAGATTGCACCACCGCAGTCTAGCCTGGGCGACAGAGTGAGCTCCGTCTCAAAAAACAAACAAACAAAAAAAAGACTTGCACTCTTTTTCTACCTAAGGAAACTTTGGGGGCCACGTAGTAGCCTTGCAGCCAAATCAAACAACTTTGGATTTCTTCCTGTTCATGTCCTAAGCCTCCTAATTTTTTCTCAACCCAGGAAGGAAAGGGAAATTAGATGTTCCTCTCAGGAGGAAGCTGGAGTGCGATCTTCAGCCCAAGATAGCCGTGAGAAGGGGTTTCGCGGTGATTAGAAGAAGATAGGGAAGGGCAAGGCAGCCAGGCCAACAGCCCACCCTCAGCCTGGAGGCCACCTCAGGCCTGTGGCTCAGGGAGCTGATGACCGAAGAGAAGAGGTGGAGCGGGCTCCTGAAAGATCCAGACGTGGCTTGGAAACAGCAGCATCTCCTGTGGAGGACGGAAAGACAGCACATGTGGGGCCAGCTTTGAACCCAGCAGCCAGGACCCCAGAGAGCACAATAAAGAAGTGCTTTATTGGGTGCCTCGGAGATGGATGCAGGAAGTGAGGGGGCAGAGCAGATGCGGCTCCCCAGAGGAGGGGCTGGAGCTTTGCAAGCCTGCCGGCAGCAGGGAGGAACATCCTAGTCACAATAAAAAGCAGGTGGAGAGGCCCTTGACAAAAGGGCAGTGGAGCTGTATTTTTGGATTTCCAGAAGCTGCTTTGACATGCAAGGCCAGTGGGGTGTGATTTTGATGTTGACTCGTATGTTAGTTCCCAGGAACCCCTCTTTGTCCTGTCTTTTCTAAGAACATCGGCATCAGTCAGACATTTGTTCTCAGGGGAGAGATTTTGGAATACAGTACAAACGGCAAAATAAAAACACCACCTGTTTCTTGGCTTTTAAATTTCCAAACAGACTTTTACATTTCCAGCTGGGAGGAAAACTGGCTTCCATACCAAAGCCAAAGTCTGCGCCATACACAGCAGGCCTGGGAGGAACCTGGTGCTGTAACTGCCATGACTCCAGCCCTAAGTTTGTTCAGGATTCTCAGGAAGAGGAGAGCTGGGGGAAATGACAGCCCAGGTGCTGGCGTGTGGCCCTGTGTTCTCCTCCGTACCCCACCTCTCTGGGAGCTGAGGCTAGGGGACAGATCCTCTTTAAGTTCAGGGATCCAGGGGGAGAGGAGACATGTACTTCTGGTCCATCTGGTGCTCTGTGAGCCTCACAGATGTGGTGAGAAGGCAGGCCAGGGTGAGAAGGTGGCAGGGTAGGGAGGGCTTAATGCTGTCCAGCCCTGAGTCCCCTTGGCCCACAGAGGCCAGGGCAGGCAGCCAAACCTGCAGGATGCACCTGAGAAGGTACAGATGAGAAGGGAGAAAGGAAGAAACCAGACAGGCGGGCAGTTAGGGTGGGTCCTTGGCTGAGTTACTTCAAACAAAAGAACAGCCTGCAGGCACAGATAAGGGAACTTGCACAGGGGGGCTTGTCTAAGACATGCTCACAGCTGCACAGATAAGAAAGGCTACACTTGGCCAGGCACGGTGGCTCAAGCCTGTAATCCCAGCACTTTGGGAGGCCGAGACGGGTGGATCATGAGGTCAGGAGATCGAGACCATCCTGGCTAACACGGTGAAACCCCGTCTCTACTAAAAAAATACAAAAAACTAGCTGGGTGAGGTGGCGGGCGCCTGTAGTCCCAGCTACTCGGAGGCTGAGGCAGGAGAATGGTGTAAACCCGGGAGGCGGAGCTTTCAGTGAGCTGAGATCCGGCCACTGCACTCCAGCCTGGGCGACAGAGCGAGACTGCGTCTCAAAAAAAAAAAAAAAAAAAAAAAAAAAAGAAAGGCTACACTTGCCCAGACATGCCCGCAGTGAAAAATTCCATCCCCTGAGACATGTGCAGTAAGGGGAACAAAGCAATATGGAGTAACTCAAGCTAAGGGCCTGCACGGACACTAGGAGGATGGGGTGGAGCTACCAGAAATGTGTGCCTTTTGCAAATAAGATGCCCAGCCCTCATCAGTTTCTTATAAAGCCTTTGCATTCAACTGTAAAAACAGCAACCCTCTTCCAGGTCTCCTCTTTGCAGCGGAGAAATTTCTTGTTTTGCTTTGTAAACTTTGCTCCAACCTCACCCTTGGTGTCCATGCTCCTTAACTTTCTTGGTCGTGAGACAAAGAACTGTGGGAACTACCTCAGGCAATGAGAGACTGCTACATTGTGGCGCATTGGCGAGACTGTAACATGGACATGAGCTTCTTGGTGTGGGAGAGAAAGGTGGATTCACAGCTGGCAATAGAAATGGGAATGGTCAGACACCTGAAGTTGTTCATCTGTGCAGGACTCTGAGTGTGGAGGACAAAAGATGAAAACCCTTTGGGATTGATGGTTTTCCACCTGCTCCTCCTGGAATCCAAGTTCCAGATGTTTACTCGTTCACCTGTTTGTTAGTTGGCTTGGTTATTATTTCAATCATTCATTTCTATTGATTTCAGCACCTACTATATTTCTAGAGTTTAAATCTTCTATTTGCTACCAAGCTAGCTCTTTCTAGCTTTAAGAGACACTCCCTTGTCTCATCCTAGTGTGAAGGAAAATAAATCTTGAGGCCCCCACATCACTAAGCTAAAGAGAAAATTCAAGCTGGGAACCTGCCTTCCATTCTATTCAAAGTCACCCCTCTGCTCACTGAGATAAATGCGTATCTGATTGCCTTCTTTGGAGAGGCTAATCAGAAACTCAAAAGAATGCAACCATTTGTCTGTCATCTACCTATGACCTGGAAGCCCCCTTCCTGCTTTGAGTTGTCCCGCCTTTCCAGACTGAACCAATGTTCATCTTTCATACCTTGATTGATGTTTCATGTCTCCCTAAAATGTATAAAACCAAACTATGCTTTGACCACCTTGGGCACACGTCGTTAGGACCTCCTGAGGCTGTGTCACAGGTGCACATCCTCAACCTTGGCAAAATAAACTTTCTAAATTAACTGAGACCTGTCTTGGATATTTGGGGCTCACACTGGAAAGTGGGGATCCGGTCTGAGTGGTCCTGCCCATATGCTTCCCTGTTTTTGGATAACCTGGTCATACGCACTTTCAAATGGAAAGGTGAAGATTTGAGAAATTTCAAACCATGGAAAAAGAACCTTTGTGTGGACATTTTGACGAGAAGGGAAACAGATGGTATCTCTCTTTAGAGGTTTCTACAGCTGTGAAGTTACTTATGAAAAGATGTGAAGGTGCATCCGATTTTCTGAAGTCAAAGACATTTACATTCTTACCTTTCAGACAGATGGACATTGAACTCCTTTATGGACCTCAGGGTCACAAGGGCTCAGAGAAAAGTTCCAACTTCCTTTTAACTACAAGTTCCTTGACTTTATTAAGCTTCTTGATCCTGAGCCTTTTGAAGCAAATAAGGTAATGGCTGTGTCCCAAGCATTTCTAAGAAATAAAGACTTCACACACGGGGACTCAGGAAGAGCCACAGAAATGTAAACAAAGTATAACAGTTCCCTGAGGCTGTTAAGAGCTGCTTTCTTCAAGCTCCTTTTATTCTTAGGCTTCTCCAGGGGAGGGGTGGGCAGTAAACAGATTTGTAGACCATACCTTAGGTGGATAATCAACCTGACATTGTCAGAAAAATCTATTAACATAGCAGTAGACACTGCAGACATTTCTGCCTCTTACATGTAGAATACAATACAAGGTTATCTTCTACACATTCCCAAAGAAGAGTATATAATTTTCAATATTTCGTTTTTCTTTCTTTCTTTTTGTTTGTTTTTGAGACAGAGTCTCGCTGTGTCTCCCAAGTTAGAGTGCAGTGGCGCCATCTCAGCTCTCTGCAAACTCCGCCTCCCGGGTGAAAGCGATTCTTCTGCCTCAGTCTCCTGAGTAGCTGCAATTACTAGCATGTGCCACCATGCCCAACTAATGTTTATATTTTTAGTAGAGACAGGGTTTCACCATTTGGCCAGGCTAGTCTTGAACTCCTGACCTCAAATGATGTGCCCTCCTCGGCCTCCCAAAGTGCTGGGAGCCACCATGCCTGGCCTCAATGTTTATTTTCTTACTGTAAAGAAAAAGAGAAGTGACTGAGATATTTTGCCTGTGAAGTTGCATGGATGTCTGGGCTAGTCACTGTAGTGGTTGGAGCAACAGTAATGAAGCCAAGGGTTTAGTCTGTCCTTAAACCTGTTAGCTTCACTGTCTGGCCACAAATAATCCTCCTAATGTGACTTGCAAATGCCAAACATTGGTCCTGAGAACGGGTGGAGAAGTACAGATGGCTCAGTGTGTATCTGTCACCCCCAGTGGGGAAGTAATACTGAGTGCATGCTGATAGCTCATTCTCGGCATGGACAAATGGCTTCCTTTCTGGTTGTGTTGAAAGTCGAAGGTTTTTCTTATTATAAAAAGATGCTCTTTAAATTAATGTTTGCTTTTGCTCTGATGTGAGAAGAGGAAAAAAAAAGTGTGAATTGCAAAGACCCTTTCTAGCTGAGATGAAACAAGAAGGATAGGCGACAAGCCGAGAGGGCATCTGTGGTTTCTGTTTGGCCACAGATCCTGGGGTTACAGAAAGACACCTTCATTCCGTTACAGCAGTGATGGTGCAGATTCAGAAAGGAAGTGCAAACCTCCAAGGTCGTGGACTTTCTCTGAGAAGAAAAAAGATCTAATGAAGGAAGCCACAAAGAGATGGCAAGGGAACCAAGGCAGGAATGAGTCTGTCGATAGCAATTTCCATTGGCCTTTGTTATGTGCAAGACAAAGAGGCGACATCTAAGGCTGAGTCCTTCAAGGACAATGATAAACCAACAGAGCTTTCCCAAGCATCTGCAGTAGGTTCACAGATTAACTGGGTCAGCATCTCATTTGCAACTCAGCTGGTGAATGATTCTCCTGCCCTTCAGATATGTTTGACAGTTTGTTCTCTGTGCTTTGAGGAATCCATGAAGACAATTGGTAAGTTGAAGAGTGCTAATCAGGGAATAGTCAGTGTCAGCTGAGCGCGAATCTCTTTGGGAAGTGAGGCAGAGCCTGAGCCTCAGTCTGAGCAGGTCCATACATTTGATTTTGGTTTGTGTGTTCAGAGGTGAAGAGGCCCAAAGTGCTGACTCACACTAGTCAAACTGACAAGACACAAATGCAAAAGCCTAAGTAACAATTCACTAATTTGGAGCAAGAAACATAACAGTCAACATACTATATCAGCTAATTAGCACGTTGGCTCTCTGGAGGGATAGAAAACCGAAAATGCCTATGAAACCAGGTAGGTAAAGAAATGAATTGAGCAGGTGTGTGAGGTTAAAGGGAGTTGTTGGGAGTGGGCTGAACAGGGGACTCTATTCCCCTTCTAAAATACGCAGCCAATATAATCTCCGCCTAATTCTTGCTACTCAGGGTTTGATGTGGCCAGACCTTCTGATTTTTCAGATGTTGGAGATTCAGATTTATAGGAACCATTGCCTGATTTATAAATATTAGCAACCAATTTATAAAAGTTTTAAAAATCATTGTGTAAGATAAACCTGCCTGAACATTTCTCATTTGCAACCACAAATTACAAACAAAAGGCTGCTTGGGAGCCAATTTCAGGACAAGGCGGGGTAGTTGGTTGACTTCAGTGGTTACTGTCATCAAACTGACAGCCTGATGCATCTGCTTCCATACTGAAGACACATGAGACAGGAGGGGCGGAAGCCGCCTCTTCAGCAGTCACATTTGTCTCCAACCTCCTAGCTTTCATTAAAACCACCAATCCCTCTGCTAGCACAAGTTCTTTGTTTACATTGTGGAGTTTGCTAACTAAGCCGTGTCCACCTTTCTATACATCTTCTGGGACTGCATTCTCACTCCCGAATTAAGTTTTACAAATCCTTTGCTTTTTCCTAAGGATACTCCTAAAAACCCCGTATTGTGTCAGCACAGAAACACAGTCTTCTCCATTAAGGACTGATTTTTCTTGTTTAATTTCCCAACGGTAACAAGGATAATATTAATCATATATTCAACAAGTGATTATTGAGCAGCCACGTGGGACTATTTCTAATGCTAGATGTGTTAGCAAACAAGCCGGAACTCAAGGAACTTCTTTTTTTTTCTTTTTTTCTTTTTTTAGACAAGGTCTGGCTCTATCACCCAGTCTGAAGTGCAGTGGTATGATCTTGGCTCACTGCAACCTCTGCCTCCTGGGCTCAAGTGATCTTCCCACCTCAGCCTCCTGAATAGCTGGGACTATAGGCACACACTACCACGCCCAGATAATTTTTATATTTTCTTTTGTATAGAAATGGGGTTTCACCATGTTGCCCAGGCTGGTCTCGAACTCGTGAGCTCAAACGATCTGCCTGCCTCAGCCTCCCGAAGTACTGGGATTACAGGCATGAGCCACTGTGCTCGCCTGGAGCTTGCATTGTAATCATTGCTAACATTTATCAAGCTCTTCCAATGTGCCAGAGTCTTTTATGTAATTATCTCATTTAATATTCAGGCCAACTCTACAAAGTCAATATTATAATGATCTTTGTTTTATGGTTAAGAAAACTGTGGTTATTTGGGATGAAATGACCCCACCTCTGCTCTCCCAAGAGGCACCATGGTTCCCTATCTGTCAACCTCAGTATCTAACTAGGTAGTGATGACTCAGCTCCTTCCCACAGTGCTGCCATAGGAGCAGCCTTACTGGATGGTAAGTGACTTTTTTTCTGATGGAAATTCCACATATGTGTTGAAGATCTTTCAAATTTACGAGTTATTAATAATATTGAGATGCCATTTATTGAGTGCTTACTTTGTGCTAAGTTCTTTATATACTCTATCTAATTAGATTAAAGCTATCCTCAAAGCTATCAAGTGAAAGAGATATTACTACCCCTTTTTAGAAGAAACTGGAGCTCAGAGAAGTCAAGCTTGTCCAAGGTTACCCAAAGTGTCATTGCACATGCCTGGGGGGCAGTGACCTTGTGGTTCATGGAGTTAGGAAGTACTCGGTCTATTCAGTGGGTCATACAGTTAAAACATGGTGGCCGTGAGAACTGCCCCAGGGCAAAATCAATGAGATTGGAATACAACTGAAGGGACTGATGGAAGGGAAGAAAACTGCCAAGGAAAGATTTGAGAGAAACCCCCTAAGAAGTGGGAGATGCCATCAGCACATGGGAATAACCTCTCTGACATCATAGTTTTGCCCATGGTCAATACTACCTGCTGGAAGAGCTGCCTCAGCTAATAACCAGCCAAAAAGACAAGCAGCTGGTTGCTTCACCTGCAAGGTCATTAGAATCTTCTTGAACTGTTGGAATTGTTCAACTTCTTTGGTCTGACTGAGTTGAGAACTTTCTTGACCGGTATTTGGACATCGTGTGAACAAGGTGAAATAAATAATTGGTTTTCAGATTCAGAAAGTCTAGGTCAAGATAGGGCTCTTTTCTTGAACAAGATGGGCAAAGAAGAGTCAGAAAGTTATGCACATGAGGTTGCCCCTGTTTATGGTTTGTCCTATTGTCCTAGCTGGGTTTGGGGAAGGAAGCATTTTCTTAAGGCTTAAAAATAAACAAGTAAGTAGGATGCTATCAAAAGCCATAAACTAAAAGATTCCCTGGAGAACAGCCAAACAGGATTCTTATCAAGGTGGGGCAGCCTTCCTGAGCAACCTGTCAAATCAGCAGCATGTCAGAACTGATGGCAAATGGAACAGGCGGCCTGGGAATTCTGAAATGTTAGATCTGGAAGGTGTCTTAGGGACCAGCTAGGCCACTGCCTTTATTTTATAAATGAAGAGAAAACTTCAGGACCATAGAGATAGAGTCACTCAATCCCAGGTCACACAGCTCATGATAACAATTAGGGTGATGGTTTCCAGAAGCTCCTACTCTAAGCCAGAACAACATTATCTGTTATCCTTCAGAGTTATTTGGTACTAATTGGGGTTTTAAAATAAATAGTTGATTTATTAATGTTACAAATTCAGAAGCTTAGTTTTTCTCTAAACTTTTATGTTCAATTTATGTCTTATATTTTTATTTATCAAATAATCCTGTTTAACTCAGTTAATACAATTTTTTTAAATCTTTTAAACATTACTTATAAAGATGATATATCCCTTTTTATTTTAAAAGCTTTTAAAATGTCTAAACAAAGTAGCAATTTTCCCAAGTATTTAAACACTGCTAACAAATCTAATCTAACAGGATTATCAGTGATTATCAATCTCTAAAGTTTCAGTAAAGTTGTAAAATTCTGTCTCTCTCCTTTTTTTTTTTTTTTTTTCCAAGACAGGGTCTCACTCCGTCACTCAAGCTGGAGTGCTGTGGCGTGATCACAGCTCACTACAGCCTCTACCTTATTGCCTTATAAGATTCTGAGGCAACGCCCTGCTGTCCCCAGACAACTTGTCCACAGGTCATATACAACTAAACATGATGTCATTGTTCTTCCATGGAAAATCTTTTTAAAACAATGAGATTTCTGATTTTTTTTTCCTTTTTTGAGAAAGGGTCTTGCTCTGACACCTAGGCTGGAGTGCAGTGACATGATCATAGCTCACTGCAGCCTCCAACTCCTGGGCTCAAGAGATCTCCACGCCTCTGCCTCCCAAACAGCTAGGACTACAGGTGTGCGCTTCCGTGCCTGGCTAATTTTTAAATATTTCTGTAGAGATAGGGTCTCACCGTGTTTCCCAGGCTGATCTCAAACTTCTGGGGTGAAGTGATCCTCTGGCCTCTGCCTCCCTAAGCACTGGGATTACAGGTGTGAACCACTGTGCCTGACCTGATATATGATGTATCTGAACACTTCATACGAATATGAAGTTTGGAGGACATATTTGGATGGCCCAAAATAAAAGTTATGGCCAGGTGTGGTGGCTCACGCCTGTAATCCCAGCACTTGGGAAGGCCAGCCAGGGGAGTGGATCACCTGAGGTCAGGATTTTGAGACCATCCTGGCCAACATGGTGAAACCCCGTCTCTACTAAAAATACAAAAGTTTAGCTAGGTGTGGTGGTGGGCACCTGTAATCCGAGCTACTCAGGAGGCTGAGGCAGGAGAATCGCTTGAACCTGGGAGATGTAGGTTGCAGTGAATGGAGATCACGCTATTGTACTCCAGCCTGGGCAACAGAGCGAGACTCTGTCTCAAAAAAAAAAAAAAAGTTAGGTGATGTGCCTTTATTTAACTCTGGAAGGTCAATTTTACTTTTGAGGTCCTCAAATAGCTTTGCAATCACCCTTCAGAGAAGCAGAAACTCAAATATAACAGGAAGCCCAAGTGACTTCTGGCCAGGAGTAACATGTACTACATGTACTAGGAAGCTGTGAACAAAGAAAATAAGCAATGGGGCTGGATGCAGTGGCTCATACCTGTAATGCCAGCACTCTGGGAGGCCGAGGCAGGCAGATCACCTGACGTCAGGAGTTCGAGACCAGCCTGGCCAACATGGTGAAACTCCCTCTCTACTAAAAATACAAAAATCAGCTGGGCGTGGTGGCAGGTGCCTGTAGTCCCAGCTTCTTGGAAGGCTGAGGTAGGAGAATCGCTTGAACCCAGGAGGCAGAGGTTGCACTGAGCCGAGATAGCACCATTGCACCCACCCTGGGTGACGAGAGTGAAACTGTGTCTCAAAACAAAACAAAAAACAAGAAAGTAAACAATGGTTTCAAATATGAATCCCAAATCAAAACTCACTTTGAATTGCAGTTATTGATTTGTAACTGAGCTGCTTCTCTCATGAGTGTACCCCTGGGTGTGAGGCAGCTGGGGCTGAATGATTGAACCAGGCTTACTGAGTCTCCTGCCCAATATGGGGTTAGCCTGAATTTATTTTATATATACATGATGTCTGTATATATGTGTGTATATGTGGTTATATCTTTCAAATCAAAAGAGAATCAAATGGAAGATCCTTTAGGTACTTTATTCATGCAAATATTTAGCTGAACATGACAAAATTTCTGAGGGTGTATAGTAGATCTCACAAACTTTTACTACTCTGGTAAAATCCAACCTGTAGATCCTGTAGACAGGGTTATTTTAATCCATGAGTATGGGCCTGTAAAGTGTTTTTTAAAAAAGAAGAACCAACATTTAGGAGTGGATGGAAGACGTAAATATACGGATTCTTGGTAATAGAAATACTTGACTACAGAAGCCAATGTTCCCACACAGTAACGATGATATAGGAGCCAGAAAGAAATTATTTGGGCAGTGAGGGTAAAAGAGCCCCCAGCGGAATTTCCCTTTTTAACAAAAAAACCCCCAAATAATTTCCTTTCTGATAAAGAATAGCCTGAAAGATGGAGCTGCAGACATAAATAAGCTAGAGGCTTGTGTGAGTGAATGTCAGCAGCTGTGCCTATAGAAAAGGCCACCTGGGGGTGAGGTATGTTCAACATGGAGGATCTATCTTCCCTTTTGTCACCACGTGTACAGTAAAGAAACAGGCAACATAGCATTGGCCAGGCAGAGAGCCCATCTGCATAATAAAACATTAGGGTGTGGGGTGGCCAGATTTTCACATCCTATGCAAATGGCACACCTAGCCCTAACCAGTTTTTTGTGCCCTATGCAAATGGCACAGCTGGTCCAACCAATCTTTCATGCCCTATGTAAATCAGACACCACCTCCTCAAGCTCATCTATAAAACCCCTTGCATTCCACTGCCTTCTCCAGGACCCCTTTCTGCTGTAGAGTTCTTCTCTTTCTTTCACCTATTAAGCCTCCCTTCTTAATCTCACTCCTGTGTGTCCACGTCCTTGATTTCCTCAGCATGAGGCAGCAAACCTTGGGCATCACCCCAGACAAATGATATCACTTCAACAAGGCTGGTGCTGGGTGGCAGCTGCCCCACTGGATGCACTCTCCTGTCCTTCCTAGTCCTTATTATTCTCTATTTTCTACCTGACATTGTAAATTGCTGTTTATCATCACACTCACCTTGTTATTTTTCTTACAGAAGCATTAAGAGAAAGTAGCATAATCCTATCAAAAATGGAAAAAGACCAAAGGGGCTGCGTATTTCAAGAAGTAAGAGAGAGCATATTTTTATGTGAAAATAAAGGCCATTCCTATGTTTTTAACATTCTGAGCTTTCTTAGACCCAGCCAGCTTCATGCACTGACTTGGCCTCTGGGGTTCCTGTTGGCTTGTGAATATGCCATCCCTGGGTAAACTATGCTTGGGGTTAAAATCTTTCCATTGGCTTCCTGACAATAATGATTGTCAACATGCTATAGCCTATGGCAATACTCATGGCATAGAAGGTGAGTGAACTTTGCAAACTTCAGCAGCCACCCTTTTTAGTTTCTGTTTCTTAAACTCCCTAAGGACTAGAGTCAGCCCTCCTTTGTCACGAAACTTTCAAGCCAGTTACACTAACTCCACTTCACACAAACATAATTGTCTTCTCTGCTAGCTTTTCCTTTTCCAAGCTTCCTTGAAATAATTGGGTTATTGCACTAGAAGTGTTCCTGGTGAAGAGAGACTTAAAAGCTAGTAGAGATATGTAATACAGCAGACTTAGCATTCCCCTAGGAAATTACTGTGGAATATACTTGAAAGGGAAGATATTAAAACTAAGATAATGTTGAATGAGATTGAAAAGGAAACATCGTAATTGGGGAAGGGGAAAAGAAAGTAGCTGGAAGGATTTCTGGATTTTAAAATTCATTCTATTAGAGTGATATTGTCAGTTTAGAGAAGGCCCTATTCTTAGCTTTTGATTAAAAGGTCAGAAGAAGAAATGAATAGCTCAAACTTCAGTATGTGCAGAATAGCATTATGGATCCCTCATTGTAAAGGGGCAAAAAAATTAAATGTTTTATTGCAGTGGTGGAAATAGTGTTGAAAAATAGCACATCTTTCAGACAATGAGTCTGGTCTACCTAAATTCAGAGGTTTGAGAAGAATGAAAACATTATGTGCTAGAGAGTCACTGTGATCATATTCTTTGCTTTTACAGGACTGCTCTCTGGAGTGGGAACCTTATATACCCAACACAGTGAATTTAAAAAAAAAAATGACTTCTCAGGTGTAGCCCAAAGCAACGTATTGGTGGCCCCAATCCCAGCTCCGGGCTCAAATCTGCTCTGGGGAGCTACTTTCCTGACTCTTGGATAAAATCTAGGGCAGGCCTCAAATTTTTTGGTTACTCTCAGATAAGAAAAAAAATTTGGTGATATCAAGTCACAGAATCAGTTGCATCTTAGCAGTTAAGATGAAGTAGTCAAATCTCCAACTATGTTTCGGTAAAGCTTCTCTTCTTCTTTAGCTCAGACCTGTTCCAAGAAAAATGGTTTGTGATAGTTAATTTTATGTATCAGCTTGACTGGGCTAAGGGATGCCCAGCTATCTGGTAAAACATTATTTCTCAGCGTAC